>NC_046157.1:177673381-177973381 GCF_011064425.1 Rattus rattus | reverse complement strand
TGTTCCCTCCATCCTCTCACTACTCTGAGGTGAGGAAACCTCTGAGGAAAATAATGAGGGTACGCCACGGACATGTGACTGCAGATGCTGGGAAGACATCCAGCTTGTGCATCCTTATCTCTGCAATCCTATCCACGCCGGGAACTATACAGCTTGTCTCACATGCAGCAAAGAAACAGCCCTCTCTGAAGCAGCATGGACATGCTCCACCGGGGTTAAGGTCTTCCCCATCACTACTTCCATACAAATAATGTCAGCCATTCGACTCTCAACCACACAGCCTTCCACACACAGAAGGAGCTTCGAGATTTGACAAAGTGTAACAGAAGTCTCACTACCCAAATTGTGATGGTCTATAACAAAAGGATCCAGGCCAGAGTAAGGCAAGCTCGCACTATATTAAACAGATTAGGCACTGCACAGAATAGATTTTCTAGTGAGAGTCACAGCAGGGCAACCCCAGAGGAAGTACAAGGAGAATTTGCAACCCATCCCTTCTTTACAAACTCTTCCTATCAGCCCAGATGTCAGCAACAAAGATGTGAATTGTGCCAGTTCTACAAGCCATTAGAAAACAGTCGCCATAGACTGACCTCTGTGAGTATTCCAAATGAAACGCGTGTCTCTGAAGATTCAGAGATAACAAGCACAAAAGAGAAAGCAAAAGCAAAAACATGGCACCTTCTCTTTATGAGCTGGCTCAAACCTTGCCCAGTTCCAGCCATTTACCTGCACCTTCTACAACTTCAGTTCTCTTATGAGCTGGACACGCCACATTTTTATCCATTCCTCAGTTGCTGGACACCCAGGCTACTCCTGCTTTCTGGCTATTGTGCACAGAGAGTAGCAGTGAACATAGATCAGCAGGTATCTCTAACGTGGAGCATGGTCTTTCAGTTACATGTCTGAGAGTGGTGTAGCTGGATCGTGTGCTGTGTCCAGAGGCAAAGAAATTAGGAAATGGTTAATGCAGGGAGTGGAGAAAGAAAGCATGATATAAAAACTAAAAGGGAATTGATGAAACAGGAAGAGTTAGAATGGGGTAAAGGATTGGGGGTTTAGGACAGAGGAATACAGTTGGGGGAAACAACTCTAGGGACCTTTGAAAAAGTCATATGGAAACCTGCTTACTATTTAAGAAGATTCTAACACACACACACACAGAACACCACACACAAACACACACACACAACACCCCACACATACCACAACACACACACACACATACACACACAAAAACACACAGACATACACACACATATGCACACATGTGCAAACAACACACACACACACACATATGCACACATGTGCAAACACACACTTATGCACACATGTGCAAACAAACATACACACACACACACACACACACACACACACACACATTGCAAGTTCAAAGTGAACCTGAGATGTACAGTGAGATGAGGCTAGCCTGGGCAACCTAGCAAGACCTTATCTCAAAACATGAAGAGTAGAGATCCAGCTCAGTGCTAAGGCTCCTGCTAGTGTTTATAAATCCCTGGAAAAATGTTCTATAACATTTACTGTTTTGGGGGGAGAAAAGGCAGGTTTGGGACTATATTCCTCTGCAAAATCCATAACTTTTGACTAGATAGTGTTTACTGTGCAGAGAGCCATCATGTATTTGTGGAACAGTTAAACACAAAGAGCTGTCTTAACCAAAACTCAGGTGACCTTGTCTATAATTTCATTTAAAACGACAATGGTCGTAGTTAAATTCAAACCCTTGGGGTGGTGAGTGGAGACGGGGCACTAAGTGGTCCTCCCTTCTTCAGTCAGTCCTGCTCCCAGTAGAAAGCTATAAACTACATTCCATTTCTACCACGACCTCCTCCCACACAATAGAGATGCTCTTTCCCATTAAGCCCCTCTCCTGCCTCCCACCATCAGTTCCTTCAGCACCAACTCTTCAGTTATTGGTTCTCACTGCCGATATTGGAACATAAGGCCAAATGGAGTTCATAAAGAAGAGCAAACTCTATGGAAATATAGTCAGACGCAAGGCTTTCGAGTAACTCGATATTAAATGAAATTCATATCCAACCAGTTCCATCAAGTCTTCATGTGCTCAAAAAGTTCTATTTTTTTAAGTCTTTATAGTTCATTCGCCCTCACCTTAGAGATGTGTGCCATTGTGGTAGATCAAATCACCGAGGACTCTCTCCTCCTTCTGTTTCCTGCCAGCCCCGTCCTTTGCTGTCCCCAACCTTAGTCAGTGCTTGTGGTCCTTTCCCTCTCCTCTGGAGGCTTTTTTCTTCTCACAAAGGCCATGTCTCTCAATTTTGTGTTTACTCTTGTTACAAGCAAATGGGTTCTGAACCCAAGTACAGTTAGCATCTCCTGTGCTTGTGTACCTTTGGCTAGCTTTTCTCCCATTTCTTTTTTGCTGCTGTTGCCTTCCCAGGGTTAAGACACCAGTGACCGTTTGTCTAGCACATGGAGTCTCTTCCTAGCAATACGGTACTGTCCAAGACAGCTGGTCCTAAGTTCTGCATCTGAAATATCCCACGGGCTCCTGACTTGATCCTATGCTGTCCAGATGATGGTCCCATCCTGAGAAGCTGTTAACTACATGGATGTGAGGATGGCTGGTCATTGCAAAACACCATCCTTTCTGCTTCAAGGACACCATAGTCCTGAAATCACCTGAAATCACAGTCAAGCCCATGGACTGTTCATATTCCCTCTTACAGAAATAGAGTGGAGACGGTCATTGGGACCCTCACCCAAATAGCCAGCCACTGTCCCCAGTCATTTGTATGCATTCTGCTTTGATTGCACATGACCTTATACTCACAAGGAGGCACTAGAATATATAGACCATTGAAGACTAGAGAGGGGGCTCCATTTTTATCAGTTCTGGGGAAGCCGTCATCCATGCTGAGTGAAAACTTCACAGTGTGGCTCCTTTGGGTGACCTATGCTATTGGTCACCCCTCAGGGATGCTCTGTGGGTGAGCTCAGTGAACCCATGGGTTCTCCAGGATGGACTGTGGTGGGTTGAACTTTGGTTTGCGGTTAGGGCCTTAGGAGGCAGGGCAGATGTTGGTTACCCCTCCTCACCAGGGACAGAACTTGAACAACTCTGACCTTCTTGTCTAAGTTGCTACTATGTCATTCATGGTGGCAGCCATTCTCAAGAAGCCAAGGAAGAAGACAGGACAGATATGCCCCTTCCAACCACGGTTAGGTTCTGCCCTGCACATTGGCATCAGTATCCCCCACTGTGCTAAGGATACATCCAGACAATGTCGGTTTGCAATTTGCTTCCTGACCTCAGATATTACAGAACCAACTATATTGGTTAATTCTGTGCTGTTGGAATCAAAATAGCTGGCAGACACAAGTTGAAGGGGGTGTCTTGGCTTTGTTTACTGTTGCTCTGATGAAGTATCTCACCTCGAGAAAGCAGCTTAGGGAGAAAGGCTTTATTTTACTTCACAGTTCCTAGTTAACATCTCACTATGGGGAAGGCAAGGCAGTGAGGACTTGAAGCAGCCAGTCTGTCCATCACATGGTTAAGAGAAGAAAATGACTGTGCATGCATGATTACTGCTTAGCCCCTTCTCTCTTTTCCAGGCAGTCCAGAGTCACTGGTGATTCACTTTCTCCAGAGTTGTTCAAGTTCTGTCCCTGGTGAGGAGGGGTAACCAACATCTGCCCTGCCTCCTAAGGCCCTAACCGCAAACCAAAGTTCAGCCCACCACAGTCCACCCTGGAGAACCAATGGGTTCACTGAGCATCCCTGAGGGGTGACCAACAGGAGCATAGGTCACCCAAAGGAGCCACACTGTGAAGTTGTCACTCAGCATGGATGATGGCTTCCCCATAACTGATAGAAATGGAGCCCCCTCTCTAGTCTTCAACAGTCTATATATTCTAGTGCCTCTGTGTGAGTACAAGGTCACGTGCAATCAAAGCAGAATGCATACAAATGACTGGGAGCAGTGGCTGGCTACTTGGGTGAGGATTCCAATGGCCCTCTCCATTCTTTTTTATAAGTGGGAATTTCACCAGTCCATGGGCTTGACTGTGATGCCACAGCTGGTTTCATGACTATGGTGTTCCTCCAGCTGAGAGGATGGTGCCTTACAATGATGAGCCATCCTCACGTCCATGAAGTTAATAGCTTCTCGGGATAGCACCATTATCTGGACAGCATAGGACAAGTCAGGAGCCCATGGAATATTCCAGATGCGAATCTTAATACCAGCTATATTAGTCATTACCCTATCACTATGAAGAGACACCATGACCATGGCAACTCTTATAAGGGAAGATATTTAACTATGGCTTACTTACAGTTCCGAGGTATAGTCTGTTATCATCATGGTGGGCAGCATGGTGGCATGCAGGCAGACATGGTGCTAGAGAAGAAGCTTGAGAGTTCTACATGCAGATTGGTAGGCAGTGGTTAAAGAGAGGGACATGGGCCTGGCTTGACCATTTGAAGCCCCAAAGCTGGCCCCTAATGATACACTTCCTCCAACAAGGCCACACCTCCTAATTCTTGTCAAGTAGTACCACTCCCTAATGACCAAGAATTCAAATATTTGAGCCTATGGAGGATCATTCTTATTCAAGGCACCAGCCATCTCTAACCATAGCCAAATGGTGTTCAAAACTACCTGCTGACTCTCTTCTCACTCCCTGTGACTTTCAGTTTCCAACCCTGGCCTGTCAGGTCTCAAACATTACTTTCTAGAAAGCATCCTGGGACTTTCTACCCCCTCCCAGGAAGATCAAGGAATGGACAGAAATATCCCTCATGGTGGTATTGGACACATCTCATCATAAATGTATTATATATCTGTCATGGTTAACACACTGTAAATTGGAACAGTGCTTAAAGCACTTGGAATAATTCCAGACCCATAGGAAGTAGTCAAAATTTATTGATTTACATAATGAGATTGCAATAGCTTAACTGTAATAATAAAGGTGAGGAAGCACAGGGCATAAAAGAGAACCAGGTAGAGCCAAGCAGGACCGGGAGGTAGAAGACACAGGAGCAGTGACCATCAACAAAAACCAGGCAAATGTGACGCATTCAGGGAACAATGAGAGTCTATGGGTAGGCAACGAACTTGAAGGTTCAAAGACATCTACTTCCAAAGTCTCGGTCCTGCTGAGAACTCACATTGTCCTACTACCCCTATACGAAGCTTGTCAATGCATTAAGTAAAACTCCAAAAGCATTGCTAAGACCCACATAGATCTATATATTCCCAGGGCCTGCCAAGGTCTCCAACCTCACTTTGTACGTGTTCACTCCTGGATCACCTCACCAGTCACAATGCATTTCCACTGCCCGAAAAAATGTCCTTACCATGCCCTGATTCACACATAAAACCCAGAAGCTCATTGGACTTCCTGTTTCTCATCAATAGCATCCCATTTCCATGCAGAGGATTTCTGTCGGTCACAGAAGCCACCTCAAGTGTCCTTCCCTGACTCACTACCACATCAGCTTCAGTTCCATCAATGAGACTTTGGGCCAGGTGCGGTACCACACACACATAAATCCAACACTTGGAAGGCTGAGGCAAGCGGATCTCAGATTCCACTCCAGCTGGAGCTTCGCGGTGAGAATTTGCCTTACAAAGTTAATGTGATAAAAATTGAATGGATGCTCATTTGTTTTGCACACTTAAGATCCACCTCCCCTGTCTGCATTGTGGTTTCCACGAAGGCTTGTCACCTCTTCTCTCACCAGCATATCTGTCACCCAACATTCAGGACACTGGCCCTATCTGATTGCTCAGCAAGTATGTTGAAAGAATAAAACAGAGGAATGATGGTAAAAAGATGGTGTCTTACTTAGGGCTTCCATGGCTGTGAAGAGACACCAAGACAACTCTTATAAAGGCAAACCCTTAATTAGGGATGGCTTACAGTTTCAGAGGTTTAGACAATTGTCATCATGGAGGGAAAGCATGGCAGTATCCAGGCAGACATGGTGCTAGAGAGGAGCTGAGAGTTCTATATATTGATCCAAAGATAGCAGAAGGTGTTGCGGTAAAAATAAAAAGTGGTGGATCGGCGGCCACCGGTATCTGTGCATTCCCACTCCATGCAGATCTGTGAGAGCCGCGCGCTCTGGCTGTCTCTCTGCCAGCCGCTTTCTCACAGTGTCCCCGTGGAGGGCTGCTACCACACCTGACACATGCACATCCATTCCATGGGCTGTTCTAGCATGGCACCGAGCAACCCTAGCCCCAAGCATTCTATAGCCTAGCATGGACTCCAGAACTGAGATGGGTCATCTCTCTGCCCACTGGGAACTTTGCTCACATCCACTGTAGTCTGGTAAAAAATCAAAATTCTATAAACTTGTAATTTAGCAATCATATTTACATGTTAAATTCTACATATGTCATTTATATGCCAATCCACAGTACAGCCACACAATAAATTCCCTGCCACTTAATAAAGATAGAAACCTAGACAAGAAAAGATTGACCGGGTCCACCTGGATCTGGATCGTCCTGCTCCGTTGTCTCCACCTTGATTTTTCCCGCTTCTCTCCCTCCTCCCTCCTTCCTGGACTTTTTCCCTGCCTACCCTTCCTTCTCATCCAATGATAGGCTTCACCTTATCCTGGACCTGCCTTGCTACATAATGACATCATCCCACAAGGAGGAGAATGTCATCTTCAGGCAGCTAGGAGGAAGCTCTCCTTCCACATTGTACAGACCCTAAGCATAAGAGCCTCAAAGCCCAGCCCCTCAGTGAAACATTTTCTCCAACAAGGTCACACCTACTCCACACCTCCTAATACTGTCACTCCCTGGGCCCAGCATATTCAAAGTACCATAGATGGGATTTGGCCACATCTCCCCTTGCGTTGGATTAGCTGTGTATATTAACTACTTTTTGTCGCCCTGATACTCACTGTGACCAATCCAACATACAGAGAAGTTTACTTAGGACATACAGTTTCAGAGGATTAGAGGCCATGATTATCACTGCTAGGAGCACACAGCAGCTGTCAGGCAGGCATGGCACCGAAGAAGTAGGTGACAGCTTACATATTGGTTCCTAAACAGCTAACTGGCAATGGCTCTGGACATTTGAAACTTCAAAGCCCACCCCCAGTGACACTCCTCCTCCAATAAGGCCACACCTCCTAATCCCTCCTAAACAGTTCCACCAGCTGGGAACTAAGTGTTCAAGTCTATGCATCTATGGAGCCATCCTCTTTGAGATGACCACACTGTGAAAACACAGAATGTGGAAAAAAGGTGCAGAAATGTA
This sequence comes from Rattus rattus, assembly GCF_011064425.1. Taxonomy (NCBI): domain Eukaryota; kingdom Metazoa; phylum Chordata; class Mammalia; order Rodentia; family Muridae; genus Rattus; species Rattus rattus. Next base: position 177,966,106 of record NC_046157.1, on the reverse strand, counting down.
AGGAAATTACATGCCCCCGATGCAGTGACAGCTCCTCTCAGTCTCTAGAAAGAAGGGAAGTGGAAACAAACACAGCTCTGGAGGAAAAACAGAGAGAGGAGACAAGATGGAATTTTGCTATAAGTCATCTCTGACTTAAAAATATGAAGTGTGAGATGTCCAAACTTTAAAATTTTGTGAGAAAACTGTTACACAAACCATACATAGAATTATTTGAACTATTGTGTAAAGTCAATTTATTACCTAGCTTTCTCATCACTGACAAAATACTTGAGAGAAACAATCTAAATGAGAACATTTTTATTTTCTTTTATGATCTCAGAGAGTTTAATCCTTGGCTGCTTGATTGTATATGGACTGGAACCCTAAAAGAAAAGAGAGAGAGAGAGAGAGAGAGAGAGAGAGAGAGAGAGAGAGAGAGAGAGATTAATTTCACTCCGCCACCAAAAATATACTTATTTTAAATCTCCCCTCTACACAACATTTCTTTAGCTCACCTCTGAGATTCTGTGAGGTAAAAGAGAAGACATTTGCTTACAGCATTTTTAAATGTTACCTACACCTCAGAAAAATAATACCTGTTTTCAATACACTGAGTGTAGCTCATCTGTGACAAAATTAATTATTTTCAATAGCATGACATAATTGTGGATGTCTTTCCCTTACTTTATAAAACAATGAGGCTCTCACTTGTGTCAGTTAATGAACTGAAGGTGACCTAAGAGCGTCAAAATGCACCTGTGTCACATTAAGGAAAGAAATCACAGTCTTCCTCTTGGATAGCTTTGACCAAAAGGAAGCCCAAGTGTAAACTCTCTGCTTCTAGCCCCAGGCCTTCTGTCTCTCCCTCAGAAAGGGCTTTATTATATATTTATCTGATCAGTATAGAAAGTATCACAGGGGAAGGAATGGATGATACTTTATAGTAATCTTTAACAAGTTTTACAAGGGATTAATCCGATGACTCCAATTGACCTGGATAATGAACAACGTCGTTCATCAGACAGTACCTGCATGGTGTTTGCAGCACTTTCAATGTGCTTGCTGTTTTCAGAAAATGATTACTATGTCACTCATGAGCACAGAGAAGCATTGGTCTCTAGCTCAGGGGCACGGATGAGACATACATTACGCTTAAAGCCATGCATTCATTAGCTTAGGCTGTAAAGGTGACTACATGGAAAGTACAAGACAGACGAGCTTATTCGTTACTCTATTCTTAAAGGCAAGTTAATCAGGCTGAATGCACAGCAGGATGCCAGGCTTCCGTGTGGAATTCACTCATCTTGAGGGGTCCAGCGTAAGTTCTGGCCTCTTGGAATGCAAGAGATAATTTTTGCTTTCCTAAGAGTACACAAGCACACTTATTCCTTGGATCACTTTGGACCCTGAAGGGATCTTCTTTGTGGTCGTAGTCACCGCCTCCATCACAGGACTCAGCAGGTGAGCTGACTGTATTTTATTCTTGCTCACCATCTGCTCCCCATATACTGCACTAAAAAACTTCTTGGCATAGATAAACAGTATAGTAACCCTACTGTGAGTGACATTGGGGGAGGGTGGAGAAGCTGTACACCCTCTACATAAAGAAATTTATAAAGAAAATGCCTCATCTCAGGGTCAGAGTATGTTCTCTCTTATTTTAAGAAGCATTGTTATTAAAATGATGTTTTGACACAAACTTGTGATATATGTGCCTACACAACCAATTTACTGTTCCCGGGGTTAAAAATACACACTGCAATGTGTTTGATGTATTAATATAATCATGGCCTCAAAAATACGTGTAGTAGCTGCAGCATCCAAGAGGATAAAATAATTCTCACTTTTGGGTGAGTAAAGTCACAATTAAAGAAGAAAAATCAAGGTGGGGATTATTACTTCTGCACAACAGCTAAATACATTACCATATTATATGGGTATCCTGCATTCAGATTTCTTTTTGGTGCCTTTATAATTAACTCCAGGGATGTCATCTACAATAAAGAAATAGAAAATAACATCCACTATAAAAGTGCTTCTTTCCCAAACTCTTATAATAACACTGAACAAGATCAAGATGAGAACCCAGCCCCCTACAGTATTAATGCTGGCATGTTTGTGACGTTTCTCTCTCTCTCATACTTAGAACAAAACCTTTTACTTACACATACCTTGAAGCCCCCACGTCATCAGTTTATATAAAAACAACAACGCAATACTTGTGGAATAAGAAAACAGCAATGTCATTCTGATCTGAATGAGAGGAGCTCGAATTCTGAAGAGACTTGGGAGTGCTTAAGTATTCACCAGAACCTATCTCCACGCAGTTCAAGCTCCGTCTCTTTTTCTTATGAGTGAATCTTTCTTTTCACGGTACTGAGGTAATGTGTGAGGTGCTGCTACACAGACAATCAGAAATCCCGTGGAGAGTCCATCAGACAAGTGTGCATGGATTCCTCTCCACACGGCATTCCACTGATCACTCAGGACCTGAGGTTGTAAGATGGGGCAGCTGAGTTGGCCGGATCCCCAGGGTGGGACACAGTGCCCACTGCCACATGGCAGCTGGACCTTGGCCAATACTAGGTGCCTCTCAATGCACCCAGCACAATCCAAATTTCCCTTGATCGAAATACACGGCTTTCATGTTTATCTTCTAGGAAATAACAAGAGATCTGGTGAGCACCTGAGGTGATGTGGGGAGCACCTCTGAGGCATAGACAAGTAAAGATGCTCCCTGAGAATAGAATGCATGCCTCATTGTGTGTTCGGTTCTCCCTGTTTAGAATAAGGACATAATTTCTTTAATAGTAACGTATACCCATTCAGAGAATTATAAAACATAAAAGTCCCAATAACAACTGACAAACCATTGCAGACGGTTATTTAAACAGTGTCTATCTTTGTAGCACATGCTAAATGCTTTGTGCTTAGATGCCATTTAATATTGACAGCATCCCAGCTGCTGCCTTGATTTTTACATCTGAAAACCCTACAGCTACACAAAGGCAACCCAGGGGCCAAGGCCAGGCAGCACATTTTCTAAACATTTGTTTATTCAACTAAAGATACAAATGTTTTAAGTATAAAAATGGATGTTGGGAATTTTGAAAAACAAAATAAAAATGCTGATAACACATGAGCAGAGCAATAAAAGGGACAAACCTAAATTTAGACCAGCAGAGAGAGTAAAGACAGGAATACAGGGTAGCCAGAAGCAGGCCTGAGAACCGATTATATACATTGGTAATACCGAGTCACCAAGAACACATTGGTCACATTAAGGAAAGGAATAATAGCTCTTCTTCTTGGAGTCACTTGATCAACAAGGAGCCCAGGTTTTAAGTCTCTATTTCATGCTCTCTGTGTCCTGTCCCTGTTTGTGGTTTGACTTTGAATCTGTGCCTTTCTGGGGGTTGTCCAGTGAATCTGTCCGTGCATGTGTGTGTGTGTGTGTGTGTGTGTGTGTGTGTGTGTGTGTGTGTGTGTGTGTGCACGATTGTGAGGCTTTGCATGTCTGTTTGCCTGCATTCTATCTGCCCCTAACAGAGAGTTTCATTCTATATTGAGCAGCATAGAAATAACAGAGTTCAGCAATGGATTAAGTCACTGGCTCTAAATGACCCAAATGACCCAGACCACAAACATCATTGTTTATGAACCAATATCGATACATGGCTGCTTCCAACCTTTATGGTGGGTTTTAGTATGTTGCTTTCAACTGCTCTATTTGCTACTTTCAGTAAATGATACACTCCCATTGTCTGGGTCAGGGCCGGGGAAGGTAAGATTGTAGCTGTGCACCCGCCTGGCTTGTAAAGGTTGATTGCATGGGAAATCCAGGCAATAAGGTTAGTTGTTACATTGTTCTCTTAAAAGCAAGCTAAACAAAGAATTTGAGTCTTAAGTAACTTCTAAGTATATTATTAGCTTTGCCTGCAAGGTCCAGCAAAGATTCTAGACTCTTAGAATATAAGAGATATTTTCATGATATTGCATCAACACAGGCCCACTCAGAGGGAAGGACAGTGACAAGGTCCTCACTAACCCATGAGCAGGATGATGAGGGACCATGCAGTTCTCCTCGCTCAGAGACAGACAAGGCTGGTCATAAAAGCAGAGCATGGCGTCTAATTGAGAAAACAACTCAGACTGACAAGCAGCCTGTGCCACAACGAGAGCAAGAAGCAGTGACTAAAGTTGACTCTTGCTGCAGGTAACCAGCTTCGTTCTGACAGCTATGAGGTTAATCCAAGAGTTAGAACAATTGGGTGTCCCATCTTTACCTCAAATGACAGGGTCCAAAGAGTCCCAAAGTAAAAACAACAACAAACAAAACAAAAGCAAGTCTCTCAAACAGACTTAAAATATCTCCATAGCTTCAGCCTTTGAGAGGCATAGGCCACAGTAGAGTGTCGGGGACCAGGGGGTATCCAAGGGAGTGACCAACAAAGGACAGAACTCCAAGAACACTGAGGCTACAGAGACCAATGGCTCCAAATGACTCCTCCTGCACGTGGTGCCATGTGGAGCCTGCTATACCAAGAAGGATCTGAGAACTTCACCTTTCACCTCAGTGCAGCTATGGCTGCGACTCACTCCATCAGCCAGTGCCGTTCTCAACCCTGGGAGCAGTTACTGCTGAGATCAATAACTCATCAAAGTGCTAAGACTAAGTGACTACTGAGTTCTCAACCCCAGAATGAGAGAGATATCTTCATCTCAGCCTTCCAAGCCCAGTGATCATCAAGGAAGAGGGGGCAGAAAGAATACAAGAGCAGGAGAATGTGGAAGAGTGCTGGGAGATGCAGTCCCCTGGACAAGCCATGGCCTCTGTACTCATGAACCCACTGCAATTATGGTCACCTTCAGGATACCAAGCCAATATGGCCAGTCAAGTGTCCAGCAGCAAGCTCTGATCAGACACAGTGGATTGCAAACTAAAAAGAAACAAAGAAACAAACACACATACAGGCACACACACACATACAGAGAGAGAGAGAGAGAGAGAGAGAGAGAGATGGGGGCATGAAGGTTGAGGGGAGGGTGTGGGGAAGTGAGCAGGTGAGGAGGAGTTAGGAGCAGATCCATCAACATAAATTGTCAAAGAATAAATTTGAAATAAAGAAAAAAATTGCTTCCAGTGCTCTGCCGCTAATACAAACTAGAACCATAATATCTCATATCTAAGAAGACCACGAAGTAATTCCTCTTATGTCTGTTTGCTATGCCTGTCCTTTCCAACATGAAATCCAGTTTTTATTTTTATTTTCTGAGACAGTCTTCCTCCTATATAGATGGCGAAGATAATCTCCTCAGGAGAGACTGATGTGTGGTCCTGAATTTGGACTTTGTGTATGTGGGGGGAAATTGAACGTTGGCAATTCTCTTCAAACTCATACACCGCTTTCCTAGTAGCCAGAAAGGCCCCAAATCTGAGAGCCTCTCTTTTGAATACCAAGTTGCTAGTGTATCTTTCCAACACCCCACAAGATCCATGGGTTCAAGGCATAGTCTCCACATAAGCCATTCCTGGGAGATGGCAGGACCCCACCAAGTGTGCCTGGTCCTGTGGATTGGAATATGCCCTTGGCGTGCAGCTCGACCACTCCCCACTCTTATGCAACCTATTGATGGTGTAATTATGTGTTCCACCAAGCACTCCCTGCCACTGCTCCCAGCATCCTGAGCCATGCAGATCCATGACCATGAATGGGATTCCGAAAACCATAAGCCAAAGTAAACCTCCTCCTCCCCCCTCTCCCCCTTCTCCTCCCCTTAAGTTAATGGCAGTAGGGGAAGCTGGATAGCACGTTAATATTAGTCACACCTCAGACAGAAAGGAGAGGGGCGGCTAGTGGAGGCTGGAGTTCATCCTTGTCCACCAAAGGCTCTCCCTGTTTCTCTTCTTGCCAGCAGGTGCTAAGTGGAGCCTCATGTCCTCCCTTCAGGCTTGGAAAACCAGTGACAGGGACTTTCAGAATGCCTGGGGTCATGGCAGGCTTTCAGAGGTAAGTCACACAATAAAAATAACAGGAACTAGGGGTTTGCTCGGAACTTTCTACCATCGTCCTTTGCTCTGCCTGGTATAAACCAAAGTCCAAAAGAAAATCCCTCTGCATTAAACCTTCAAGGCTGGTTAAAGTTTCTGTGGTTGTGGGGAGTAGAAACATGGCAGTCCCAACGCCATATTATCTTGGGCTACGTTAAGAAGTGCCTGAGTAATGTGTAAATAGCCCCCTAGCCTCTGCCAACCAGAAAGTTAAGATCATCACACAATGAAAGTCCTAAACCTTGCTGCAGCCCATCTACATATTTGAAAACACATTTCCATCAGTGTATTGAAACCTTTCTTGATATATAATCCCCATCATTTTATGTAAGAATGCAATGAAAGCATTACCGTGTTGGAACACGGTATATGGGGTAACCTGAGTCTGTGTTCCAGGGCCACTCATGCATGGTTCCAAAAGACACTGCTTCTTACTCCCTTTGAGAGAGGGCTGTGTTTTGTGTGGTCACTGACGTCTTTCCCTTCTTAGGATTGGTAAATGCATTTGCCAGAAGGCTCTGCCTGATGATCTTCACCTCACCCCATACTCCACGCAGCCTTCAGAAGGTAAAGCCTTAGCCTCCAATTTTAAAACCTGGAAAACCGGCTCAGTGGGTAAAGGCACTTAGTGTCAAACCTGATGATCCACAGGACCCCATATAGGATGAAAGTCAAAGATGAACTCCTGGAATCCTCTGACCGCCACAGTTCTATAGGTGTGGTTGTCTTCTCTCTCTCTCTCTCTCTCTCTCTCTCTCTCTCTCTCTCTCTCTCTCTCTCTCTCTCTCTCACACACACACACACACACACACACACACACACACCATTAAAAAGACAAACAGGAAACCAGACATGCATTTTTAAACTATAGATTCCATACTTCTGTTGAGAGCCTCATGTGGGGAGAGAAGAGAAAAGGGGTTGGAGGATCTCACGATTGACAAACAGCCCTAGTCTACTGCAGAAGCCCCGCTGATGTGGAACCTAGGTAGTCCAAGCCCACCATGTCCCTCCTGCCTTAAACACCCAGGCCACTGCACCAGCCCAGGACCCAGGGCACCTGCCCCTGACAGCATCTGAGCTTGTGAGCTTTGAAGCCTGCCCCGAGCCACCCCAGAGAGAACTCCTCTGTGTGTTCAGCAACCATGAAGCAGCCACTCTCCCTTGCTAGTGGACTTGGGGAAAGGGTGAGCTCTGCCTCCAGCTGCTCTCTAAGGCACCTCTCCTGCTTGTTTTTAATCAGACTCCAGCTAACAGAAGCCCACAAGGAGCCTCTTCATATTTTAATTACATTTAGCCAAACCTTTGAAAGAAAAAGGGAAACAGTGCCACCTAACTGCCCAAGGAGCTCTGCACTTGAGGCTGTCTTTCCCCTCCAGTCACTGATGTTCATTACCAGCCACTGCAGGCGCCCCTCTCCCTGCAACTCACTGTTACCTCAGTGTAGGATGATTTCACGGAGGATGTCCACAGAAGTCGCATTCTCAAGAGCAAAAAGGCAAGCTCACTGGACTTACACTTAAGTACCCTGGCCCTTGGAGGTAATCCAAGTAATGCTGGATTAACAATACATTGTATTCAGTTACCCTTAACAACCCTCAGGTGAATTTCCTTTGTGATACGCTGACACATTCAAAGTATGGACACTCTTGGTCCTTTCCAGAACTAAATCTTCTATATTAAACATTCTAAATGGCGGGCCACTAGTAAAACATGTTTTTTTTTAATTCAATTAATGAACAGAACATTTAAAAAAAGAATAGCTGAAATGCATGCTAATGTGTTTCAAAGTATAAAGTACCCTGAAAATACGAAACTTCTAAAACATACCCGGGGTTAATAAGGTCTGTGGGGGCAATTGTCCCAGGTTTAGACATTAGGCACCATGTCCTCAAAAGGTTCTTTCAACATTATTAAATCCACCAAAGCCCAAGCGGTGATGAGTGAGCTCAGAGGGAGCCTGGAGCAACTCCCTATACCAATTCTCTCCCCTTCCTCAGCCTGAGTTAGGTGCTGAGGATGATCCAAGCTCTCTCCTCAACCATAAAGGGCTCCACCCCTGGAGCTGCAATAACTACTGTGTGGTTACAGACTGATGTAGTACAGCCATCAAAGACCAAAAGGACGGCAGAAATTCCCGACATGGCTTAGAGAAAGAAAGAAAAGTGTGTGAACCTGGTGTTTGCAAGCCCTTTAGGTAAGCCTCCCAAAAGCTCTACTCAAAGCAGTGATAAATACATAAATAAAGAGGTGAATGAACGGATGAATGAGAAATGAATAAATTAAATACATACATACAGCAATCAAGTGGCTGCATGGTGGACTCCAAAATCAACACACCCTTTCTGAGAACTAAAGATTCAGAAAGAGATGGGGGAACGTCCACCCACCCCCAGTCCTATTACAGACTGGATTTGAATATGAATGACCGCCATGGGCCTCGGTATGTAAATGCTTGGTGTCCAGTTGGTAGAACTGCTTGGAAAGGATTAGAAGACATGGCCTTGCTGGAAGAGGTTTCGAAAGCTCATGCCATCCCTGTCATTCATTTCTGTCCATCTTCCCCTCCCCCTACAGCCTGGTGCTTATGGATCAAGATGTAGGCTCACCCTGCCATGACTACCTGCTGCCATGCTCCCAGCCCAAAAACTACAAGGCCCAAATAAATTCTTTCTGCTAAAGTTTCCTTGGCCATGGTGTCTTATCACGATGACAAATATGTAACTAAGACAATGTGCCTTTATTAAAGGATATCAATAATAATCTCAAAAATTATCACATCCATATTCGAGTGGGTGTGGCTATGGACTCTATCCACACATAGCGCATTTATTTCTAGCCCTTATAAGCATCGTTTATAGATAACATTACTTCTTTCCTGCATGGTTCAGAATCTCAATCTTGAGTAGTAGCTGCCAAAGACCATTAAAATATTACAGTATTGAAAGTTGGAGAGATGGCTCAATGGGTAAAGGCAAAAATAATAATTTTTGTAAGAAGTAAACCCTAGCATTTATTGCTTCTTACAGGATATTCAAACTGAAAGAATACAGTTTTACCTAATCCCACTCCACTCTCACCCACCTGCCCTGGGCAAGAACATAGCTTATAAAATGTTCAGTGAGTAAGAAATGAGTACACATGCAGAAGAAATAGCATGGCAGAACTTGTGTATCATAGCCAAACTACAGGCCCAGGGAGTACAACTACAGCCAAACTACAGGCAGATGGGCCCAGGGAGTACAACTGCAGCCAAACTGCAGGCAGATGGGCCCAGGGAGTACAACTACAGCCAAACTGCAGGCAGATGGGCCCAGGGAGTACAACTACAGCCAAACTGCAGGCAGATGGGCCCAGGGAGTACAACTACAGCCAAACTGCAGGCAGATGTGCCCAGGGAGTACAACTACAGCCAAACTACAGGCAGCTAGGCCCAGGGAGTACAACTACAGCCAAACTGAAGGCAGATGGGCCCAGGGAATACAACTACAGCCAAACTACAGGCAGATAGGTCCAGGGAGTACAACTACAGCCAAACTGCAGGCAGATGGGCCCAGGGAGTAGAACTACAGCCAAACTACAGGCAGATGGGCCCCAGGACTACCCATAAGTCACTCGTGCAGGTCACACTCTTAAAGAAATAGGCCAGGGTACTTCAAAGACCCTCACTACTCAAAGCTAAGAGGAGCTAAGAAAGTGTGGCCACGGGGAAGCACTGGGTTTCAGAAAGCTTTTCCAGGCTAAAGCGCCCCCTCCCAGTGCCACCAAAAAAGACTGGAAACAAAATCGAAAACCAAAACAAAACAAAAGGAAAACCCAAAAGAACAACAACAACAAAACTAGAAATGGAAGTGTATGCAAAGATGCTGTAATGTCCCCAGAAGAATCTCCATTATAGGGACAAGGGGACATGCCCCTGCTTCAACCCAAATCTTAGCAAAAGGAAGCCTTGTGGTCAGGAAAGGTGAAACATAGCTTTCAAAAAAGATTCGCGTCTCTAAACCAGGACTCCAAGTGTCAGGGCTGCCAGGGCTAAGAGACACAATTTTCCACCTCAGTTCTTCTTATAGAGACAGATACCTGTGTTGGCCTAGAGGTATAAGATAAGCAAACAGGACTTTCTGTAAACACAATTCCATATTTAAATTCCATATTTAAATTATTTTCATCTCCTCAAAATCATGCTGTTATTATTTATTTATTCAAATGTTTTTTATTCTCTCTTACTCATTTTTTTTTAAATCCCAAGCACAGTCTACATGACCATCTGCCGGGGAGGGGATCCTGCAAAAAAGAAAAGAAAAAAAAAATGCCTATCTCGGTTCTAATGTTAGAACAGGATGCGTCCAGTTTTAATGTTTTCTCACTTTCTAGAAACACCAAGAATATGTGATAGAATAATAAAATAATATAGTTTGGAATAAAGGGATGAATCCAACTGCCTCCACACATATGTGCATGAACTTACAGCTGTGCACACAGGCACATAGCACGGCATGAGACTTAGGTGCAGCTTCACTAACAGCTGATTGGTGGGGATGCAGTTAGTAAGACGGCGCACTCCAACCGCAGACCTTTTGGTCATTTTAAGCTAATGCATGCTATCTATGCATGCACAGTCTGACCTCTGGTGCCTCCCAAACCAAGATTTGATCATAAAATATACAACCAGAAATTTAGTTGATCATAAATACAAACAATGCCTGGCCAGGATGTTAACACACAGTGACTAAGGATTAACACCAACAATCATGTTTTCATTATCAGGTTTAAATGTTGAAAAGGTGAAGATGACTCTGAAAATACCAAAATTCACGTGGAACAAGTCCATGTGTGTAAAAGGATAGTTCTGAAAGAAAAGAGCAGCTGTTCTTCCTAAACTTTAAGTAAGAGTACCTTTTGCGTTTTAGCAAATGATTTCTTGTCTTCATCATTGCAAGCAACTGAATACATTTCTTTAAAATTACCCAAAGCATTGGGCAACAATTGGGAATGAAGGGCATTTACTTATTTAGTTATTTAACTTTGCATGGCATCTCAGGAGTGGCATAGGTAATGTCTATAACATGGGACCATCCATGGCAACACAATCACCATGCCTTCACAGAGAAGGACCTTCACGCTTGATGTTCACATCTGCTAAATCATTTATAACTTCTCTGAATTTTGAGCTTCATTCCATTTTGCATGAGTCCAAAAATAGTTTAGTATTGTCCCACTGTTTCCTGCTTTCTCACACAAATACAGCTAAACTGAGAAGTGCGTACTTTGTGTAGGAAATTTTCCAAATTCTCTTTATACTTTGGGGAATGATGTCACTGCTCAAAGATTCCCCTTGCCCGGGATTGGAGAGATGGCTCAGCGGTTAAGAGCACTGACTGTTCTTCCACAGGTCCTGAGTTCAATTCCCAGCAACCACTTGGTGGCTCACAACCATCTGTAATGGGAACCAATGTCCTCTTCTGGTGTGTCCGAAGACAGCAAGAGTGTCCTCACATACATAAAAGAGTATCCTCCTCCCCAGATATGGCTTGCCTGAACCAACATTTTCATTGGCCCCTTCTGGTGTGAATCTAGATATAGGCACAAGTACCAACTTTTATTCTCTAGGTAAATCAAGCTGACCAAACATGGCAGCACACACTGTAGCACTTAAGGCTGAGGCAAAACAGTTCCCAAGTTTAAGTGAAGTAGTGAGAGCTTGTCTCACACATAAAAACAAACGGATATTCACAACCTACTAATGTCTCCATGTGTGTACACATGTGTTGACTGCTTTGAGAACTCACCTACACGTGATCGGTTATTTTCCTGCTAATTACCCTTTACAATTGTAAGGAAGACATCACAAATATTTTGTCAGAATCTGATAGAGTTGAGAGCTCATATAAGCAAAGATTCAGGAATAACTGTCCACGTTAGCTTAAATATTTCAAGTGAAGCTAGGCGTGATGACTATGATCCCAGCAACTGGGACATAGTCCCAGCAGGCTCAATTTCCCGTAACTTCTTTTAAAGATTTTTACTTTTTCAGTTCCAGAAGAAATATGCTGGGCCCATGTGCATCATTTAACTGTGATGGCCTCAGTGACAGAAATTTCAAGTGGCATGGGTTAGACAGAGGCAGGGACTGAGGAGACCGAAAGAGACAAGAGGGTAAAAGGGGAAGAGAATGTCAACAGCTAAAACTATCTCTACAAATAATTTGACCTGTTTCTTTTCACTTCTGGTCTCAAGTAACATTTATAAATGCTTAGGCTGAAGAAAATCTGAAGAGAAGTTTATTGCTCGCACACAAAGGCATTACCATCGTTGAATTTCTCATCATCCTTTGTGACCTAAAAACTCAGTGAAAAACCTTTAAAAGCACAGTGTTTGCAATTTCCATAGGGCGAGTCTGATCTTCCTTCTTTTGGGCCATAGGCCAACAGGGGACCTGGGACAGTGCAGAAATGACACAAGCCAAGAAGGTGTCCCTTGTCCCTACACAGGGTTGGTTAAACCTCACATTTCTCCTTCCCTCCATACACATGGTCTTCGGAGGCAGCACTGCAGGATCCAGCTGGCAAAAAGCAGAGCTGGTGTGAAGGTGACTAGGCTCGGCCACTATGCCACCTTTCACAGGTAGCCCTTCAGGGGCCATCTGTGGATCAGAAGAGAGTTTCTCAATTAGGGACGTGACACGGATATCCTAAATCTCACTTGCAGTCTACTCTATTGCTTGCCAAGGTATGTTCTTCAACTCCTCTCCTAGAGCTTAGCGGGTCCCGGGTGCAGCAACCAGCCCTCTCCAATGAACTCCAAGCACCAAGGATGTTTCCTGAGCAGAAAAGAGACGCCCATGCTAAGAATAGGCACATCCCCTGTACTCAGAAACACTACCCACCCAAGAAATGCATGAGTCAGGTCACTAAAGGTGTCACCCCACACAACACGAAGGTGCCTCAGGGGAGTCAGCCTGTGCTCCTGGGAGCTACTTGGAGAAAGATCAGAATCTGGGTATGTTTGGCTCCTCAGACCTCTACATCCCAAGGCTGAGCGCAGCCTTGGCCAAAGTTAATGGTAAGCATTTACGGAATGAATGAACGTACTCTCCCTTAGCAAATGCAATATAAGCGTCACAATTCAACTAAACAAACACATAAAGAAATATCACCCTGTAATAGAATCTACCAAGCTATTAAATATAACTTTGCTACAAATCGTGGCTATGAAAATGAATGTCAATATGCTACAAAAAAAAAAAAAACACCCTCATGAATCTGATCCCCAGTACTAAAGGACAGACAGATGGGAGACAGACGATTGATGGATACATGTGTATGAATGCACATATACATATGCATCTGTACATAGAGAAAAATCCATGGACCGAGACTCTGGAAGCCTAAATCTGAGATCCAAATCAGCCTTTACTCAGTTGTACAATTTTGGGTAAATAAATTCTTTAAGCTGGTATTAATCACCAGGTCTTTCCCACGGTGTGACACCTCCTGACAACTCGTCAACAACACATCTCCTACCACACAGACTTTTTCTAAAGGAGAGAACGTGAGTTTGGGCATATTAAGTTCTTTTAACTCAGGGGACTGTTTTTCTGGGGCTCTACTGACATCCTGTCTTCTACCAGCTTGGAATATAAAATGAGTAACAGGCCAGCCAGGAATATGCAGCAAGATCCTGTCTCAACCGCATCAAACCATACCCCACCCTACCCCGTCTGACCCCACCACACTAAAACGGACTGTTTCAGTAAGTCACAGCTAAGGCAGCATCCTGGTTCCCCTTAATGGTCAGTGTGAACCAGCCCAGACTTAACTGAGAGAAGCCTCCTTGTGGAATAATAACTTCTATCACATTAGGCTGTGCACAAGTCAGTAGGGGAGTCTCCTGATAATTAATTATCTTGTAAATTGCTATGGGTGGGCCCAGCCCACTGTAGGTGGCACCATCCCTAGGCTCTAGGTAGTAAGAGCCTGGGCAGTGCTCGTCCATGGTATCTGCTAATGTGGGACAACAGAAGCATCTCCATCAGCTAACCTTGGAATGTGAGAAAATGTAGAGCTATTCGATTGAAAGTTCTAGAAGTGGGAGAGAAAACACTTAGAGATGAGTGCAATGTACAATCATGTTTGTAATGTTCACTCTGTATAGTGTTGGTGAGGAATATCTGACTATAAATAGTTTCTTTGTTCTTTTACCACTCACACATACCAATGGGCTTAGTCTCAAACACGGATGTAACCCAGTTCTGGGTAGGCTGACGATGATGATTGCCTTACAGGACAAACGCCCTACTGATGATCTACCGCAATAGGGTAGATATCACCATTCACACAGACAAGACCTCAACAACCTCTAGAAGTGGATATGTGCCCTCAAATCCATACTCCTTAACCTTAACCTTAACTCCTTCTAAGCTTAAACGTTGCATAAAGATGCCCTGAATGCATAAATGTTTGAGCAACTTCTGAGAGTAAAATTCCAGCGAATTCACTGTGGTACACAAGAAAGGATATAGACTCTTGGTTCTGACCATCCATAGAAACTCAGTGAGTGAACTGCACGCTTTGGGTATTGGGCTGGCATCTCTAATAATTCAGCTTTATGGTGGTAATGGCCAGGCCAATAGGGAGCAATGACATGAAATTAAAAAGTACTCTGCCGTAAAGCAAGAGAAAAAAGACCCCTGAATTCCTCTTTGATATCTGACTATAACAGTAACAAAGAATAGGTCAGGTCTTACGCCTTCAATCAACCCAACTCTTGGCAGTTACTCACAAAATCCCTAGCTGTGAGGAACTTTGTGGACCTGCTTTCCTGTGTAGCTCCACTGACTCAAAGTCATTGTAGTTTTATTACCAGGGTGTCTAATGTCTCAGGCTGTTGTTAACCTTTGGAAGTTTGTAGTAACAAACCTTGGCTTAACCCAAAATGTTTCCTGGAGGAAGCAGAGCTCTATGTCTCAATCATGCAGTCACGACAGGGTTGCTTGAGGAAAGCTCTTGGCCCCGTGTTGGGGAGTGCAGAAGCAACTAAGGGAGGTGTAAGAGAAGGACAGTTTCCAATATGCAAAAGGTCACCAGGCAGAAGGGTGCTGCACCCCACAGTCACCCCCAAAGCACTGTCTGAACGCCACTGCCATACACAATGTGCTTATAGAGTGTATGTAACTCGAAGATTCAATATGGCCACTTCAAAGGGCAGGATCAATGAGACAAGGAAGGGCTTTGTATTGCTGGGGGTGGGTTGTTTTGCTTCGTTTCATCTGCTGTTTGTTTTGGTTTGTTGATTGGTTGATTTTTTTTGTATTCTTCTTTTTCTGTTTTAGCTTTTGGGTTTTGTTTTGTTTTGTTTTTTGGATTTTTTTGATATGTATTACTTGATGAATAAGAAGAGCATTATGGTAAGTCAAAAAGAAAAGGGAAGTCAATCAAAAGTAGAGAGCTGGAGGATGCCTCAGTTTGTAAAGCACTTGCCTCTTACAAACGTGGAGACTTCAGTTCCATGCCTGGCACCAACTTAAACACCAGGCACAGGTGTGCACACCTGTAATCTTTGATCTGAAGACAATTGTAGGTGTTTGCTGGCCAGACAGTCTAGCTAAATGTGGAAGCTGTATCTTCAGTGAGAGACCCTGTCTCTAAAAATAGAGAACAATTGAAGAATTCACACAGGAGCACATATGTGTACATTTACACACACACACACACACACACACATATATATATGCACACATGTGCACACACATATATACATATCCACACATGCACACACATCTATACATACACCATAAATAAGTAAATAAACTAAGTAAGTAAGTAGACCCTGGAATTAGGGTGCGGACCTTGAAAGGATAAGGCAGGAGGATTGCAAGCACAAACCTAGTCTGTGCTGTGTATTTAGTTCAAGTCCAGCCTGATCTAGACAGAGACACTCTAATTAAAGTTAAAAAGAAAAAAGTCAAAGGAAGAAAACATACATGCAGCTAATTATTCAGCTGAACATAGCAGCAAGAAGCTATAAACGGCAGACCACAAACAACAGACGGCGTCCGGTCAGTAGAATCTGCTGTTTACCTTAGCGGCATCCTAAACATGGAACTGATGTTCGAAATGCAGTGATTCCACATTTCTCTGAAGTGCAGGTTTCTAACGTTTTATATTAGTGACTGTCTTTTTAGGTCAGGTAAAACCTATATCACCCAAGCCTCTAGCTCTCGGATGTCTCCAGGTCTCTGAGCGACAAGTGTCACAACAAGCCAAGCATCCACTGAAACCATCCCCATCCCTCTCTTGGGAAATGGTCAAAGCCAGGTAGTCAGGTGACCAGGTGGCTTTGCCCTGTCTTCTGTAACACCCATGCATCCTCTCAGGCTGGAGATCTGGAGAGAGGAGCCCTGGGTCCTTGGCCTCTCCTTGTTCTCTAATGCATAGGCAATTTTGTCCCATCCTACCTCAGGAACACCCTGGAGTCCCCCCACTTCTCTCCACTTCCACTCCCACCTCCCTGGTCCAAGGAACACTGACTCCCACCTGGACTCCCATGGGGTCTTACTTATAGCTACATAAGTCCTACATAAGTCCTACATAAGTCCTACATAAGTCCTGCAGATGGTGGCCAGGGCTGCTTTGATTGATATAAAACAGGCCATGCCACATTCTTGTGGATTCCTTAAGGGCTCCTTGTCTGTCCTGTTTGCCCATAGCTTATGGCTACCTATCCTCAGAGACCTTTACGGCTCCACGGAGCAAATGAGGTCCACCTGCCGGGCTTTCCCACCATCGGCTTCAAGTCTGACATGCACACACCTTTTGTGTGATCAGTCGTTCTCTCTCCGTGAACTGCACTACAGATGCCACGGAAGCCAGGCTCCTGTCCACACATGTGCTCTTGGCACACAGCAAATGACCGGCACATTGTGGGTTCCTGATAAAATGCCTCACGTCATTCCCAGTCCTAAGGAAGTGGGGAGGATAAAGCTGGGGAGATTGTTCAGTCGGTACAGTGAGGGCCATGCAAGCTTGAGGACCCAGCACCCACGGGGAGGCTGAGCGCACGCACACACACACACACACACACGACATCATAATTCTATCATGGAGTTAAAGGGGGTGGAGAAGAGGTAGGGATGGGATGGAGGATGAGCAGATTCCTGCCGCTCAGGGGCTGGCCAGCCCAGGGCCTAACATTCTCAACGCCAGTCGTCAAGAGCGACAAGCCTCATCCTCCACAGTGCCTGGCTTCATGAGTGAACCATTCACCTGTGAGCTCAGATCATACATGGGAAGGAAAGCCCATTCGGGTGTCAATGAGCATCAGTACCCCGTAGTGATGAGAGACATCTTAAAGATGCGGCAATCAAAGCAGTGACAGCCCTTAGGACTTTGGGGTTCAAGCTTTGCTTTTCCCAGTGTTCATGCACACACACACACACACACACACACACACACACGCAAACACAAACCCCATGCATGCATAGAGAGAGAGAGAGAGGCATGCATACACACACACACACAGAGGCATGCATACACACACACACACAGAGGCATGCATACACATACAGACACACACACACAAACATACACACAGAGGCATGTATACACATACAGACACACATACATACATACACATACACACAGACAAACACAGACACACAGACACATAAATATACATACACACACATATACATGCACATACAGACATACACACACACACACACAGACACAGACACACACAGACACACACACATGCACATACAGATATACACACAGACACACAGGCACATACAGACATACACACAGACACACATAGACATACACACACACATACAGATATACACAAACACACAGACACACACACACACACACACACACACACACACACACCACTCAGACTTGGAAAATGTAAAGGGATAAATTTCCCCATACACCACTCTAAAGAATCACTACAATGCAAATGCATACATAAACGGTTTTCATGGGTGAATGAACCGAGGATATTCTTTTCTCCTCCAAATCTTCTCACTCACTATCTTGCTGGTGAACAAGTTAGCAACACTGGGCCTCAGTGATTTCCTTTATTGGAAAGATGCTGTACTCAAAATATCGGTGTCCATGTGCAAAGATAGACATTTTGCCTTGTTAACTACAAAATACTGCGTAACTCAAAGGGATGTCCGTATTCCTAAGCAAAATAATCCGTTTCACACTGAAGCACTGCATAAGACTGAGATCATCTCTTCCCAGCCAAGCTCAATGTGTCCCCTTGGGTTTCTTGTTAGCAACTGAGTAGGACTGTTGTCCTCTCTGCTACTTGACCACTGACTTTCCTGTTCTGGGAACATCTGCTTGGCCTCTGGGACCGGCCAAAATGTTTCTTTCTCTCACCGAGTCCGTCCTCAGGTACCACCAGCCATCACACCCACCTATTCAGCTGACTGGATTTTTATTTTGTTGTTTTGAGTTGGGTTTTGCTGCCCTGACATGCAGTGTCCTAGTACCCCCGACCTCTCCTCGCTGATGTCAGTTCCCCTTTCTAATGAAGGTGATTTCGGTGTCTCTTCTAATATCTTATAAACTGAACTGATCTGTGGTCACCATAGTCCCAAACCCGCTGGATCTGGTTCTCCTAAGTCTCCCAAATCACCAACAGCGACTGAAAGAGTGGACAGTGATGTCAGGGTTTCTCCCACCTCTCCTTAGCTCTAGGGAAGGGGAGATACAATAAAAAGAAAGACCAGGAGATGAGCGCTGGGGTCTCTCTAACTAGAGATGAGCTGCTGGAAGGACCCTAAGCCGCCTTGCTCACCACAGCTCTTCCTGGTAAGAACTTCCTACCTGCAAAGTGCACTGTACTTCCCAGATCACTGCTTTGGATGCCCACGTCTCTGCTGCCTGGTCTCACACAGATACAATCTCATTTTTAAAAAAAGATTGATGCCTCAGAGTAGGGGAATGCTAAGGCAGTGAGGCGGGAGTGGGTAGGTGGGTGGAAGAGCACCCTCAGAAAAGCAGGGCGAGGAGGGAGGGGATAGGGGATTTGAGGAGGGGAAACATGAAGTACCACAGGAGACATTGCAGGCTGTTTCCTTACTGCTGAAGATGAGGCAGATATCTGAAGTACACTTCTCTTGGGTGCTGCAATGAGGCAGATGGTAGTGCCTCAGTCCTCAGGATCTTGTGGTCAGCAGCAAACGCTACAACCCGGTCTCTCTTTGTGGTGGAAGCTTGGTCAGTTTCTCAACTTGGTTCTATCTTCAGATCACCTCCCTTGCAGTACTCATAGGAAACGGTTTCAGAGTTCATTTTAAGCATCAGAGTGAGCTTAATATCGTGCTACAAAGTATGGATGTGATGATTCCATAGTCCAGCCCTACAAACACCCAGCAGCCTCACACCACACATTAATCAGTGCTCTTTCTCTCAGCTCATCTGGCATTTCACAACGATCTCTCCTCTTTGAACCTTTATCAAAATCCCGTAGTTACCGCAAGGAATAATAAATGAAGCCAGAAGTCTTGGCATCTTACAAGATTGAGCACCAAGGGCTAAGGTCGCATCAACCCCACCCCACCCCCACCCATGTGCCACTTCACCCTCTTTTTGGGGTCAAGGGGATTAGAAAACACCAGGATATCCCACAACACCAGGATATCCCACTGCACCATTCAGCCAAAACCTGAAGCCCAGACCTGCTACGGACATCTTCTAGAAAGAACAGAGAATACAGGACAGTAGGAGAAGCAACTGGCAAGTCTGGGCGGAGACCAAACAGACCTGAAGTAGAGGGGATGTTCAGGATCCCGCTGACTTCCTCTAGCCACCACACCCAGTACTCTCAGAGGGTACACCTGAAGCATCTCCAGGAATCCGTGCATAAGGATGTTCTTGTTCACAGCACTTGGGAGGTGGAGACAGACCATCAGGACTAAGAGGCTATCCTCCTCCACTATTGACAAGTTTGAGGATAACTAACTGGGTTTCCTGAGAATAAGTGAATGTGTGAATACATGAACGAACAAAAAGAACGTAAGGGAACAGCGGTACACAGAACAAGAACAGTGTGAAGACGTTAACCATAGACAGAGCAAAGGTTGCGGAAGAAATACTCAAGTAGCCCCTCCCCACCTCCAGAGAAACTCTTTCACCAACCTGGCATTTAACTGCACCGACCGACCCACACGTGTCTCCAACCCCAGACAAGCTAACCCAGCAAGGCCTAAGGAGTAGACAGAGAGGAGAAGACAGGCGACAGAGGTCAGCATGATGTACCCACAGCCCAGGCATGGTAGTTACAGAGAGGGTCTGACACTGCGGGGTGCCCGCACTGCGCCCGCCCGGGGGCACTGAAGCAGGAAGTAGATAGGACCCTGGGTGGATAGATGAATGGGTGGAGGAGACCGACTCAGACCGGGAGCAGAGGAACACAAAAGCTAAACATTCCCCCAAGTACAAGTGCTGGAGAAGGCTGTGAATGCAGGGACACCCCCGGTCTGGCCGCGCCTCCACCAGCGGAGGAGCAAAGACAAGCGAAGTGGTAGACAAGTGGGGCGCACCTCCGCCCCGCAGCGAGAGAGAAGCGACGAACCCATGCCGCCGCCGTCCCTTGCCCCGCAGTGCTGCCCCCACCCACTCCAGCGCGCACCCTGCTTACCCCAGTGCCCCGCAGCAGCCACCGGCGGCCGGCGAGGTGCACCGGCCGGGGGCGCGGGAAACGCCCCCGCCGCGCACGCGCATGCTCCTGCCGCACCTGCCTGGCTCTGCGCCCCACCGCGTGGCAAGCAGTCCGGGCTTTCCCCGGAGATGCCTTGGTTCCCCACCCCCACTTCCACCCCCTCACTGTCTTCTCCCGGACTCCGGGAATCCTCCGTGTGCCCCACCACTACTCTCCTGTCAGCCTTTCCCTGCAGCCGAGTCCCATGCACTCTCCAGGCTACACCTTCTGCACCCTGGTGGATGCTGAAACCTCTGGATCGCCTGCTGGCTTTTGACTCCGCGACACACACGTGTACAGGGAAACCTACCCAATGGAGATAAAGGGATGCTCTTCACAAGGAAAGTGGGTGGGTGAAGAGAGGCTACCAACCTGGTCCTAAACCTGTGGGCTGAGAAGCTGGAGCTGCTGAGCTTCTGCTCTCTGGGAACTTAGAGTCCTACTCACTAACTTTGGCCTTTCGCTTGCCAAAGTCACTGATTTGATGAGGATCTTGTTTAAATCCTTTCTTGTTTGACAGCTGATCATTGAAGGCTGTGTTTTGTGAGTCCGAAGTGAAATTTTCTTTCTAGGAGGTGTGTAAACCCAAACATGCATGCAGTAGCCATCCGGCGGGTACAAAATAAGTACTAGGTTTTTGCTTTGAGCAAGAATGACAGTACTTTAACAGGATCAACGCCCAGAATCTTCTTTTTGGTTTGTGGTTGATTACCACACAGTGAGGATTGGAAACGTGTGGGCAAGATTGATCATTTGCTAACACATAATGTGTGAGCGTTGAGAAAAATAGGAAACCGTTTGCTAATGCATTTTTATTAATTATTTTATTTATTTACATTTGCATGGTTGTCCCCCACCCCTTCCCGCTAGTGCAGTTTGTAATTAGAAACGATGATCATAGGAATTGTGTCAGCGTGCATGCAACCGGTCCCTCAGTTCTTAGTTAAGACAAGGATTTGAGGAAAAACAGAAAAGACAAACCAACAACAGTAAGGAGAGGAACACGGCTAAAACAAATCCTGCTGAAATGGTGCGCTCATTTCTACGTTGTTTAAATACGTTTGTGCTAGATCCGTGGAGGCCGTGATACCTTTCCTTAACGCGAGTAATGAAACAAAACTACGGACAGAAAAGGGCAAACCAGCTTAGAAATAACCTGTTCACGGTCTCAGGAAGCACTAGAAGTTGGCTGGATCCTTGTGCACCTGACCTCATCAAATCAGAGGGGAACCTGTAGAGGAAGGGGTGACCAGAATCCTCCTACCCTGCTACTCACAGAGACACAGCACAACAGAGGCAGCAGGTGACTGTTGAACCAACCACCATCACCTCTGCCTGATGACCTTCTAGAGCTTCAGTAGCTACAATGTAGTCCTGGGCCTTCCCAGTGGGGTTTACCATTAAGAGAATTTGAATCCTGGTCCTACAAACATCAGAACAATATCAAGGAGGGCGCTTCTAATTCCATCTGCCCCTCAGCGAAACTTGATCAACGTTCCACAGGAAGAAAGCTGAGTCGAATCCAAGTGCATTGCCTTTACTACGCACCTTTGCTACTTTTCAAACGGAAATTATAACAACACGTTTGCTAATGGCGTTTGGGTGAAAATCATGAAAGCCCAGATACTCCGTTTTCATGGAGTAGATTTTTTTTTCCCCCAAAGGACACACCAATAAGTCAGTGAACAATTCTCTCTCACGGCTGCTTTCAAGAGTGCGTTCCTGCAGAGAATTGACAACCAGGAGTATATTCAAAAGAAGCTGATGTCTGTTCTCAAATCACACTGCTACTCAAGTTTTATGGAAACACAAGCAGGAAGGAATTAGCACACTCCTTACAGCACTTTTAGGCTGTTGTAGTTCGGCCCTTTTTATTTGAATCGCTGCAGATTAAAATGTGATACCACACTGCCGAGTATTGCAACTTAACCAAGGGACACTGAGCAAAGCGATTTTAATAACATGGGGGGGGTGTTAAATATTTTCCTTCTTTTATTAGATAAACTCTAAAGTACTCTAAAGCATTAGGTATAATTAGTGTTGAGACAACAGAACTCATCCAAGTGACAGGGAGTCACAGCCATTACACTGTTTGTATCTGTTTGTGGTTGGTGAACGAGGAGCCTTTCCTACTGCTATGATGGTAACCACAGTGACTCACGGAGCTCTTCGATTTTCTCTGGGTTTCTGTCTGGGTGGTTATATTTCTTTTCTGAACTGGATCAAGTTGCATTCTTTACCGGTGGATCGATGGCAGCATTGGCGGGTGTGGTAGAGGTGTTTTGAAAGAGTCATGGCTGTTTCTTACATTTGTTTTGAGAATGAGCGTGGAGTGAGCGCCTCCTCCTGCTCTGGCCTGATGGACTCCAAACCCAAGCCCTGCTCAGCAGCAGGCAGTGTCCGTGCTCTCTATTCCTCTCCCTTCTTCCGCCAAGTTTATTTCCACATTAGCTCCATTGTGAATCACGCCTCTGTTATGGATCCTCTCTCAGAACGATGTGCCTCTAAGCAGACTCACTGCCAGTAAATTTTATTCAGTGGGCTGTAACAAATAACTTAGAGTTCTACTTAAATGTAAATATGGGTTCAGAAAGAGCTGTCGATTATATTGACTAGTTTAAACTGCTTTTTTAAAAAATGACAACCCAGAGCTTCGTAACCAAGATAATATGCATATCGTGAATTTTGGATAATTGATTTTAAACCTATGTAAAAAGAATCAGTTTGGCTTCATATTTGCAGTCATCCTTTTTAGTAGAACAACACCACAATAAAGTCTGTGTTGGTTTCACAGCACAGACCTTTAATCCATCTACTCAAGAGAGAGGAAAACAGAATAACCCCCAAGTTAAAGCTAGCCTTGGCAAGTTCAAAGCTAACAGAAGCAATTTAGCAAGGACCTGCCTCAAAACATAATATAAAGGGGGCTGGTGCTATAACTCTTCTGTGAAATGCTTGTCTGGCATATATGAAGCTTTAGGGGTTCACTGGGGGGGGTTCACTTCACCCCCTTAAATTCTGAAATTTAAACTCCAATTTAAGCACAATATTCCTGATCAAAGTTAATCAGTATCAGTTGAGCAGGACAAGGATGCTCAAATCAGCATACGAACTACGAACTTCACTTTCCAATATGTGCGATTCTGAAGAAACTAATGTGAGGGCGTGGGGGAGGAAAGAAAATTCCAGAAGGAAGCCTATGAGCCCTCACACCTGCTTGAGCTCAGCCAAGCTCAATCCTAAATAAAAGACGGAGAAAATTTAAAAAAGAAGATTAAAGCCTAAGTAAGTCATGTTTTCTTACATTAGAGATATGCCTCCCCAGTGCTAAGGCTAGGCACTTGCTGAAGGGTGCCGTATAGAGCCCGTGCTGGGTGCTGGGAGGGTGGTTTCTATTCCTGCTTCTGCTGTTAACCAACAGGATAGAAATTGTCTGGCTCCCGTGGACATGTGTCGTCCATCACACAGAACTTACTTAGAGATAAATTTACTACATTCAATGACAAGACCTAGTGGAGAACAGGAACATCTACAACAACCAGCTCTTAGTTCTCTAAGGGGTGGGAAGGCTGAAAGAAAGAGCTGAAACAAGACTCACAAGTAGCCTGACAGACATACATGACCCAAAGATCAATGTCCCTTAGTCAACGCATTCCCAAGACTGCCTTCTACACTACAAGGCAAATGGTGTTCAAAGATTGCCTGGTGACCATGAAATCAGAACAAGCAAACATGGCTGCTCTTAATGGACAGTGCCAACAAGTGTCAACTGCCTGACACTGCATCCTCATGCAGCGACCCAGCATCCGCACAGGGGCACCCAGCATACTCATGGAGGGAACCAGCATCTTCATAAGGGCACCCAGCATACTCATGGAGGGACCCAGCATCCTCACAGGGGCACCCAGCATACTCATGGAGGGAACCAGCATCTTCATAAGGGCACCCAGCATACTCATGGAGGGACCCAGCATCCTCACAGGGGCACCCAGCATACTCATGGAGGGAACCAGCATCCTCATAAGGGGCACCCAGCATCCTCATGGAGGGATCCCTCATAGAGCGATCTAGCATCCTCATAGAGGGACCCAGCATCCTCATAGAGGGACCCAGCATCCTCACAGAGGCACCCAGCATCCTCATAGAGGGACCCAGCACCCTCATAGAGGGACCCAGCATCCTCTGAGAGGGACCCAGCATCCTCTGAGGAACCCAGCATCCTCTGAGAGGGACCCAGCATCCTCTGAGAGGGACCCAGCATCCTCTGAGAGGGACAATGCCATCCTGACAGAGGGACCCAGCATCCTCACAGAGGGACCCAGCATCCTCATAGAGGGACCCAGCATCCTCATAGAGGAACCCAGCATCCTCATAGAGGAACCCAGCATCCTCATAGGGGGACCCAGTATCCTCACAGAGGGTCTGGGCATCCTCATAAAGGAAAGTCTGTAGTGAGAGAATGGAGGGGAGTCGGTAGTGGGAGGACCCATCCACGTCAGCTGCAGGAGGTATGAATGAGTCCCACTTTTCTCTTGCATTCTTATCCAGGTCACCACCTCGATGGAGCCTGGGTATTCACGAAATTCCTCCAGCAACAACACACACACAAGGATCTCTCAGAAAAGCTATGCTACAGAATTATAAGTCAGTTTGTTTGTTTGTTTGTTTGTTTGTTTGTTTTTTCTTTTTTTGTGACTGTTTTCTTAACTTCCCAAGTATCCAAAAATAACTTACAGGCATCCCGTCTGTACTATCCGCCTGCAGCTAAATCTGTTTGAATTAGGTCTGTTTTAGATTTAATTTTCTCTATTTATTAAAACATTAACCAAAGTAAAAAGAACCTGTTTTTACCTTAATGTGTTTCTATTATTTCATTAAAAACAGAGTTCAATTTTCCTACGTGGAATATGTGTGCTCCTGTTCTTTTCCATTTTGAGGCTGAAATTGTAAAAATCTCACAAAGTTAATTTCTAATTTGAGAACATGTGTCGGTCTAAAGCTGTTCAAGCCAGCAATTCCAAGAAAAAGTGTAAATCCCTCTCCTCAGAGGGACACAGCCTGTAAGTACGTGCCTTTGTTTAGACCTTAGACTACATATTATGCAGTGGAGGTTTTGAACATGAATATTGAGATATTGAATAGCTCCCCAATTCTGGAATGAGTGCTATTAATTACCAAACCATTGATACTACCCAGAAAATAAAACATGTTCATTGGTTTGTGTTCTAGTTATTTATAATAAGAAATGCTTTTAGTCTTTGGCTCCTGACCTAGGTTTCATAAAGCCAAAATAATTTAATGCAATAAGAGTGTCTCATTATTTCCCATGAGCCCCTTCATATCACCCCATACTTATGCTAATAAGGTAATGGGATAGTGTTTTGTGGTAGGATCAGAGTGGAGCTGGTCAACAGAGGAGTCCAAAGATCAGAGAATAGAAACTCTTAGCCCTACACCATATAGAGTAAAATGGCAAAGGGGTCAGAGACTAAAACAGGACAATTATAAGATGACCACAGGCTTTGAGGAGCTTTGCTAATGGACAGGTCTCTGTGTCAGGATGGCACCTAGTGTCGAGGCGAGCTTGATTCAGCAATAGCAAACCCGCCACAAAGTTTATGCGTTGGTACACTAATGTAACATTATTTCCTTTTTTAGTAACTTGCTAAGTGTTACCTTTTCAGAAAGCTGGAACTTTGTAAAATTTTCTCTTGATGCCTGGGACAAAGTCGCAGGGAGAAAATGCAAGTCTGGGTCTACCGCCAGCCATGATGGTACAGGCCTGTGAGCTAACTACTTGGGAAGCTGAGGCAGAAGGGTTGCCATGAGTTTGTAGCCACCCTGAGCTACCCAGCAAGTTCCTGCCTCAAAAACAAAACAAGAGCAGAGGGTGTGTCTCAGTGATAGTTTTTACCTGGCATCAGAAAGCTGGGTTCATTCTCAATTGTAACAATCTTTTAAAATGAATTTAATTATCCTAGGGAGATGATTCAGTTGGTATAGTACTTGCTGTGTGAACAAGAGAGCCTGAACTCAGCTCCTGATACCGTGTAAACAAGGCACAATGTTTCATTCCTCTAACCCAGCACTGAGACCGAGAAGGTAGGATTCCTGGCACCCACTAGCCAGCCAGGGTAGCTGAAACAGTGAGTGTCAACTGCAGTGAGAGACCCTGTCTCAAAAATTAAGTTGC
Organism: Rattus rattus; assembly: GCF_011064425.1. Classification (NCBI taxonomy): domain Eukaryota; kingdom Metazoa; phylum Chordata; class Mammalia; order Rodentia; family Muridae; genus Rattus; species Rattus rattus. The sequence goes on along the minus strand of NC_046157.1, from coordinate 177,939,164 downwards.
AGAGCCATTAAAGAAGACATGGCATTGACCTCTGATCTCCACATGGGTACAAACCCACACCAATGCACACACAGAGGTTTTAAGAATCCTGGTTTGCCCCTGAAGGCAAGATAGCATACAGGCTAGCCACTAAGATAGTCCCACCAGTGTCCAAGTAATCTAGTAATGTCCCTACACAGCCACCCTACTCTGCAAATGCTCCATTCACTGTATATAGGGACACAAACCATTTTTGTAACCTACCTGACGATGGCAAAACTTCCTTTCCATGATCTGTGGACTGTGGTCAGTCTTTGGCCAAGAAGGAGCCTACCTGGATCCTTTTAAATGACCTCGTGGTTTTATACCTACATTTTAACTCCTGGAAGCCCCATAACTGCCCCCCTGCACTCTGGAAATCGTCCTTTTCAGGCTCCTCAATGCCTTCAGGAATTCATCACTTCGTGCCAATATCTACTTTCCTGGCCCTTTCAAAACCTCTGACAATAGACACTGAGCCCAACTGTCAAATTCTGTCACTGGCTTTGAGCGTAAGAGTTCATTCAGAGAAAAAGTGACTTCACCAGACAAACCAAGGGTTTTTTCAAAGCACATTTTGAACCAGCTCCTTTTCTTCAGGTTTGTACAAGGTAGACAGCCTTAACCATGACGCTTAGACTAGCCATCAAATGTAAACCAACATCTGCCAAGTCAAATGAACCTCTGCTTGTGTTCTCAGTGTTCAGCTCTATCCACTTTGTAGATCCTCTTAGCTCTCAGTCCAAATCTTATTCTCAAAAAAGCAACCCTGGCTCCCCCTAGCCACAGTGCTGGTTTCCAACCCTTCAAGGACACCCCGACTCCCACTGCATCACTATTGGACAAGATACTTCCTGGGCTCAGCACAGTTGCAACTTGGTCCACTTTCTCAAGCAGCCTTGTCAGGGAGCACTCCTCCCTCAGGGAGCACTCCTTCTCAAGGCCTTTTCTGAATATTAAAATGTGACAGAGCTTTGAGAAGTCACAACTACTGGACTCTCCAGGGAGACTTTGCCCTTTTGACTCCTTGCTTTTGGTTTCATCCTTCTGGATCCCAGTGCATTCTGCGCTTCCTACTGCATCCCCATTACCTTAATTTAATTATGACAACGTATTTGGTTACATGAATCGGTCGCGACTCTGTGGTTTTTCTTAAGATCAATATCTTTCAAGTTACTTACATTTTAAATAGTCTGCGGGGTTTTCCTGTGGTTTTGTTCCTTTTAAACTATCCCCATAAAATTCAGGAAGTGATGTGTTTAACAGACAGCCCTACCAACACTCAGCTGGAGTACTTATTAACACTTCTGCAAGTTGGCCATTTTTCAATGAGTCAGAACACTGTGGAGCTGTACTTTCCAACCATTCGCACACAGTTTTTCCTCCTTCCGTAGAGGCAGACAGGAATAGGATCTGGTGCAGTGTTTTACTTTAATCATTTGTCCTATGGTCTCCAGATCTTGTGTCTCCTAGGGAAGCTCACACGATCATGGTAGTCCTTAAATGTCATTTAACCTTACTGTGTTACATAGCATTTTTGCACATATAGAATGGGAGGATTTCCTGGGCCATTTTACTTTTCTTGTGGCTTTGGTGTGAATTTTTCTGAAGTCACCATGTTTACTGTGGGCTCTTGGAGATGGCCTTTTTCAAGTTAAAGGAATCTCATAACCCTTTGACTCTGTTGTGTTTCTGTTTCACACATAAACAAACACGGGGCATAGCAGTTGCTCTCTCAACCTTTATTCAAACAGACGTTTTGTTTGCTTGGTGTTTTTCTTTTTATAATGATTTGTTTCATAGACTCCGTTCCCTTATTCCTAAATCTCTAAACACACTGACTTGCACTTTTTTGTTTTACTGCCAGTAAATTCTCCTTCCAGTTTTGGTGTGTTGACTGTTTTTCCCCAGTGCTAATTACTCAGAGTGGGCAGTTTGGAGTGGGAATCTGTTTCCTCTCCTCTGCCCTTCTCTCTGCTATATTCCTTCCCACTTTTCTTTCTCACAACCCTAGTCTTTTTATTTAGAGTCAGGCCTCTCCCGGTACCCTGGCCTTCCACGCTGATGATAGCGAAGGCAACAGAGACATAATCACCATGGCAGTAAGGACTTGGCAAGGTCTCAAATCTTTCTGCCCTGCAAGAACAGAGCCTTGTAGGAGTTGGAGACCTTGGCATGAGCAGCTGTTTGCGGACTCTTACAGAATGTTGTGAGGAACACCAAGAACACTCTGGTAGGACTGGAAGTCTAGCATTTCAAGGTCCTGAAACTCATAGGAGCACAGTTTCAGCCCCCAAATTCCTCTGTGTGCTTGCATTTGTTCAAAAAAGATATAAAGGTTGGCTTTACGTTCAACTGTGTTCTGGTGGCTTTGTTTATGTGCCGGGATTTTTCTAAGGTCTGACTTTTTATTTGACTTCTGTCTCAGAACTCTGTATGACTCTTTACATACATATGTATGTATGTATGGCAGGTGTTTTAAGAAGTTTCTGGAGTCAGAGCAGTTTCATTATCTCAAAGGAGAAACTGAGTGAGGATTCACCAGAAGTGTAATGTAGAGAAAGGGTTGGGGTGTTGCTCAGTTGTAAAATGCTTGCCTAGCACAGGAAAGTCATGGGTTTTACTCCCAGTACTGCAAACATTATCTATACGTATATATGCATATATTACAATAACATGTAATGTACAATATATTACTGAAACATAATCTATAATATATGCTACTATAACATATAATATACAATATGTCGTTATGATATATTTTATACAATAATACTATATGCACATACTCTGTAGAGGAAATCAATTCCTGTTGATCTAACCTGATACCTGGGTGAACTGTAATTCTTCCTTGATGGAGGGTGCCAAGACTCCATTCCTGTCCATGTGCAAAGGGTATTTCTGAAGAAAAGTGATATATTTAAATTGTTCCCAGGACAATGACCAAGTGCTCAATAATGAACCCGTGTGCTGGAGAGATGGCTCAGCGGTTAAGAGCACTGACTGCTCTTCCAGAGATCCTGAGTTCAATTCCCAGCAACCACATGGTGGCTCACAACCATCTGTAGTCGGATCTAACGCCCTCTTCTGGTGTGTCTGAGAACAGCAACAATGTACTCACATATATAAAATAAATAAACCTAAAAAAGAAAAAAAAAGAATAAAGGTGCTTTTTAAAAAAGAAGAATTAACTGGTAATAATAAGAATAGCATACAGTTCACCCCTAAGGACTCTATAATACTCCTTCTGCATATTTTTTACTCTTACAGCCTAAGCTTTTCCCCACCTGCTTTCACTAGCCGTTGTGATGGGAAATGTTTGTAAACAACTCATGTATCCACCCTGGGTTATACATAGTCCCTTTTCCAACAGGCCTGCCAGAGTCCTGGACTCCTTTTAGGTTTTATCTATGCTGAGTACCAGTTCTTCGCTCTATGAACGCCAAGTGTCCCAGAAGCCTCTAGTTCCAGTTCTACAGCTTAATAACTTCCATATTCTAAAATAATATGATTGCTCTTACAGGATCTTAAACAATCCGACTGTATCGGTTACGTTGTCTCTCTGTGACCAAACACCTAGCAAGAAGCAACAGGGTGGAGAAGAGGCTATTTTGGCTCATGATTGAGGAGATGCAATCCGTCCCAGTGAGGAAGACACAGCAGTGCGGCAGTGCGAGCTTGCTGAGTGGTTCTGGGAGCAGAGGGAGTGCATGCTGCTGCGGGTCAGCTTTTTCCCTTTCTCCTTCATAAACAGTGTAGGGCCACAGCCCATGGGGTGGTGCTGTGTACATTCAGTTAAAGCCGTCTGGAAATGGTCCCAGAGTCAGAGAAGCATCAAACATTCGCCCCTTAGAACTTTTCCAAGCTGGAACCTTGAATGGCTGGGGATCTCCCTTTGGATACAGAGTGTCTTTTTGTCAGAATGCAAACTTGAAGATTCTGTCTGTCAAACTGTTTACCACTCTGTTTTTCTCTATCCTTCATGTCTGAAACGTTAGTCACATCATGTTGTTTTTCTTACCAAGTTGCACAGTTTTGTACTGTCTTCCATTTAGATCTCAGTACACAGAGCAATAGCTCTGTGGCCCAGCCAGAAACGTTCTGTTCTCTTGATACTGCCTCTGTCAAACAACTGAGATGAGCTTTTTAAATTCAGGATTATTCAAGTTATCAGGACTCCAGCAGAAAACAGCCATATTATTTTCCCCCACAATAACATAGAAGCCCTTTGTCGAGTTCCCTGTAGAGTTCTTTGCCTTCTGATGCCCCGTGAGTATCTTATTGTTTACCTTTATCTCCGCCTTCTGCTCACACTCGCTCCCTCCAGAATGGCCAGTTAGACTCTGCTTGTAATCTGTGAGAGCTTTTATTACTGCAAGCTGCTCCACGTTTCTCCTACAAATAGTCAGGGTTACCAGAGCCATAGACCTACTTCTCGGTACCAAAGTTTCTGTATTTATGATGATTCCTGTTTCTTTAACCATATATCCAGCAAGGAACAAATTAAAGAAGAAAATGGGGGTGGGGAGCGTTGTCTCAAAACTCATAGGATAATTTGGATACAGTCCATTAAAGGAGAGAAGGCTCAGTGGCAGGAGGCACCAGGAGGCTGTGTGGTGTTTGCACGTGGGCATCTCAGGAGACAACGAGGATTGCTAGGATTCAGGTGACTTTTTGTTTTTCCCGTTATTGCTGTTATTCGGTCTGGAACCTCATTCCGTGGGAGGATACCTCTACCTGTGCCCTGGACTACTCGCCCACCCACCCTACCTGCCCTTGGGGGTTGGAGGTAAGGTGGTGCAGAGTCAAAGACTCAGGGAGCAGATGAGAAACACTGCAGCAAGCTCTCTGAACACTGCCACAAGCTCCTTTAATACCCTCCACCCGCGCCCCATTGGTCCCAAGAAAGCATGTCTTCTTAACAGCAGTTCCCGATTGGCTGGAATTGTCTGCGCCAGCAACCCTGGGTCTCTACGGCAGCCCTCAAAGGTCCTCCTGTAGCAGATACCTTTGCAGCTGCACAGCCCCCGGAGTTTATGTAGAGGTGGCCTCGGCCGCCATTTTCTCTACATCTCTCAAATTTGGGGTGGGTCTTCCCTCCTCAGTTAAACCTCTCTAGGCACGCCTTCAAAGTCATACCTAGAGGTGGACCTCCTAGGCAATCCCAAATCCAGTCAACAGTGGGATTAACCATCATACCACAGGCTCTACCTCAACACTTAAATCCTGATTCTGGCATCATTATTTATTATTATTATTATTATTAAGTCCCTAGTCGCAGACGACGCCCCAGAGCTCGCGTTTCTTCCACAGCCTCTGGAATAAAACTGACAATGAACCACTGCTGATATAAGTGGAGAGGAATCCAAAGGCGAACCTCCTATTTAAGTCACTGACATTCTTAATAATCTAAATAACTTGCCGTGGGCTTGTTATAATACTGGATTCTCGTGCCCCCACCTGTCTTTCTTGACCTCTTCTAACGACCTCAGTGTGCAGACAAAGACTTGGACTCTAATTGTACTTTGCTAAGCTTAGACTGCATTTGAATAAGACTATTTTTTTTTCTGAATTAACCTTTTTCACAGAGCTATAACCGGTGACTATTTCTCATCTTGCTTATGTTCCACTTCAAGCTTGGAGAGACGTTTTAACCAGCAAAACACAAGTGGACCACGTGAGGCTTTAATTACATTTTATTTTTCATATTTAACGTCATACTATAGCATCACTTTTTAGTTTCTAAGAAAATATTTTATATTGCCTTTAATAATATTTCACTAATTTAGGACAATGCTTACAACATTATCTTTCACAACCATATACCTGAAGCTAATGGGCTTAGTGGCATCAAATATCTGGTTATTTAAGATAGACAGCTTCCTGTTCCTGTAACGAATAGCTGAGATTACATCAATTTCAAAAGAGGGAAAAAAATGGGCAAGAAGAGTAGATCCGTCAATAAAGTATTTGCTGTACAAACATGAAGACCTAAAGAACTGGGCATGGCAGTGTATGCCTACAATCCCAGTGCTGGGAGGTAGAGACCAGAGGCTCCTGGAGGTTCCTAGACAACTGGTGATCTTCAGGATACGTGAGAAACACTATCCTTAAAAATAAGGAGTCATCCTGATGGTAAAACTGAAGATAACGATTCCTTACGTCATTGGACACAGAGAAGCCAAGCATCCTGACTAGTACTCATGGTACTAGAAGTCAGTACTAGAGGAGAAAGGTAGATGCCAATATCATCCAACTACAAACTCTGGGATCAACAACAGTGAGCTTCCAGCAAGATATCCTTGTGCAGTAGTGGCACACATGCTACGGGCGTAACCAACTACATTCTGGTTGGTTTTAACACCCAGTCTATGAGGTGGAGTCCATGCTTGCCACTCACTGATAAAGCGACGAAGTGGTTGAGCACCTGAGACTAGAAGGTTCACAGGCCTCGTGAAAAAGTCACTACTGTTGTTTCTGCCAAAGAAATATAGCCATAAGATGACTCCTGATGAGCCTTGCTCAACCCTCATCAAGAAACTTCTTGCATCCAATGGGATTTAACACAACGAACCACAATTAGACAATGTGCAGAAAGTGAGAGACTTTGGAGCCTCTTAAATGGGAGGTTTTCATCAAATCCTCACCTCAAGCCTTAGGGATCTAAAGGGAAGAGGAGGTAGGAAGATTTTAAGGGGTGATGGGTGACTCCAAGAAATGGTATCTTCAAGACATAACAAAATTGATGTACATATGAGCTCATAGAGACTGTGGCCTCCTACACAAAGCCTTCACAGGTTCAAACCAGATGGAGTTTTATCTCTGAGAGGGAAAGTGAGCACAGGGTCCCACCCCTAGCCGAGAAGCTATCTGCAATTGACAACCTGGTGGCCAAGAAAAAAAAAATCAGTTTGCTCCAGTGAAATCTCACTGGGTGGATCAACCACACTCTAGGGGAGGCACCATGCCAGGAATGGTGGCCAATACAGAATAAACTCGTTAGTATTTTTGTGGACCTTTTGTTTCATTTTGCTCTATTTGGGTTTTTGTTTTGTTTTGCTTTTTGTTTGTTTGTTTTTGCTTTTGTTTTTTTCTAAATGTTTTTTTTTTGCTTGTTTGTCTTGATTTGGGGTTTTTTGTTGGGGTTTCTTTCTTGTTTCCTGTTCTTGTTTCTTTGTTTGAAAGAGAACGTAAAGTTGAGTGGGTTGGGAGATAGAAAAATGAGAGAGAAACTGAGGGAGGAGGAAAAATGGCCAAAATATATTGTATAAAAATTTTCAGTAAAGAAGAAAAGTGAAAAATAGTTAAGGTGGAGAACAATGGAGAAAGACACTTGACATCAACCTCTAGACTCACAGGTATACCGATACACACAAATATATACATACATACATACATACATACATACATACATACATACATACATATAGATGCATGTTGTATGTATGTATATATGTATAGTATATGTATGATGATATGTTCATACATACATACACAGACATGCATACAACAAATGATTATATCTTTTAAAGGAGAAAAAAAGTCACCTTTAACTCATAGTTTCAGAAGCAAACATGTATTATCATTGCTCTGGATGTATCCTGAGCATGTTTTACTAGAAGTGCATGGGTAAACAAGGCTGCTCAGCTCTTGGTTGTAAAACAAAAGAGAGAAAGATAAAATGTCATGTCCCCAGTGGTCTAAATCTTCTTCTACTAGCCCCATTCTTCAACATTCCACAACCCTACAGTCATTCAGTGGCCTCAAATTGATAGGTGTGCTTTGAAGAATACGATGATTAATTTGAACTGTCATCTTGATATAACCCTAAGTCACCTGAGAAGAGTCTTGGTGATTATTTAGATTGGCCCACGGGCATGTCTACAGATACTTCTCCCGATTGATGTGGGAAGACTCATCCTGAACGTGAGCCACACCAGGCTGAATCCTGAGCAGTAGAGGAGATAGGCTAAGTGGTCAGCCAGGATGTGTGGTGCCAAGTCAAGGCTGAGTCCTCCACAGTGGAGGGGGAAGAGGAGAGCTGCGCAGTAAGCACGTGTTGTTTGTTCCCTCTGCTCTGAACTGTGACTGTGACTTCCCTCAGGTGGTGGACTGTGACCTGGAATCATGAGCTGAACGAACACTTTCATCTCTGTGATGCTCTCCATCGAGAGTGTATCTCCTGCCACAGAAACAGAAGTGAGACATTGGTTTTTCTAATTTGAAGGGCAGCAGCACTAACTTTCTTTCTTGTGTGTTCGTATCATTTATTGCTTTTTATAATGTGTAAGCCCATGTGACCGCTATTCCCAGTTGTCAACTTGACTACTACCTGGAATGAACCTCAATCCAGAATTGGAGGCCACACCTGCGATCCAGATCTTGAGGCTGAAAGACACAGGCTTCTGACCCGGATCTTGACATGGAGATCTTGAGGCATAGTGACCATGAAAAACTTAGGCCCAGGCAAGGTAGTAGACACCTTTAATCCCAGGAGACTGAGGCAAGCAGATCTCTGCGTTTCAGAGTCAGCTTGGGACAAAGCAAGTTCCAGATCCAGGCATGGTGGTACATACTTTTAATCTGAACTACCTTCTGCTGGAGGCCTACATAGGACATTGGAAGAAAGAAGACCCACTCTTTTTTGACTTCCTCGCCAGCACATCTGTTGGATCCTTTTTCCACAAAAGGCAAACTGAAACAACTAGCATTGTGGAACTAAGCAACTACTAGATTCTTCTACTAGAACTGAGAACTACTTAGACTTCTCATTCGCAGCTGCACATGGTTGGGTTAGCTGGACTGCAGACAGTGAGTCATTCCACTAATTTCCCTTAATACATAGAGACATTCCATGAGTTCTGTGACTCTAGAGAACCCTGACGAATGCAGCATAACTCAATATCTGAAAAACAATTTATAAGCAACACAGGATAATTAATATAGATCTGTGTTAACTTTGAAAAGGTGTACCCATTTTCCTTTCTTTTGAAAAAAAAAAAAGCAGTCTTTGAGGCAAAGCAGATATCAGTCTCCTCTTCATCTGTCAGGACCTCAGAGGTACTAGTCAAATTCTCACTGCATAAAACTCCCCAAGGAGATGATGATATCATTCCCTCCCAGGAGTGGGTGTCATGACCCAGAACAAAAGCACTTGTGGGCATTGTTTCAGAATATCTGTTTTTCTCTTGATTCTTTATGATCGACTTTTAAAACTTAATACAACAGTCATAGTATAGGGTTGTGTGAGATGTTCCAGTACATGCACATGTATACTAATGAAGTCCTCGTTTTTTGTTTTTTTTTTTTATGTTAAAACAGGTAAAATATTTCCTTTAATTCTTTGTGGTCACATGGCCATGAAAAAGCTTCCCAGAATTTACGCCTGTCTCCCTTGACTCTTGCACTGGTCAGACTTTCCTCATTCCTCTCTCCAGTGTCTGGTAAACATTCTCGTCTCAGCTCCTACTTGCCATCCTCCGGCTTTGGCTCGCTGGAAAAACGACTATTCAACAGATGATTAACAAAATGTTATATAAAAATAGTTGCAGATATGTTTTGGAATACAGGCCCAAGGTCTTAAGATAAGGCAGGGAGGCTTTAACAATAATTTTGTTTCATTTCTTAATACCTACATCTCCTCTATGCCTCAAAGGCCTAGTTTATTCTTCTAATATTGTCTTTTGCTATGTTTCTGCCCCCCACTTAGAATTTGATTTATAGTCAACAAAAGCTTCATGGCTGACAGAACAAGCCAGATTGCTACTCATGACTTATCGGTTCCCTTGCCGATATTGGATTGTGATCCAGGTGGAAAACTGACATCTACTATGGTATGGAATGACCAGTGGAGTTGCTTGTTCCCAGAATATTCCTTTCCAGATAGTGGCTGTCTGCCTGCTTTAAGCGATCCAAGCTGATAGGATATGTATTGGTTTAATACTTTAGTTTCTCGTAGCAATATTCTTTCTGAACCCAGACCACCATTACCATCACAAAAAATATTTAACAAGGGCCACACATTGTTGGAACACATTATGAGAGAAAACGTTCTTCGCCAGGCCACTCTGTGTTCAGCTGCTTGGAGGAGGAACAGCGGCTGAAGGAAAGAAAGGAAGTGCTTACTGATCATGCAAGGTGTCTGCCTACCCATAGCGCCACCACCCTGAAGATCCAATCATGCTCATCTTGTGGTATTGAAGAGCCTGCATCGGTGTAGACAACCTCAAAGGGGAGAGTGAGAGCTTAACACAACTAAATTGATCTCCTCGCTTCCTCTCAGACGCTCTCCTTATTTTACCAATTACTATTATTTTCACATAGTGGAAGGCTCTGTTCTTCCAAATTAATTTTAATTTGCAATTCCATGTGTGTCTGCACGGTTTCCAAAGCTGCCATTTTATAGCTCTACTTTATGAAATTAATTTTACTGGGCATTTTCATGCAGCAGCACGAATCCCGTGGGTGACATTTTTATAGCTCTGCAGTAAGTTTGTGTTAGGCCATATTTTGCTCAGCCGTCCCCTATCCTTAGACAGTTGGGTCTTCCCTGCTGTGTTTTTGTTTTTGACATCGCAAATAGCATTACTATAAATATTTTTAAGAAAATAATTTTCGAAACTGCTTATTTCCTTCCAGAATGTTCCAAAGAGAATTACCGTGCTAAATCATAGCCAATATTTTCACGGCTTGTCACATATAGTTCCAAGAAAAGCTAAAACAATTGGTAATGCGATCGGATGTATTTTGGTCGTCCTCAGATCCAACACTATTCTGTAATTCATATTTACTGTATTATATGCTGACATCTGAATGTTAATAAAAATTTAGACTCATTAAATAAAGTATTGGGATATGAATTAATCTGCAATGACATCCGTTTGTAGTTCCCAATTATCCATTTGTTTTCCTCTTTAATGGACTAGGAGGGTTGGCTTTGTAAATTTTTATAATTTATTTGCGAATTTCAGGAAACAAACTGCTTAACAAGAATGATCAGGAGCTATACAGGAAATTGCCACTGCAGAAACAGGAAATACATATATGAAATACATACATACAATAATATAAAATACATCCAAGAGATGTAGCTATAGGTCTCTAAGGTTAGCACTCGTGGTATCAACTCTTCTGTTTCAGTTTCCTCTTGCTCTGATCCTTTGGAGGTAGATAAGACAGAATCAGAGTGCATTTGGTAAATAGGCAAACTCCTAGTTTCCTTCCCTGCTGCCCCAACACCACTCCTACTCACAATGTACTGTTTATTATGACTGCACACTGCTACGATATTTCTAAATATGTATGCACATTTTAAAATGTACGACGAGTTTAGCATAAATTTCAAATAGTATCCAAATGACATTTTCTATCCATTCCAATCCGTAATTTTTCTTTATATGTGAAAATGTATGCTGTTTAGATTTTACTCAATTTGGAATATGTGGGTCTCGTGTGTTTATTTTAGTGGCCACACACTATTCTGAGTCATTTGTCATTTTCTAATGGAAAAGTACTAGCGTTCAGATTTTTCAGTCTACGTAGATGGTAATTCATAGATCCCACTCTACGCCTTTCCTTCTTTCACACACTTTATGAAATAATCTCTTCCTTTTACACCTTCCTCAAAAGTAATGCCATAAATGCACCTCCCCATGTGCTAACACCTAACTATTGTACCTGAGGGACAACTTCTGCTCACGCCCTGTGAGACAGAGATGGTTTTCCATCACAGATAATGAGCTGTGCTCTGGGCACTTGTGAATTCTTCTTTTCTGCACTAGATGTCTTTTCCTGTCACATGTCTAAGTTTAACACAGATTTAGCTGTGCTTTGCATTTCTTTCTAATTATTATTTATTCTTCCCCAAACTAGCCTCACTTGTTGCAAATTCAGTGTCTGATTTAAATACTGCAATTGTTGCTCTTTACAAATGTTTGTGTCAACTGCTGTCCTTCAGTTTGAAACATTGTTAGGCATTGCTTGGTGTTGACATGCACACTGAGATTATCATGGCTGATCAGCTCCATTAGGTGAACTTTATTACATGGACAGACACACACAGGGATGCTTTAGCTCAATCCTTCCTTCTTGACATAGTTAGGAAACACATACGGATGGCATAAAAGACAGGCTGTGGCAAATTTTCCTCATAGTTTTTTGTTTTTTGTTTTGTTTTGTGTTGTTATTGTTGCTTTTGTTTTAGTAAGTAGAAAAAACTATACTCTAAAATGAGGCTAAAATTTGTAAGTCTATACATCAACAAGTAACACAGCTCTGGCTTGTTACTTGCTTTGATATTTTAAAGGCATTGGTCATGTTTCTTTTGTTTTCCTTTGTTTCCTTTGTTAGAAACAAGTTCTAACAATGTTATGTAAGTTGGCCCCGAACTCACAGTCTTCCATCTCAGCCTCCAAGTTCATGATACCACACCTGGCTCAACACAGACTTTTATTACCAAGCATGGTATACTGCTGTCTTAGTCATGGTTTCTATTGCTGTTGTGAAACACCATGACCAAAAGGAACGTGGGGAGAAAGGGATTATACTCCCATATCACTGTGCATTGTCAGAGGAAGTCAGGAAAGGAACTTAAACAAAGCAGGAATCTGGAGGCAAACGCCATGGAGGGGTGCTGCTTACTGGCTTGCTCCTCATGACTTACTCAGCCTGCTTTCTTATAGAATCCAGGACCACCAACCCAGGGATGGTACCACCCACAATGGGTCAGTAATAATATCAATTGCTAATTAAGAAAATGCCAGATATTATGGAGGCATTTTTTCAATTGAGGTTCCCTGTCTTTTAAGTGACTTTAGGTTGTGTCAGGTTGACATAAAACTAGCTAGTGTAACTGTATTAAACTGCCCTGTTGTGTGCACTTTGATACCTACAAACATGTCACATCACAACAGTGTCATTGGGACAGCTGTCACTAAGCACTAGGGATTTAGGTCTATTACCAAACATTCTATACCATTGTCCTATGTGTGGTCTAGGTTGAAACAAACGATATCAGAGAGCATTTGACCGTGTATTTAGAATGCAGTTATTGGGTTCCAGAGAAAACACTATTTATTTTAGGGGTTAATTTGAGGATAGCTGACTTTACAATGTGTGCTCTTAGGCATATCAGGGGCACTGAGCATCCTGTCTGAGGCTGAATGTATGGACCTGGTCTCTCCATGGATTCCTGGCTGTATTCGTCCTCTTGTATGTCTAAGCCCAAAGACCATTAAAATTTATTGGCTCAGGTGGTAGGCAGACATCTTTTCTTCAAACCTTTTCAGAAGTGTAGGAGCCGCTTCCTTGAGTGCAGTGGCTCCTGCCCTGTGTGAGTCTTTCAGCTTCCTTTCCTCTCAGAAATGGAATTTCTTGGCCATTGCTTCCTGACTGGAGCCCTGCAGTAAAGCTCAAGGTCAACTTCATCTGCAGTTGCTGCTCTCAGTTCTTCTTAAGTTTTGATCGAACGGTTTTACAGGCTTAAGAACCAAGGTTTTATTTTCTTTGCTTTTCAATCATTGCATTTTTATTCTTTATCCATTTGTTGTCAAATTTTGAAGCTCAGAGATTATTCTGAAGAATAACTCAGTGTTTCCACATGATAGAAAATGAAAGATAAAATTGTTCATAATCATGTTACAAGAGTATCAAGTTCTGTCCTTCTCGACACATTCTAGTCTATAATTGAATTTGTCATTGACATTGTTCTCTAATTTCTTTCAATAGCCACGGGTTTATATGAATTTCTGGGCCAGAATAAATGAATAATTAAAAAATTAACTGCTTTGCTGGTGTACTTGTATTTTTTGTATAAATATGTTTTGTTAGAGGAATTTTAGGGTGTGTGACCTTAAGAAGTGACTTGCACCACACCACAGTCTACTTTTCTGTAAACACATATATAATAATGTCTATCACCTAATGTTACAGGGATAGTTTGAATGAGAATAGACCCCAAGGCTCATAACTTTGAATGCAGTCACCAGGGTGGAATTGTTTGAAAGCTTTAGAAGGATTAGGAGGTATGGCCTTGTTGGGGGAAGTTGGTCACTAGGGATAAACTTTTGAGGTTTCAAAAGCCCACGCCAGATCCAGTCTCTATCTCGCTCTGCTTGGGGATCAGAATCTAGCCCAGACCCTACTTTCCCCCATGATGACAATGGACTAAACCTGAAACTGTGAGTTAGTCCCAATTAAATGGGTTTTTTTTTGTTTGTTTGTTTTTTTGTAAGTGGTACCTTTGTCATGCTGTCTCTTCACAGCAGTAGAACAAATGACTAGGATAATCATTCAATTAACATATGTAAATGAGCTCATGCATATTGAGCACTGAGAAAGGTCAGAGACCCCTGGTAAGTTCCCTACATGTTCATTTTTTATCATAACTAACTGTAGTTTGCTCATTTATTAATTTACTCTGTAAATAAATTCAAATCTAGTCTTCTCAGTCAAACATGTGGGACTTGTCTGTCTTTGTCCATATAATTCTTTCGTTATAAAATTTGCTCCTTCCTTTCTTCCTTCCTTCCTTCCTTTCATTCTCCCTTCCCTCATAATAAATCTAACCTCTCTCTTGCTTCCCACTCTCTGGTTGAATTTTGTGCTTCCCCGATATTTCTCATTGGCCTTCCTAAGTGGTCTCCAGATTTCCCATCAGCACCCCCAAGCACTTGAAACCTCATTCCTGTCTAGGGCAGCAAAGGGAACTCAACCACTGGGTGGGGGAACACAAAATATGTGTATTTAGCTTTTTGCCTTCGAGTCCAGTACAGGTACCTACTGATCAGGCCAGAGGGTGAAGGTAGAGCCCCTCTACCTGCCCAAGCATCACCACCTGTACATAGAACCGAGTCTTGGCCTATATCCCTGGCAGTCTTGGAGTAGCATACCCCTCAACTCAGTTGCTCAGTCCAGTCTACCATCATTCTTTGTGGTTCAGGGTCTTCCCATACCTCTCTTCTTCAGTGTCGGGTAATAAACTCTTCCCAGGCAAATGCTCACAGACAGAGTTCTACACTTGTCCTCACACCAGTCAAAAGCAAAAAAATCTCTACTAGTGGGACAGTTTGATATGATGGCCGGCAGCCTGCCAACTGTAGTATGGATTTGAATAGACCCTTGGGACAATGAAGGTCTTTGCAAATGACAAACTTGGGTACAAACAGCTTACCAGGAGCCTTGGAGCTAAAAAGCTATCTTTATCATCGATATGACAACATTGGTTAGCAAAAGATATATGGCATTCCATTTTCTGGGAGACAGTCAATGTAGTGAGCCCAGGATTTTGCCTTAGAAAACATATCAAGCTGGTAAAAGCTAGCAATGGTTTGATCTGAATGAACTCAATCACCAGACCTGTGTCCACAGACTGGATCTCTGAGAAAACTCCAGCCAGGATTGTATAGGCTATTCCTGGTGCATCCCCAGTGACAATGAACTTTAGCCACAAGACAATCAGAGGAGTAAACGGTCCATGACAATGTGCCTTGGTCTTACAGTACTCATTGTTCTGTAGCTCTAGACAGGACACACCATGGTAATGTTTATAGATTTAGGCAGCAATGAGGAACAGGAGCTGTTCCTTTCACGATTGTTCTGCCCAAAATGAAATATGATCCTGAAATTCTTGATTGCATACTGTTGATGAGTGATGAGGTAGTTGGGCTTCCCTAGTCAGGAAGAGACTTAAGAAGATGGACCACGTTCTCTAGATATATCCCCTAGGACATACTGAACAATAAACCACCTGAAGATGTAGAGTACACCTGGCTTGTGTCAAATGCTAACACCAAAGCAGATAACACACCAAGGCTCTACCTTTGGGTCCTAACTGCTTTGCAGGGTACTCTTTCATTTAGGCCATGTGACCTAGTAGACTCTGATGGTAGCAAGTTGTCAGTGGCAGATGGGGATGCTGTCTGGATTGTTTGTCAGGCTCCCAGAGAGGTGAATCACATGGAAGGCCTTGCAAATCTGAAACATAGTTCTACCATTATCTTAAGTCAACTATTCTCCCTTTGAGAGATAAGTCTTGATCTGTCATCAAGCCTTAGAGAAAACTGAACGTTTGACAAGGAACCAAGTTATCATGTGACATGAGTTTCTCCACCCTCACCTCATCATAAGCTAGGAGTTATCTAGCACATCGAACCATTGGAACCATTGGAAATCTATAACAGTAATCCATCAGCACATAGAAGCAGTCAGTAGATATGTGATTGGTCTTGAGCAGGTTACGGGGACTCAAACAAGCTATGTGAAGAAACTGTCCAAATGTTATAGTTTATATGCCTATGACAATGCTTTCTGTTCCTAAGCATGGTCCTGTGACCTCATGGAGTATGTAACCTGAGATCAGTAGAATAAGAAACCTAGGGCCAGTTTACTGCTGATTCTGTATGCCATGTGGAAACATTGTAGAAGTAAACAGCCCCATCCTGAGAAAACCATGCAGGATACTAGTAGAGAGAAATATTCACAGTGGGGAGCACTTTGGGCAATGTTTATGGTTGTTTGAAAGGACAAGTGGGCAGATTTGCAAAGAGCTGCAACCAATGCTTAAATTGAGTGGTCATGGATTGGAAAGAAACATAATTGTAAAATTCGTTAAGAATTACAAATATATCATATAACTTTGGGGGTATTAAAAGGCTAGGCATTCCTCTAAGGAGTTTGGGGAAATAGAGTATGTCTGTGGTTGTACATAGGGTAGTTATATCATGTTAGACAAACTTATGACCTCATTATTGTTTTCATTAATTAAACATGGCATAAGAAAATGTGGTCAACTGGCAAGGGGTGAGCTTGTAACACTTAATCTCGGTTGTCTACTTGACTAGAGTCAACTAAAGGGTAAGCATATTGGGCATACCTGTGAAAGATTTTCCCAATCAAGTTATTTAAAGTGTCAAGACTTGCCCTAAATTTGTCCAGTATCTTCTGGTGGGAGCCCTGTTAAAAAGGAGGACTGAGGAAAAAAAAATTAAAAAAGCTTTGCTTTTTACCTCTTTGTCCTTGCAAGATGCTGATAAGTACATCTACTGTGTTGCTGCTGCCACAGCCGTTACTACTCCATTCCTTCACTAATATCAGAATACAGTTTCTTTAGACACCCAATGTTGTCTGAATGTGGCTGTCTAGGAATTCCAGGCTTTCAGCTTCAGGTTGGGACTGCTAAGGTGCCTAGACTCACAGACTGAGCTGAGTTCTCAGCTTCTCCAGAATAAGACAGGCATTGTTGAAGTACTCTAAACACATCTTGTAAGCCAGTATAGTGAGTCGCCTTTTAATAGATACTCATACCCATTCTGTTTCTCTAGAGAGCCTGACTAATGTGAGCAGACTGAATGGACCCGGACATAACTGGCAATCTATAATCAGAGTGATTTAGTAATGGAAGCGAATGAAGATTCAAAGAAAGTAAGCAATCTATCTGAATTTCTGGGAAGGTAACCACAGAGCTAAATTGCAAAGACTGGAATAAATGCCTATTCCTCCAGTACATCATCACACAGCAGCAAATGCCACGAACTTACAGATAACCATGACCTCACCCACTAATCAAAATTGTAGGTACCAGAAACTAAAATAGCAACCAGAGTGGGCAAAGTGTTGGATGAAGGATTTAAAACACCTGCATTAGGACAGTTCAATCAGCTGCAAGGTGACATGGAGGAATAATTCTCTAACAGAAGAACTTTGTAGAGGAATTATAACCTATCAACATGGCTGCTCTGGCAAGGAATTCCATTCAAAGATATGATTCTGCTGGAATGCAGATATCCTGAATTACAGTATGATCTGGACGGAATACAGACATGCCCTTAGTGCATGCCTTTAATCCCAAACAATGTAGGTAAGGTTAGTTCCTAGAAGGAAGCAGTCATGTTTGAAAGTAACATCTAATTGGAGGACAGTTGAGTGAGTGGAGTTCAGTTGAGCTGAATTGAGTCAGTTGAGAGTCAGCACAGTGGAGTTGAGTTAGTTCACGAGTTAATGCAGTTCTGTGCAAGTCATCAGAAGCAATTGAAACCAGAGAGTAAGGACAGAAGCCAGAGAATAAGAGGAGCCAGAAGATTATAACAAATTGCAAGAGTGAGGTTGGGACCAAGCAGAGCAATTTTGTGGGAAGCGGAGAGAAGCCAGATTGACTCAGTCAGCTTAGAGAGGTGTTTGATCCAGAACAGCTGAGTTGAACCTGACAGCCAGAATCAAGAAAGAGCAAGAAAAGGTTAGTTTATTCAGCAGTAAGTCTCCAAGGTGACCATTATGACAGGCAATAAAAGCTACTTTTACAGAGTTTATCAGAATTTGAGGCAATTAAAAGAAATCAAACAAATACTGAACAATGTACTAAACAAAGTTAGAATCACAACAGAAGATATAAATAACAGAATAGATCAGACATGAATAACAGAATAGGTAAGATGCAGATAAGAAAAAATCAGGTGTGGATAACAGAATAGGTCAGGTATGGGTAAGAGAATAGAAAAGGTATGGTCAACATAATAGATCAGGCATGGATAACAATAGATAAGAAATGGATAAGAGAATAAATCAGGTGTGGATAACAGAATAGATCAAATGGGAGAGAATTAATATGCTCAAAGACAAGAAATTTGAAAGACACAGAAGAGAATGAAAAGGACCCATGGGAATGTTGGAGCAGCAATAAAACAGGAAATCTTCATATTATTAGAATTCAAGAGTAACCTAAAAATACCATTTAAGAAGCCAGTTTACTCAAGAAAATAATAATGTAAGAACTTCCAAATGTGAAAATGGATACAAAAACTCATGTGCATGTTAAAATTCTACCTAGTAGAGTTCAAGACCCAGTCAAACTCTCAATGTCCAAGATGGAGAGAATATTATCTTAGAAACAAGAGATAAGAAGTAAAGTTAAGCAGTGGATGGAGATCACATTTATTTAAGTAAAAAGGCCCTGCCATGACTCTGAGTGGCAGGAACTAGCACAGAAAATAAAAGCAAACCATGATAAACATGGCTACATCCCACCAAGTCAATGATAAATGCTGTCCCCCAAACCAAGATGGAGGGCTCTTAAGGACTGATACCTGAAGTTTCTTTCTGGCCTCCACATGCATGTATACCTACACACATATAAATAACACACACACACACACACACACACACACACACACACACACACACACACACCAGAAAGGGGAGAGCAAGGGAGAGAGAGAGAGAGAAGAGAATTAGAGGGAATACAGGGGGTTGAAGAACTAAATATTTTTCAAAGGAAGACAAATTCTTTTCCTCCTTTCTTTCCCTTGCCCTCTGTCTTGCCACCTTGTACTCTGTGGGCTATGTTGTCTGACATGCCAATAGTTCCTCGGACTGCACAGTAATGTCCATTCCCCTGTCACATGCTGCACCATTGGTTATTATTGAAAGGAGATTAAAAACACCAAATAGCTCAATCCAGTTTATTTTTATGTGTGAGAAAAATGACTCCATTTTATTTAACTTTAGGCTCTCAGAAAGAAAGAGCATTAAGTGATGACAACATCCTTTACAACTTACCCAGTCCTGGAAGAGTCTTAAAATGGCTACATGCCTTTCCAGGTAAGTAGATGTCGGTAGAACCATAGGTAGACAGAAGGTGGTCATAGATATGACTCTGTCTGTCATAAGTTTCCTTTTCTACACTGCTATTTTATCCTGATATTCACACATCCATGAACCAGTATGCCCTTGATATAAGTTGGTTTTAGAGACAGTGTAGCACCGTAGCAAGAGGGCCGACATAAAGGCACAGATGATTTTGACTTTTGAATAACCTTAAGTAGATCTATTTCATTCCCTCGGGTGGTTCCTGCCTCCAGATTCCTGTCTTGTTTGTGTTTCTGCCCTGAGTTTCTGTCCAATGACAGACTACAATGAAGCGTGAGCCAAATAAACCCTTTCGTCTCCCTCCCCAAACACCCATAAATACTTCAGTAAAATCTGCGAGGAAGAATTCACTGTGCTTTGAGAAAGCCCACTGCCATCTCTTTGTAGTGTTGCTTGGTTTAGCTTTGATAAATAAACTTCTGATCAAATTGTCCCTTGACTGAAATCTCTCCTTCAAGAAGATCAGAACTGAGGGCCTCCATCCCACCCAATATCTACGATAACTATAATTTTGTTTTGTGTTTCTTTTATAGAAAAAGAATAGGTTGTGTTTTTCTGAATTTAAGGGTCTTTTTCTAATTAATGACCTGTGCTTCACACCCATAAGAAAATAGTATCTTTTTAAATTTTTTTACTTATTTATCTTTATTTCATGTGTATGAGTGTTTTTTTCTGCATGTCTGTAAGTTTACTCTGTGTGTGTGTGTGTGTGTGTGTCTATGTGTGTGTGGGTGTGTGTGTGCCCAGAGACCCCACAAAGCAGAAGTGGCTGCTAGGTCCTCTGGAACTAGAGTTGTATATGATAGATGGTGAGCTGCCATTTGTGTGTTGGGAAACAAAGCCAGGTCCTCTGGCAGACCAGCAAGTGCCCTTAATTGCTCAATCACCTCTCTACCTGATTTTAAAGTGAGTTTGTATTGAACGTTATAGTGCTTTGGAAGCTAATATCGCTGTGAACTGACTGTGAAAGGCAGTATCATTTTCAAAGGCCATGTAGGCACAGGGATACTAAGTAATATGACCCATTTTCAAGCTGTAATTTGATTGAGATCATGAAAATATTGTTCCAGTTGCTGCTAATTATGGCTCTCCCAGAGATCAAACCCAGAGAAAATAGCAGGTAAGCAAGATCTCTACCATTGAACTACATTCCACGGCCATGAAAAAAAATTTCCAAATTTGTATTTTGAGAAACAATAATTGAACATCAAAATAGATGAAAGACATTCTCTTTGTCCAGATGTTGAGATTAAGGAAGACACAATATTCAGGGCAACAGAGGACACAAGAAATGCAGCCATTATTAAGCCAAACAGCCTTTAAGGTTTTATTGATATGACATGACCATGCCATCCATAGCCCCTACCTGTGAGGTACATTATATAATTAAAAATATAGTCAACAGGTTGGGATATCCATCTCAATGTAGCTGTCCTCTATGGAGTAGAAGTCGACAGATTTCTTTAAGATATTTTACAAACTACTAACTAGTTCCTGTAATGTATACTGCATAAGCATAGAACATTTGAATTTGGCATTAAAAATACCACAACATTTAAACACTCCTGCACATGTCTCCTGTAAGACCAAGAATTCCACAATAAGAACATATGTCCATGGAGTTTAGCTTAGGAAAGAATATCTCTAACAACAAAATGAATCTGCAAAGCAAAATAATTCATTTGAAACAAAAAAAAATGAGTGTAGCATATCAAAAGAATCCTAAACTGAGGGGAAGGAGAGAAATATACAAAACTACTGTTTGCATCACTTCTTGTTTATAGTTTTTAGGGATTATTTTATTTTTAATTAGGTGTGTGTGTGTGTGTGTGTGTGTGTATTTGTGTGTAGTAAAAAGGAGAAAACAAGCATCTTCATAAACATATTGAATTATTCATTCAGTTTACATCTGGTTATAATTTATCAATAAAGAAAAATATATTCATTGTATTCTTTTAGCCTATCACACATAGATTATTGTACTATTTATTATAAATTTATACAAATAGATGAGTTATTACTCATTATTAGAAGATGTATAACAATGGGCTGGAGAGAATGCTCAGCGTTATAAACCCTCTTCTGGCCCAGACAGGCACCTACATGCAAATGGCACACATACAGACAAGCAGGCACACATACATAGCACATAAAGTAAAATTAAATACTTGGAGCTGGAGAGATGTTTCAGTGGTTAGAAACATGACCTTGAGAGGATCTTAATTCAGTTTCCAGTACCCACACTGGGCAGCTCATAGCTACCTAGAGTTCCATCTTCAGATGAAGCAGATACCCCTAGTTTTTGTGGGCATCTGAAGTCACATGGTGCACACACATGCACACACAAAATGCATGCATATACACATGCACACATCCAAATAAAAATACTAAAAATCTTTACAAAAAGGTCTGTAGTGAGCAGGTGACAAGGATCATCAGAAGACTCATCAACTGAAAGTCTAATGAGTACAATTATGACATGACTGTGTTGACATGGGTGTGTGGATATGGATGTGTTGTCATGGCTGTGTAGACATGGCTGTATGGACATGACTGTCTTGATATGGGTGTGTGGATATGGCTCTGTTGACATGGCTATGTGGACATGGCTGTGATGACATGGGTATATGGATATGGCTGTGTTTGACAGTGCAATATGTACATAAGAAATAAAAAATAGAACAGAATGGGTGAATGATATTTATATTTCTGGGGCAAGAAGCACAATGGTTAAGTGTTTAGACTGTGGAGTGAAACTGTTTGGATTGAAGTTCTGCCTCCACAGAGTATTTACCACTTGAACTTAGAAATCTCTTACATCTCTTATCTCCTTGTCTTGTGTTCTCTTGGTGGGGGCTGGAAATGTTGCCTGTTTGTATAGCTTGTGATAAGGAGTAAATGATACAATGAATGTCTACTGAAAGTTTACATCTGGTCTGGAGTTACAGCTTGGTGGCACATGCCTGCCTAGCTGAGTTTAATCTCCAAGCTCTGGGCAGGAAAAGAGTGCTCAGTGACTCATGGATAAAGGCTTGATTCCCCATCATGTTTCTGTCATAGGTGGCAGGAACCTCTAAGCTATGGCTTATGGGTAGTCTACAGATCACTCACAGGGAAAGGGCAAGTTCCCAGCTTGTCATCTGTTCTCTCCTTTTGCTTCCTGCCTTGACATGTGATTGTTCACTCTGACATGTGATTGTCTATGATTAACTGCTCTTACAAGAGGCCCAAATCAACAGACTGCCTGACTTTGAACTCAATCTTCTAGAAGCATCTCCCAAAGTAAACCTCACTTTGCTTTGTAACTTTTCTGCATCCAGTGTCCTGATATGACACTGAGACACTGATGAATACACATTAACTCAACCTGGCACCTTGTTTTAGAAAAAGAGAATCATTCAGGAAGTATTTGCTATCACAATCATTCATATAATTGTCCCAGAAAAAGCACAGTTCTTTACATGTAAAGTTTTCTGTGACAAATACTACACAGTTAATATTTTTATTAATTTTTTGCCTCAACAATAATGTGATCAATGCAATGTAGGCTAAAAGGAAGTAGCATTATAAAGCTAGGAGAGCTAAGATGATGCTAGGGGAAAGAATTCACGAAGTGTGTGTACCACGTGGCTATGCCTGCCTGCAGGTGTTTGAAGCTTAGAGTGTGTTCGGGGAGGCGGGTATCTATGTGTGCAAACACACAGTACAAGGACCTGGCATGTACATGTGTGGGGTGAAAAATAAGGTCCTATGGCTAATTTCTCCTGTGATTGAAGTGTACATTGTTCAGAATAACACGCCTATGAGATAATTTCTATTGTAGTTTTCAAACTTTTACCACAGAACCTGTCTTTATGTGAAAGTCATTGTATAAACCAGATAAAAGGAAGAGCTGTTTTGCCTAAAGCTATTTCTCTCCTTGTGGTCTCACTGTCCTTCATCCACTGTGCCTAGAAATTGATGTTGTAGGAAGAAAAAAAAAAAAACCTGTGCACATGGCATCCATGTGTCTTCAAAGGTCTTGTTGTTTCTAACAGCATCTACAGGAACTAATGAGCATGGTGTTTTCTCTCTCCTCTTCCTCATCTTCTTCATCTTCATCTTCCTCCTTCTACTGCTACTGCTACTCTAAGTTTCTAGACTGTCTCTTCTCACTAGTCCTACCTCGACTTTCAGCAGACAGACATGGAACTTTCTCCAGTGCTCTGCCCTGCCTCTGCTGAGCCTACAGGCACTGGCTGCTCACTTGAGTGGATGGGATAAGATGGGATGGGATAGGATGGGATGGGCTGGGATGGGATGAGGAAGCCCTCAAGCTCTTTAGTTGAGAAATTGTCTTTGTTTGGTATGTGTTAAAAGATATCTTGATTCTCTCTATTTTCCTATTACACTGCTATCATTCTAACTAGGCAGTTCCCAAAGCAGTTAGTGAAGGAGTAGAAGGAGAGGGGAAGAGAGACTAAGAGGGAAGATATATACAGTTATGTGTGTGTGTGTGTGTGTGTGTGTGTGTGTGTAAGAGAATGTGTATATGCCACTGTGTGTGTATGTCTGTGTTTCTGTGTATGTATGTACATGTATGTGTCACTGTGTGTGTGTGTTTGTGTGTGTGTGTGTGTGTGTGTGTTTATGAGAGACAAACAGATAGACAGAAAAAAACAGGAGGGGAGAATAGAAATATGAGGGAATATATTAACTCTTTAATGGTGAGAGTCACATGGAACACAGAATATATGGTAAGAGTCACCATACTCAAGTCTTTGGTGGCGTGATACTTTAACCATATGGAACTTATGTTCTTTTCTATGGAGGTCCTAAGTGCCCATGTGTCCACATCACACCTATCCCGGGAACTGTACACTATCTTCTACCTCCTCCAACACTTCCACCTAAAGATGTCTCTTTGTTCTTGAGCACTTTCTGAGGCACCTGGCCACTAGTCAAGATTCTTTGTATACTTGAAAACACTCGAATGACCATTTCGCCCACTTCTCCGTGGATCATGGATTGCTGGGGCTTGGCTGATGGAGTGACTCCTAGAGAGACAGAAGCCAAGTTTAAATCATCCCTCTGCTCTTTCTCATCCTGGGGAATTTGAGAAAATGGCTCCATGCTGTGTCATAATCACCACTGGGGATCCTGGGGAGGATATGTGAGTTGATGCAGGAGGGACATGCAGAACAGTGGCTTGCCCAAACTGGTAATCAAGAAATTCTACTTTGTCCTGTTGATATTGCTAAAACCATTCCTACTATTACTTATCGGGCATGATGTACTCAAAATAAATTTAAAATAAAGTAAGCTACTAGGGGAGTAAGCTCTGGTGGGGAGAGAAACAGAAAAATGTAGATACAAAAAGGAGTGTAGGGGACTTAAAGATTCTTCTGTTTCATTAACCAAGTTGAGACTTTAGATATCAGGTCTGGGGCCTGGTTCTAGCCAGAATGTTTTCTTTGGATAGATGGATCCAAGGCAAACTCTCACTGCTCACACAGCTTCTTTGTCACCAAGAAACTTTTATTAAGCTTCTTAAATGACCATTGAGCAAAGTAAGTATCTTTTGGAAGCACTTTCTGAGACAGCTTTCACCACAATCCCCCTGGAGCAGTACTTTCCAAGAAGTTTTGGGGAAGTATACAGTTGTGAAAGCACAGAGCCCAGCCTACATCCACCAGAGCCAAATGGTTTTTAAGACCATCAGAAACACGTGCTTCCTACTAGTTGTGACCAACAGGTTGAGAGCCACTGCCTTAGCACAATGGATATGTCCTTCAGTTTTGAAACTCTGTGCTTGGCCTACCAGACTAGAGTTCTACAAAGAAATCTATTTACTTAATACTCTGTTCAAATTCATGCTTTACACCTCCTGTAAATGATGTGTATTTCCATAGATGCTCAGTACATAGCCCCTCCCACACTCACTGTTTACAAGAAGCTTAATGCCACCCGATCACTGTTTATAGCAGCGATGGCTGTGGATGCAAGAACTGAAGACTGAAGAATGGTCATTTTTCACAGACCTGGAGTTGATCACTGAGTACCTTTGAGACTTCAGCATCACAAGCAAGATGTCAAGACTTCTGCTTTTCTTTGCTGTCCCCTAGTGTGATTTCAGTGGAGTGTGGCCAGGACAGGCAGCTGAGATGGAACATCTTGAAGATGTCCCTTAGAGCTCCTTACATAAGAGGGTCACTGCCTTACCACAGTGGCTCTCGACCTGTGGCTTATGACCACTGGACATATTTCCAATAGTCTTAGAAACTGAGACACCACTCAGTGGAAAAATTAGTCATGAAGTAGCAACTAAAATACATTTATGGTTGAGGGTTCTTAAGACCATCAGAAATATGTGCTTCCTGCTAGTTGTGACCAACAGGTTGAGAGCCACTGCCTTAGTACAATGGATATGTCCTTCAGTTTTGAAACTCTGTGCTTGGCCTACCAGATTGGAGTTCTACAAAGAATTCTATTTACTTAATACTCTGTTCAAATTCATGCTTTTCCAAACAAATACACAAAAATCCTATAGCATTAGTGTAGGCATGAATATCCATTAGTGAGGCAAAGCCCCTAGTTCTATCACCGGTTTTCTGCTCAGTGTTAAGGCAGAACTATGGCCTGAATGTGTTCCAAAAGTCCTCACTGGATGTGATCATTTATTCTCGGACTTCAAAGTCTCAACAGTGATGAATCAAAGAAACTCCTACTGTTTTTAAATCACTCAGTGTATGCTCGTCTATAATAGCAGCAGCAGAAAGCTGGCTAACACAGAAGATGGTGAGGTAGTTAGTTCAGTTCTAACAGATGTTTCAGCATGAGTATCTTGGTGCCAAGTGATTGTATTTTTAAAGCACAACCTAAATAGATACTTAGAAAATACTTTGATGAGTCAGAAAATACAGTGATGAGTACTAACTGATCACTGTTCCTCGTAAACTAATGAATAAAATGGGCATATAAGGGTGCTTTTTTGTTCTGATGAATAGTGTGTACTTTAAGCCAGAACTAAAGATTAAATTAATGGGAGTTTTAGACACAAAGCTAAAAAGGTTTTGCTGTGAAAGTCCAGAATTAAATAAATCTAATAGACTAGTACTATGACAATTATTTAAAATTTTAGGTAGTTCTGGACAATTAAAAGGCAAAAATCAATTACATGTGTAGAAGAAAAGATAAAGAAATAATCAACTAAAAAATTATAAGGATTTTAAAAATTCAATGAAGGAATTGCATACAAGGTGAGTATATGAAAATGAATGGTGTTTATATATGGGTAATGCACTACTTTAGAAAGTATGATTTAGAAAATTATATGCATAAGACTATATAGAGAGAGGCATAGTAATTATAGTTTGGGTACACAATTTAAAGAAAAATTGTAACATGAATAAAATAAGGCAAAGGGAGACCTGAGGAGATGATTCAGAGGATAAAGATGACTGTCACCAGGGCTTGTGAACCTGAATTTGATCCCAGGAATCCCTATGGTAGAAGACAGAGAACTGACATCTGAGGGAGTCGTCCTCTGACCTTCACTTGCTTGCTGTGACATGTACAACCCTGTACATATACATGTCTATATGCATAAGTGTTCACACTCAAGCGTACGCACGCACACACACATACACACACACACACACACACACACACACACACACCTTTTTGAAAGACAAGCCATTGAGTGTTAGATAAGTGTGGGTGGGTTCATACAAACAGATATACTGCCTCTAGAAGCCTGAAGCAGTTGTTACAGGAGCAGGAAGGATGAGGGGACCAACTGGCTTCCCCCATCAGTGGGGCTGGGTCACTCATGATTCCAGGAAATAATCTGTGTGTGCTTGATTGTGTGGTGTCTGTGCTCTCTCTTCGGGGTCATGGTGGCTTTCGGTTTCTATGCCAATCCTTTCCCCACGTATCTTCACAATTTATTCCACACCAGCTTGCTGCCTCGCTGAGCCTCACCATGTGAGCTGTTAGAACGGCGCAGCTTCGGCACCACACATTTCCTCTCCTTGGTCTTATCAGCCTGGAGCACACCACGGAAGTTACCACACACTGGCTATCTTCCCCTCCTGCGACTGTCTCATCTGCCTTCCAAGAGTGAATGTTTGCACTTCATCTTCTTCGGGAATGCAGGGAAACATCCATTAATTGAAAGGGTAGTGAACCACCCACAGGGAAATAGTATTTGTGCGATGGGAATGGCAGTATGACTAGTTTTCCTTTTCCAAACTTTTTAGACCTTGAGTTATAATTTTATTTATTAAAATGCATACAGATTCTAAAAAGAATTATATTCTCATGTTGAGCTACTTTGTTTTAAGCTACCTTGTTTGTTAGGAATTAAAAAAATATAATTATGGGACCAGACGGGCTCATTCTTCGGATTGACACCACGAACAAGCTCATGTCCCATTTCCATTTCCCGCCTGCTTTGGCCTCACTGAGGAAAATCAAGTTGGATGTTCTTAACTCATTTGATCTTCACCTGCTAATTACCAGCTCTTTCTTTCCCAACCAGATGAGGCAAACATTCCCAATCCCCAATCAAATACTCTCAGCTGTTCTCACACTGAGTAAGATTAATTACATTTAGTATAAATGTTCTCGTGTGTTATCCTTCATTTCAAACTGAATCGATCCCTAGTTACATTAATGCTCATGAATCTTCTAATTTGGCTTTTTCGCAATGTTTGGTCTATTTGATCTAAGAAGCTGGCATATATATTTGGACCACTTTAAATAAAAGGCTTAAAACACTTATATTCTGGACTGGAGAGGTGGCTCAGTGGTTAAGAGTAATTTCTGTTCATACAGAGAATCCATGTTGGGTTCCCAGCACCCACATGGCAGTTAAAATCATCTCTATCTCTTTCCAGAGGCTCTGATGCCCTCTCTGACCTCTGTAAACACTGAGCATTACCCCTGAATACGTATGTGCAGGAAAATGTCCATATACACAAAAATAAAATTAAATACCGTGTCCATTAGGCTTTTACTCCAAGATGCTTCTTCAGTGAACTTGATTGGAGAGGATGTGGGGAGGTAGCTTCTCTGCTTTAGATCTTGGCAGAGAAGCTCTGCCTCTTTCAATCTGGGTCAGGGAGGAGTCTGCAACTGTGTCCCCAGGTTGCACAGAAGATTTCTGCATGGCTGTGACTTTAGCCCTCTTCTCTTTAACATGGGGTAGTCCCATGAAAAGGACATGGGGTCTATTCCCGGCCATCCTCTTTCTGCAGTGTACACTAGGACATTCACCCAAAGCGAAAATATTATATGCACTGTGGTTCCCAAGAAATACATGGAGAGCCAAATTAGGTTATCATTAGAATCTGATGGTTACAGAGCGAGAGTGAATACTGCTCTCGATGTTTATGATGGGTCTACAGCTCGTTCTCCCTACAGTTCAGGTGTTGTTTACAACAAATAACCAGTGGGGCTGCAGCTCTTCTGGAGCTCGGTAATCCCTCAGCCTTCTCGAAAGAGCTCTGTCACCTTTCAGAGGCACCAAATGTTCTCACTCAAGCAAAAATGAAACTGGCAGCCTCCTGCCTGCTCTTTGCATAGTTCAAGTCACAGAAAACCCCCGAAGCAATCATTTCCTTGACAACTGTTCATATATTCTATTCAGTGACCTGGAAAAGCTATATCTGGGCCACTTTGTGACATCCCCACTCCTTTCTCTGTTCTGTTGGATTCTATAAGGAAGGCCATGATGAAACTATCTGGCAAAACACACTTGCCGAAAGCTGTTTGTTGGCTACATTACCAACAGGAAAATGGTCACACATTTATACCAAAGTAACATTGAACACCCAAGATAGAAATGTCACGTGACGCATTAAGGTGTTCTGCATAAATGGACTGCACCTTCAAAACAGAAATCCATTACTAAATTCTATGTCCAGACTGCACCTCTTGGGTCTACCTGTCCTAGGTTGCATTGAAGAAAATGACACAGGTAAAGGAAATCCCCAGGGCCAGATTTCAATGGAGGCTTACAGCAGAAGCACGATCCTCAGAGAACCCACTCTACTTAGGTATTTTAGCCAGCTTCCTCTTACTAAAACCAAATACCTCAGACCATTAGCTCATAAAGAGAAAGGATTCTCTTGACTTGTTGTTCTAGACATTCCTGTCCAAGATCAGATGGCCCCATTACCCTGGGATTCTGGTGAACCAAGCACACTGGTGCAAACGTGTTAGACTACTATCCATCATGAGCCAGAAGGCAGACAGACATACTGGGGTCCCTGATGGTACACTTAAACAACCTAGGGACTTCCAGGTGGGCCTCCAAGTCCTAAAAGTCCACACAACTTCCAGAAAATGCCATTTAAGGGACCAAAATATTCAACATCTGAATCTTCGAGGGTAACTACTTAAGTGTAAACCTTTGCAGAAGTGGAATCTCTATTGGAGACTCCTGTGGTGCAGTTTTCAATCTGTTCTCTCAAATTTAAGTTGAGCTTATGTGATTGTCAACTCCACATAATCTAGACTTATCTGGGATATAGGTCTCTGGGGTTGCCTGTGATGGGTTATCTTGGCAATCTTAACTGATATGAGGACCATCTTGACTATGGGCGGGACTATTCTCAAGGTAGAGGATGCTAGACTGTGTAAATGGAAGTAATGAGGTAAACATTAGGAAGCATTTGCCCCTCTGGGTTTCTTTGTTTGTTTGTTTGTTTGTTTGTTTGTTTGTTTTTGGTTTGCTTTTGTTTTTTGTTTTGTTTGTTGTTGTTTTTTTGTTTTGTTTTGTTTTCTTTTGTTTTTTACTGTAGATGTGATTCCAGCTTCCAGAAGCCGCTGCTGCCTTGAATTCCCAGATATGGTTGACTGAACTCATGAGCCGTAAGCCAGAATGAATCCTTTCTCTTTTATGCTGCTCTTGTTAGAATATTTTATCATAGCAACAGGAGGAAAAAACAATTATGACAGCTACTCAGATAAGACTAAATATCCTAGCTAGTTTCTAACTGTATGGACTTGAATCTGAACTAAAAGTGATACAAGAACCTTCTGCCTCTAAAAGAAAGACAGAAGTCTTTCACTTTAAGTTTTTCTTTCCACATTGGCTAGAGAGTCCACAGAAACAGACATAGTGTCATAGACCATAAGCTAGTCGCCATGCTGTGATCTGGATGCCATATTGTAAGGAGAGCAGAAATTATAAGCTAAGGACCTAGCTACCCGACATTACCAAGGTTTTCTCTGCCTTGTTTGTATCCACAGTGTCATACAAGACACAGTCTTCTGCGTTCACACTCTCATGTAAGGCATAGTCTTCCCCAGTAGGAGCCACTGGTATTCCCCCTTTGTTACTTCTGATAGACTTCATACTACAGTTAAATCAATGGCTGAGACTCTAAAAGGTGGCTGTCTTAGTCTGCCTCCTGCTGTTATAATGAGTGTCACCAACAGGATGATTCGTAAACAATAGTCATTTGCTTGGCTTTGGTTCTATTACCAGCTCATGGTAGTATCCTGTAAGCACTTTATGTTGAATCAGAAGCAGACTGGGGTAGGGGGTCATGCCTGAGATGACCCTCACCCAGGGTCATAACTTTCCTGAGACCACTTCTGAGATGACCCTAGATACTCAGACACCCCAGGCACCACTAAGAGAAGCAAGTAAGTGGTGGAAAAATGGAAGAGAAAGAGAAACAGAAGAATGAGGGCTCAGATACTCAGGTAGTAAGGAGTACTCTGATGTTAGTAGCTGGTGATATGACCTGGGACCATGGTGGGATTCTTGGCAGTGCTTCCACTAGGGCCATGTCTGGATCCATGGACCTGCAGTAGCAGGGATCTGTTACTATCAAAGGCCAGGCAGACATCCCTAGTCAGGGCTGCTGCCTGATGACATGTAGATGACTGAGGACTGAGCAGAATTGGCCTCACCCCTAACCTGACCACCATGAGAGAACTGACTCTGGGTACATGTGAACAAGAGAGCTGACCCCAAGACCTGGCCGTGCCATATGTCTCCTGTGTGGTGGCATGTATGAGGGAGAGACACCTTCCTACCCCCTAGCTGCTCCCAAACTGTGGCAGGCAGGAGACCTGGCCCTGAAATCATGAGAGTAGGAGAGATGTTCCTGCCCCTCACTACCTGGGCACCTGGGAGAGTGACCCTGCACCTCATCTGGGAAGCACAGTAGAGCCAACCCTGGCTGTGGGGAAAGGTACAAGCTAGCCCAAAGCTGTGAACATGAGAAAACTGGCCCCACCATTTGTCTGCCATATTGTGACATGGACAAGGGAGAGATGACCTCCCCTCTTGCCCCTTACCATGTACAGCAGACAGGGGGTTAACTGTGAGACTCACCTACTACAGCACTTGGGGAAGCAGACTCTGCCCCTCACATAGGCAGCACAGAGAGCTAGCTCTGGATATGGAGGTTGAAGGTACCTAGCCACTAGGGCATGAGAGTAGAAGAGCTAGTCTCTTCTTTACTGGGCAGCAGCATGGATGAGGGATAGATAGACGCCTTCCTCATCTCCCTCATCCCTCACTATCTTTGACAGGCAGACAAGCTGGCCCTGGGGTTATGAGACTTGGAGAACTGGCCATGCCCCTTACCAACTGCAACACTTAGGTTAGTGCTGCACCTCTTGTGGGTAGCAGGGTAAAGCTGACTCTAGTAGTGTGTGTTGCTGGTGGGGACAGCCAGGCCTGAGGGCATGTGAGTGGGAGAGATGATGGGCTGGCCAGCTCAGATACCTCTCAGGCCCAGATCCAGGGCTTTAAATTGGCCTAGCCCATCTCTACCCTATCAATGAACTGCTGGAGTACATTAAGGCACTGGTCCTACAGATACAAAACTCCAAGATCTTCATAACACAGGGAAACAACAGAATATCTGAGAGGAGTCCCAGTGAGGCTCCAGTATTGATGGAGTCGCAGAAGCCAGAGGCCTCAGGTCAAACCTAAAAAGTCATTGCAATGAACATTTGCAAATAAAGAAATATGGACAAAAGGGTAAACTGTGGGACACAGTGTGATACATTACAGCTTCCACTTACCATGAGATTTTTTTTTTCTCTGTTGGGGAGGAGGTTGCAAGGATGGAGGGTGGGTAAAAGGGAAGGGGACAGTGAGTGAGACTGAAGTTTATGATGTAAAATTCACAAAGAACCAATAAGAAGGTTTTTTTTAAGGTAATAGAAAAAGTGGCAGGGGGTGAGGATAAAATGAAAATTTCTGAGATAATTTTGTAAGCATGGAAACTCCTGTGTGCCAGTGCAGGGGACTCCTTTGGCTGTTGAGAGATAGAACCTCAAGCTCCTGGGTATACTTCAGCTCCTACTTCATAAAATAAGACTTTGAGGCTCAAACTTTGGAGTAAGCTGAAATTCATTTTCCCATTCTATAAAAAGTTTGATGAATGAAAGTATAGTTATTTGACTTATAATTAAATAAAAATCTACAGGTTTTTTTCTTTTTCTTTTTTTAGGAGCTGGGGACCGAACCCAGGGCTTTGTGCTTGCTAGGCAAGCGCTCTACCACTGAGCTAAATCCCCAACCCCCAAAATCTACAGTTTTTAAAATGACTGGTTACTGTTAAGTGAGGATGACTTTGAATCTAGAATATTGACTCTCAATTTCACATGTCCTACAGACAACATATTCTTACGATAGTGCACTACTTACAATAGTGTGCTTTCACAATAGTGCACTACTTACAAGAGTGACCTACTTACAATAGTGACCTACTTACAGTAGTGAACTACTTACCATAGTGAAATATTTACAACAGTGCACTACTTACAATAGTGTACTAACATTCAACTTTTATACTTTTATTCCTATAATCAAATCAGAAAACATAATCAATGATTAGGGAATCCTAAAGAACAGTTACAATAACAAGCAAGAGCTGTTTGAATCTGTGTCTTGTGTTAATAGCGATTTTTTAAATTATCTTTAAAAAGGTAATTAGTTTGGGGATTGAATCTTGCATGGGATCTCCAGTGTGTCTCCAGAGCTGTGCCTTGAGAATCCTGAGGGGTATTTTTGTGACCTGTGTGAAGATCAAATGAAGACTTTGGCATCCAAAGGAAAATGTTAATGACAAAATTAATTAGAAACAAAATCCATGTTCCTGTTAGAATTCAGTCAATATGCTCACCTTTGTTAATATTAAAACACAAGACATTATTGGAATTA
This sequence comes from Rattus rattus, assembly GCF_011064425.1. Classification (NCBI taxonomy): domain Eukaryota; kingdom Metazoa; phylum Chordata; class Mammalia; order Rodentia; family Muridae; genus Rattus; species Rattus rattus. Next base: position 177,905,332 of record NC_046157.1, on the reverse strand, counting down.
GCTTCCTCATAATAAGAAGGCTGAAGTAAGCCTCGATGTCACATTATCAAAAGTGTGCTGTGGCTTTCATTTTTCTCTGTGTAAAGGATTTCTGTCTGATTAAAAAGAATTTTCTACCCTAGTTCCAGGGTTATATAGGTGATGTGTGTAATCATTGTTTTGGTTTCAAATAGTTTTACTCTCTAATTAAAGTTCGTTGCTTCTAATCCGTATGGTTTTTAGAAACTAGAAAGAGTTTTAATGTTTATATTCTATTTGTGTGTGTGTGTGTGTGTGTGTGTGTGTGTGTGTGTGTGTGTGTGTGTGTAAAATGCTAGAGGTTGATATCATGTGTCTTTCTTTGATCACTCTCTACATTAGATTTTGTTTTTGTTTGGCTTTGTGTTTTTATTTTCTTTCGTTTTTGTTTGACTTTGTGTTTTTGTTTTGTTTTGTTTGGCTTTGTTTTTTGCTTTTTTGCTTAGGTTTATTTTAGTTTATTTTTGACAGGTTCTCTCACTGAATCTCAACCTCATCAGTTTACTCAGACTGACTGGACAGGTTCAGAGAACTTCCAGCCTCCAGGGTTATGTGCAAGTGTCACTGCACCTGGCTTTTTATGTGGGCTCTGGGGATCCAAATTTAGGCGCTGAAGCTTATGTTGTAGGTGCTTTACTCTCTCCAGGCTTAGAACCTACTTTACATTGTCTCACCAAAATGTAGTGACATTAGATACACATGTGCAATTTTTGTTTTATACATTATAAAAATAAAAATTTAAATGTGTAATATCTTACTTTAGCTTTAAATTATAAAACATAGAAAACACTAATTACAGAAACACAAAACATAAGTTACAAAAACATTGGAGGGCTCAGTACCCAGAACATATGGGGCCTTGAGTTCCATTATCAGTACAACACCACACACACACACACACACACACACACACACACACACACACACGAACACAAACACTACTAAAATGTGATTATGCACTCTAGGTAACACTTTTCAGGGAGTATAGGATAGGATAAAAGCCTCCATGAATAGTCAAAAATCAGCAAAGTTCAAGAAACAGTATAAACTTTAAAGATTAATTTCCATAGTCAAGATGTATTCAAGAAACACAGGAGCTATGGTGAGAGACCATCTGACAGACAGAAGGCCAAAGAATCTTCCATGTTAGATCTGGATTGATAGAGGCAATACAGAAGTAAACGACAGATGCACCTCTACAGAAGCAGGCTATCCTTTAACCTCAACAGCCAAGGGCAGCTAAAAGGCCCTCTGTTCAGCTGCCTTAATTTGGAGTCCTAAAATGCCCAGAGTAGAGATGAATGACTTTGTCAGAAGTCACACAGGCTACCCGAACCAGCACTGTTAGGAGTTTGGGTGCACAGACCTCTCCAACCACCTCCAAGAAAAAAAAAAGATGATTTGTACAAATAAAAGAAGGAGTATAGGAAGGGGCAGCAGCTGAATGCCTCAGAAACTGGTCAATCTAGGAGCCATGATAAAACTTAACAGATGCCAAAGGTCCAGAATGTATGTCAGCCATATAATGACAATATACATCCTTGCAGTATATAATACGAGTGAGGTTACATTTGTGACATACAGAAACTGAGAATCTTCATCCTATTGCAATGTTTACTGAGAGTGCAGTTAAATTGAAGCAATTCTTGCTCTTATTAGAAGAAGAAAACCATCTAAAGAGCCTTCAGACTTTTTCCTGCTTGCTAACAAGACCAATGATTTTTGTCACTGCTATCAAACACAATATATATGGCCTTAGTTTGGTGGAAGAGCTTCAAACAGTGTTTTATGGGCCATTTCAGAATTAGCCATTAGATCTCCTCTATTACAACCTATAAGGGAAGGTTAAGAGACAAAGTTAATAAGGAAAAAATAACATCATGATTAACCTGTTTGTTTGTTTGTTTGTTTAGTGGGGTGTAAGAGAACCTACGTCCATCGTCTTTAAAGGAGATGACTTATTTCTCTCAGGTGCGGCTCTCATGTAACTGTAATGAGCTATTTTCTGTATCAGACTCCAATGTAAGGAATGAACTACCCAGAAGCTTCTTAAGAGGAGTGGGTCAAAGTCAGCATCTAACTGGCAGTTTAAAAGAGAAAGAGAATCCTAGTGGACCCTTATATAGGACTATATATCAGTATCTCAAAGACACGCTTAGATAGCCTGAATAATTTCCCAACCCTGTGTGTGTTGGCAGTTTCCTTTAGCCAGGAACATGAATGCTTAGAGTGTTAAAGGACACAGGACAGCTATAAGAAGTGCTCCATAGTGAATGAAGGTAGGTTTCAAATTTGGTCTCATCTTTTAAGAAGATGGTCTATTTCTCTCAGGTGTGGCTAGATGTTATAGTGCTGAGGTAAGCCATGGTCTTGTCCTACATCCAAGTAATATATATACACACAGAATCATTAGTGAGAAGTAGATTGTTAAATAACATTTTATGTAGTTAAGTATAACATCTGAGAACTATAGTTCCCCAAACTTTTTAAGAAACACACTGATCATTTTAATGTTGGCATATTTCCTGGCTTGTGTTAAAGACTACATAGTTACTCGAAAGGAATTTCTGTTTTATAAAGTTAAGGTCAGTTGAGGATACAGTCCCTAGAAACACAGAGAAAGCTTCTCCACTGTGCTAAACCTCTATCTAGACTGGATGCTGGTCAGAGTTCATCAGGTGGAGCCTCCATGACCTCCTTGAACAGGTGACTTCACCCAGTTTCAGGGCATTTCTAGAAATGGTCTACAGTCTCTTGGATTGTAAGGGCTAAGTATTTTCACTTTTAGTTAAATATTTTCAGTCCTTCTGACCATATGAGAATAGCCTCCACTTACAGTTATTAAACACAGATGGGCAGTTATAACAATCCAGTACTTTTAAACAACTACATATAACCAATAGTTTATATTTCAATTCTACAATAACAAAAATTTCAAATAATTAGACATGCATTTCAGCTAGTTATTATAACTGTTGATCTTTGACCCAGGAAACTATAATACCATATATATCATCTCTAAATCTCACTCTTGTATATCTTAAGTAACTTAGAACTTTATAACTTGTATAAGTCAGGAGCCATCTTCTTGATCATAGGACTAGCAAGTGGTCTTCCTGAGATGATCTGCTTCAGATTAAACTACTCCATGACAGATTTTCTCCTATATGCAAGGCCTAGGAGAAAATAATCTTAGGAAAGATTCCCATTATTAATATGCTTTTCTTGTTATTATTAAACATATGTGACAATCACTAGGCATTAGCCTACCCTTTTGAGAAGATCTATGAGGATGTACTCTCTTGTAGTGATGCTATATAGACAAAAATATAAATTCTTAATTCTTTATGATGATTCTATAAGAATTCCTAAAATTATATCAGTATGCTTTTGAGATCTTTTATAGTGGGACTGCTAACAGGTATCTTCTGCTGGTCAAAAGTGCAATGAGAATTTTGCTAGTCTCCCATGTGTCACCAGTTAATTGCTTCTGATAGTAAGCAGAATCTCAACTAGTCAGAGTACACTCCAAGAGGTTGTAAAACTATTAACCAAGGGTCATAAAAAGGGAACTAAGTATTTATTATAGGTGCTAGGACAGAAGATAAAATATTGACTGGAATTATCTATACAAAGCTTCACTAATAATTTAGTTATGTTTTTTAATTCTCTATGTACCTATGAAGCTATGACAGGTGATGAATGTTTAGCCAGATAATTTCTCCTTAATGGATATACATGTAAACATATTCTGTTGTAAACTTCTATTTTCACTTATGATTTTATTTTATGTGTAAACTTGTGATGAACTTTTTACCATGTGATCATGTATTCTGAAAGATGTATAAGTGCTGAGGCAAAGAGAAGAGACAGAACTGAGCTGAGGAGAACTTTTTAGACAGAACACCTTTTAGATAGATCTGAACAGAACCTTTTAGGGCAGAACTTAAGATTTTTTTTTTAGTCAGGACACAAGAGAACTTTTTAAACAGAACTGAAATCAAAAAGAACTTAGAAGTAAAGGCATAAAATAGCATTGGGAGGAAAGGCATTAAGAGTAAGAGCATTATTGCAATATCAGGAGGAAAGGGCAAGATTAGAAGCATAATGCACAGTGGAATAACTTAGAAACAATAGGTAACATAAACAACTAAGAAAGCAATGTGCAGAATGTTGAGGGAAAGAGGAAAAAAGATGCTGCAGATAACAGAAGGAACAAGCAGTCTTCTTTTTACCACAGGACAGAACAGGTCTTTTCTAATAAGGCAAACTTGGTTTTATTAAAAGGAACAAAGCTTACCTTCTTATAAACTTGGGTTTAATTCATTTAGCATTAAAATGGTAGAAGCTTTTTCTTTCTCTATGCAATAAAGATTGGAGCTCAGTATTCATCAAGAATGAGTAGGTTCTTTCTGTACTGGTGATTGGCCTTTTGCTCCATATACATATGTATGTGGATGTGTGTATGTAAGTATGGATGTGTGTAAGTATGTAATTATGAGAATGTATGCATGCTTTGCCTAACTTTTTTGAATGGAAATGTATAGATACTCATGCATGAAACTGTATATGAATTTATGTGAGTTTATTCATATTCGATTATGTAAAAGTTTTTCCTTCTACAAGTGTTATTCTCTTCTCTTGTTTCAGTAGAATTATATTGCTCCAAATTTCCTCCTAGCCTGACAAACAAGAGTCATTTGGACAAAAGGGAAAAGTCTATAGCAATTAATCCTTTGCTTATTCATTCTCCTGCTGTTTTAGGATGGGGTGCTAAATGCCAGAAACTGCAGTTTCTAGCCTCAGAGGAACAAAGAAGACAGGTCAGCTAGAGCAGCCAAGTGACTTAGACTTAGATAAGTTATTATTATACCATAACTCAAAATATAAGACAAAGTCTTACCCCCATATCCTAAAAGACAAAACCCTCTGCCAATGCTTTTCCCCCTCTGCTGCCTCAAGGAGAACTAACAAGAAAGAAGACCATGCCAGGGCTGGCCTCCGGCATATAAGATTTCTAGCTTTCTTTTATATCCTGGAAACATCCATCCATCTTAATTAACAGCACAACAGTGCTATGCTTACATAATCAGGTGATGATGGCAGGGGTGGATATATTCTGAAGAGAAACTTATTCACCCTCTTTGGCTACCAGACCATTGAAAGAACAGACCCCAAGTAATGACTATTTCCCCAGCAATCTCCTGTTGTAAGATGAAATGGCTGGATACTTTAGGGTATCCAGAGAAAGAACTTGTCTCCTAAAGAATGATTTACAACTTGTCAGCTGACCTTGCAGGAGATAAAAAGCTGGCAGGGACGTGTGGTGCCTTATTGTCCTGCTTAGTTGTATAAATCTCTTGCTTCCTCTTTAAACCCTGATTCTCAAGTCAGGACTATCCAAGATGAACTTCTTGGAATTAAGTAATCTCTATCCCACTTTCCAAGGTGGCTATATTTAATAAAACATCCCCCTTACCTCCTGCCTCACAATTTCACTGTGAATTTGACTCCTTTAGTTGGCTTAATAATGGCAGGTCCTGAACATGGCTAGTTGGGACATAGGTTGTGAACCCTAACTCTAGTAACACTTTCATTTTTGGTACATTCCAGAGTGTTTGTTCTTTCACTACAGTGTTAGGTGAACTCATCAAATCCCTGCCTCCCAAGTATGTCTCAATTTGGCCTTGCTCCATAAACTACAGTTAAGGAGAAATCTCGGTAAGAAGTTGCCCTCGGGCTTACTAGACCCTTTCCCCTCCCTGTTCTACATCATCAACTTCCTTGGGGGTGTCCTGAGCAGAGAAATAAACAGCATTTCTACCATCTGAATACCAAATCCTCTGGAACCTGTGAAACAAAACCCCATGTCTTTGAAACGCCTGCATCTCCAGCTCAAGCAAGCAGTGCAGGTTGCTCTACAAGACTTGTTACCTGACACTCTGTCCTCTGACTAGAGGACAGATTCCTGTGGGAATCTTATTCACTCCCTTGGCCAGTGGCTTCCATGAGTACAAGATATCTTTGTGATTGCTGAAATGTAAGTTTGACTTCTCAGACTTCTCATGTCTTGCAAGGAACTCCTGTTCTCTCACTAGACCTTCAAGGACTAGCCTCATCTCTAAAGAGCAGCTCACTTTTCTAGTTATGAAGACAAATTATCTCCTGTTTAGGTTTGGTCTTTTTCTATGTATTGTAATGTTAAATGCTGTCTCCCAAGGCCTGGTTGCCCCCAGGGAGAAGAGAATCCTCCAAGTACAATGTGACCTTGTTCTTTAATTTAAAACTATTGGTTAAATAAAGATGCTGACAGCCACTAGCTGAACAGGAGAGACATAGGCAGGGTTTGGGGTTCTAGGGCATGGTGTAGTAAGAGAACCACAAGAAGGGGAGAAGAGAGTGGAGAGAGGAGGAACTGCTATGGGGGAGTGAATCATGAGTACATAGCCATGAGGGCTGGCCAATTGGAATTAATAGCTGCCCCGTTGGATCTTGGCAAATTATAAAATGAGTATACTGATGAGGAAATAGATTCTAATAGCATAGAGAGTAGATATCTGCCCAGCTCTAGTGATGATTGAGGCTTATTATAAAAGTGAAGGTCGAGAGTAGGAACTGAATGATCAAAGGCAGGGTAGAAACCAATGACTGAGATTAAATATTTTCTACAACAATCTCCAGTTCAGTTTGTCAGGAATTCCACATTATGGTCTGAAAGATGTCCTCAGGATTCTAGTATCACCAACTTCATGCTTATCATCTTGCTCAGAACCAGTGTATATGGACATGTGTAAGTGTGTGTGTGTGTATATGTATGTATGTATGTATGTATGCATGTATGTATGTGTGAGTGCATGTGTATATGCAAGTGTGTGAATATGTGTGTACAAGTGTGCATGTGTGTATATGTGCATATGTGTGTATGTGTGTGTGAATGTGGGTATATATGTATGTGAGTATATAAACTTATGCACATGCATGTGTATGACAGAGAGGAACAGGGTCTCATGGTAGCCAAGATAGCCCTTAAACTCAAATCCTCCTGTCTCTGTCTCCTAAGTGCTAGGTGTTGCACATGTAGCGCCATTCCTAAATATTCCTCAGTAAACCTTAAATAGATTATCTTCTTGGCCTCTTCTCAGTAGAGCAGCTAAAAATGACATTTTAAAAATTTATTTTATTGTGGCAAGAACACTTGCCATGACATTTGCCTTTTAAGAAAACTTAAAGTGTACAGGAAAGATTTAATCATTATAGAGACATCACTGTACAGCAGACTTATAAGGGTGAGAAAAATTTTGGTAGAAACATATAATGGTGCTATTGCTTCAAAAACAATATGGGAAAGGATAACATTGTAAGGACAGTATTGAGAGTCTGAGACAGGAGGGTTATAACAAGTTCATAGACACCTGGGCTAAATAGTGAATTTAAGTCTCATCTTGTATACATAGAAAGACCCCATTTCAGAAAAATAACCACAATAAAACTAAAATCATGATTCCTAAAAGCATTAAAAATGTGTTTATTATATAGAATAGAAATGCAATAGAAATGCAGGTATTTATCCAAAGAACTGAGGGAAATGCCTCAAAGATTTTAACAGTATTCTAACATGTATTGCTGCACTACTTATAGTGCCAAGATGTGAAATCAACATGGATTACCAATAGAGAAATAAATATGATATCTGTGTATATATTTGTATTTCTATGCATGGATAATTAATCCTTAAAGGGATTACTATGATATGTGATATTAGCCTTCCTTATGACATTATGTTAAATGGTGTCTTAGGGTTTCATTATTGTGAAGAGACACTATGACCACAGCAATTCTTATAAAAGCAAACATTTTATTGGGGCTGGCTTACAGTTCCAAACGTTTAGACAGACCATTAGTGGGAAGCCTGGCAGTTTCCAGGCAGACATGGTGCTGGAGAAAGAGCTGGGAGTTCTACATCTTGATCTGCAGGAAGCAGAAAGGGACAGTCTTCCACACTGAGTGTAGCTTGAGCATATACATGATACCTCACAGCCAACAAATCCACACCTACCCCCAGCAATGCCACACTTCCTCATAGTGTCACTCCCTATGGGCCAAGCATTCACACCTATGAATCTATGGGAGGCATACCTACTACAAATGGCATGAGCAAATCAGAAAGATAAACAGCGCAAGATTCCATTTAGATACCCAGAATAGTCACTTTGTCACAATAGTGCTTAGCCTTAGGGGAAGCATCAGTATCAGTATCCACATTCCTTGTCAAAGCTCAGAGACCATTGCAGTAAATAAAGAGAATGTAAGCAATGGAGGGTAGGGAGGTGTGCCATGAAGTGCTTGATGTTTTCTGGACACAGCTGCTGTATCCAGGCACTCACAGCAGCTAAGGTTACCTGACTAATACCTGGAGAAGAGGAAGCCCGTTACTAGTCCCAGCATGAGCAGAGGAGGGGCTGCCGAGTTCGACCGAAGCTAGGGATCCATTGGAAGTTCATGGCTGCTGTTCTGTGGGTATGGCAGGGAGCGGTTCCTAGCAAGTTGCTCATGCTCCAGAAGAGTAATAGGCAGAACTAATTGAATCAATAGTTTTAAATGAGTAAATAAATAAATGACACGTTGTTGGGAGGGAGGTGTTTGGAGCTGCTCCTGGGTAGAGGGGAAAGGAGGGTGTCTATGATCAAGATACATCTTATAAATGTATAAAAAGTCAAATAAAAACATAAAAAGACTAGGGAGGAATGGAGGCAAAGCCAGAAAACAAAGTAGTTGCTGATGGAAGGAGAATGGTAGTTGGTGGTTATCATTGGTAAAGTAGCAGTAAAGGCCAGCCAAGAAAATTTCCTTCTGTCCTGGTGGAGCCGTAACAGACCGGCTGGACAGGCCAACCTCCTCACCCCGGGTTCCATCCCAAGGGAGTATGTTAAACAGATAGGTGGGTTCATTTTTATTTGAATGGGATACTGAGCTTTTCACTCCCGAAATCTGCCCCCTCCCCAGGCTCAGCTTACCCCATTTTCTTTTGTCTGCCTCTTTCAGCTGCTGGCCAGAACCTTAAAAGACTTTTTCTGACACTTTGGGTTTCCCTACTCTTGATATAAAGACCTCATCTCCACTGCCTGCTGCCCAGTGGCGGCATCTTTCTATGCTCAGAAGTAAGCCACATGACTCCTTCCATCCTCCTCCTCCTGACAGCGGCTGAGATCCAGTTTCCTTGTCCTGGAGGGTTCTCCTTTTTAAATTTGGATGAAATTATCCTAATCTCCTCTTTAAGTCTATTCTTGAACTCTTTTTTTTTTTTCCCGTAGTACAGATTTATTTAAGTGGAATTATTTGTAAATGAAAAACATGATCTATTCTTAAGGATTTTGACATATACTATTTAACACCACTTTCTAGGTCTTTCTCCCCAACTAAAACAAGAGATCTCTGAGAATCTCCAACTACCCTCTCATTAGAGTGTTCAGTGTTTCATCTTCCCTCAGGGCTAGCAAAGTCAATTGGTTACTCAGTGTATTGGTTACAGTGTTATCAGTGCACTGGTTACAATGTTACCCGGTGCATCTCATAATGCAGCCTTCTGTATTGCCTGGGATATTGGCAACTTTCTAAGCTCAGTCAGTCATTTCATTTCCTTTTCTTTTTTAAAAATAGATTGATGGTGGGTTTTTTTCGTTTTTGTTTTGTTTTTGTTTTTGTTTTTTTTGTTTTTTTTTTTTTATTAACTTGAGTATCTTATATACTCATGCCTCAGCACAAAGCAGGTACCCTTCCCCATTGGACCAGACTGGGCCTAAAAACTCAGTACAGATTTACTCAAAGGAGACTGTATAGTCTTTGGAGTCCCATCTAAGTCACGACATATTTCAGCACCAAACACATACCCTGTTTTTCTCCTACATCACTGAAGATAGCAGGATGCAGCTTCAGAGGGCTTGTTTGATGGCTACTTGCAGAACAAGAGCAAATATGGCCATCTAGTCTTCCCAGTCCTCTTTGATGATGTGTTGTGCAGGATCCTGCTCTCAGCTTGGGCCCCCTTGAAGGCTCTTCCCCAAATAGCTATTGGAACTGAGGTTACTTAAAGAGCAAATTCCCTCAAGTCATTTGCCATCTCCAGCCCTCTCCTCCCGAATGCCCTGTTCATAGCTCCTTCCTGCTGTGAGTGCTCTCCTCTGTCCCCCACCACCTCCCATGGTTGTCCTGGCTTTCTGAAGTCCCACTTGTGGGTCAGCAAATTCTTCCACCCACTCCAAACCTTCCTCCTACCACTTTCCCTTAATTGAAACTCCCCTGACCTCTGCAGGCAGCAAACCACTTCAGCTGTCTCAAGCGCAGGCTACTGTTTGTACTCTCGAAATACATTTATTAAAGTTGGGAGGCAGAACAATCTCTCCTCCTCCCAGGTCATTTGCTGACCATGATCTCCATTCTCCCCCATACTAGGGTCATGAAATTCACCTTTAATTAGAAAAGACATGCATGCATTTAGCCTAAAACACAAATCAAATAGGCACCTGGAAATGTGTGTGTGTGTGTCCTGCATAGGTATCGTCCGTACATCTATACACATAAATGGACTCCTAGCAGCATCTTATATGACCACACACACAAATACATACATATGCCTACAAAATTAGAAAAAAAGAAAACATAGGTTTTTCACATGCAATTTTGTAATTGTAAATTCCTTTTTAAAACTTCTGATATAATTATACATATAGCAAAATTCACAAAGCAGATTGATGAATTATTACAAAGTTAATTCAGAATTTATTTCAGATTCAGTATATCCAATGGGCTCGATAAAGACCTGACTGGATGAATGCATTGAACAGTTCTATACCTTCCTGTGCTTCTCATTATTCAGTTCAAAGTCTACGGGTTCACTACCCTGTGCTGAGCTCTGCCACACAGCACAGGAAACCCTGTGAAACCCTGGGTTTCTTTGCTGTCTGATGAGGATACCTCCCTATGTCCCTCCCAGTCTGTCCACAGTAATTAGGAGACTGTAGCTTACTGACTGTAAGTCTGTTGCATGGCCTTGCTGGTTTGGGACTGTACTGTTCTCATGGATGCCAATCAGCACAGCTCTGACCCTCCTCTCTTTGTCATTCTGCCTGCAGGGCAGCCTGGTGGGGAGCTGGTGCAGCCTCTCTAAGCACTGCTGGTAATTTTAATGGGTGGAGTATTATTAGGACCCTCCTGTGGAATACTGTTCTCTGAAGGTCTTCTGACTTTGAGCACTACGAGCATTCTTCACACCACGAGCATTCTTCACACCACGCTCTTCAGCCCCTGGGTGTCTTTCTCTATCTCCTGGCAGAACCTCACAGTCATCCCTGCTGCTGCTGCTGCTGCTGCTGCTGCTGCTGCTGCTGCTGCTGCTGCTGCTGCTGCTGCTGCTGCTGCTGCTTAGTGGTTATTGGTCTTCACATTCTCTGAGCTCCCAAGAGGTTACCTAGAGGCTAGTTTGCTCAAGCCTTTGGATTAGGGTTGCCAGATTTAGTGAATAAAAGTATATGACCCAACTAATACCGTCCCTGCATCACTGTGTAACCTACCCCAGAGACACTAGTACATCATGCTTATTGCTGCATTCTTCACAGTAGCAAGGAAAATGGGGCAATCTCAGTATTCATCAACGGAGTAACACATAATGAAAATGCGGTACATATGCACAGTAGAACTTGGTTGGGCTGTTAAAGGAAAATGAAATTAACAAGAAAATGAGTGAATTAGAAAGATTTACCTCAAGCAAGGTGACTCAGAAAGACAAATATTGCATGTTCTCTCTCGTAGGTGGATTTTGGTGTTTAATGTTCATATAAGTGTATACATGGGGATTAGTGCAAACACAGGCCATGGAATTAGAAAGGCCACAGGGAGGAGGAAAGTACAGCTAAGGGTGTAGAAGATAGCAAGAGAATCATTTGACATAAAGGTGGATAGAAGGCCCTTGCAGGTTAGAAGGACACCGGAAAGGGCTGGAGTGGGAGGACATGCTTTTGGAGAGTCAACAAAAACAGATTTCCTTACACACACACACACACACACACACACACACACACACACACACTTTCTCACACAGATACACACAGACACACATACACCATTCAGCTAAACTTGAGTTTCAGATGAACAGCTTCTCTTAGCTTAATTACACTGCAAATAAGACAGTGTTATTCTGTCTCTTGGCCTTCTGTGGAGTCTTCAGCAGGATATTAAATTCTCTCACCCCAGAAAGCATCTCCAACTCACTTTATTCTCATTTATCCATCTTATATTCTTTTTCTGGTATCAAATTACCTCAAAATACCGCACTGGGGATCTCCCATCTTGGGTTTGAGCTTGCTAGTAATGACTGAGGCTCATTCCCCATGTATCTCTTGCTTCCATTATGAGCTCCAAACAAAATTCCAGGCAAACTGTGCTGGGATTTAAACCTCATTATTGGCTTGGAAGCCAGGGAAGATGAAAGTAGCATCTACTGTTCTACAGAGGAAGTCCTCCGGCATCATTGAACATGAGAGAACCCCACGTCTTCTTCCTATAGGAGGTGGAAATACTCTGGGGGTTCTGTGAGACTGCCTGGGTCCACTGAGCTAGTACCCTCTAGAATTTGCATTTTGTGCCCCATCTCATATTTGGATGCCAAGTTCTCCCAACCAGGGTGCTGACTAGTGGTAGGCTGCCAAGTGTTAAAAAAGGAATGCCAAGAAAACTCTTGGCTCATGGTGTTTCTTGAATCCCACCATGCCAATCCAGTAGTGGTCTACCACTGATCATTTCAAGGTACCAGGATGGTGCCGTTAAGTATGAAACTGAAGAGATCCTAATGATTAATTAGCTCTTGTGAGCCAGGAAGGAGAATGCTCAGTATACCATCAGCCAAGTCTTTAGCTGAGTATGTGAACGTGGGGTGGTGTGACTCTAAATACCAGGCCTATATCTCTTGCACAGATGTGTCCAATAAGGTGCTGCAGGAGACAATGGCTCTCTGGAAAACTACAGAGAACTTCTGCCTCACATTCTTCCTTTGCTAATGGTGCTCATCCTCTCGTGATCACTCCACAGGGCAACCAAAGCTCTTAGCCGGAACTGGTGAACTCTGCCATCTGTACAAGCATTGCTCTCTTATGTATTTTAAACACACAAATAATTTCACCTGCAAAGGGGATCTCCTTTTCTCCCATTTCCCAGATATAATCAGTAAAATAGTTAGCCATTTTGGGCCAGGTGACAGTCTTTAGCTGTTTCATCTTGAACTGAGTAGAGTCTGAAGCACAAAAGAGGCTGCGGGTGAATAAGGCAGAAGGCCAGAGGCCATACTTTAGGGAACATGTCCTCTTAAAGAACAGGAGGAGAAAGGGCTGAGATGCTGGCACTAAACAAAGAGGCAAGGGAGGGGCTGGAGAAGGGCCAGAGAATGAAAGACAGAGAAGCCAAACACATCACACAGAAATCATATTATTTCAAAGGTCTTTATATGTTTTAGGGAAGGTGAAACAGAGGACACTATAGCCAATATCCAATAGTATAGCATGTACAGCTAACTAACACCAAAACATTAAATGGAAATTTTTGCATAGAAGCCAGGCTGTGACATGTTCCATATAAGGAAGGGCTAACATGCTTCCAAAACTGAGACAAAAAGGCCAGTAATTACAGAAAAGCCAAATAGGCCTTCAGGCAAATAGAAACCCTACTCACAATGAGGAACCTGGAGCACAGCCATCCCTAGCTCATCATTCCTGAAGTATGGATGCTTTTAGAACATCACATCCTCAGTGGGCAACCTTGATTTCCACCCTCCAACCTCTAAAATTACAGGTCTCTAAGATAGCTACCCTTGAACTGTTGGCTATTCTCCATGACTGTTCTTAACATTTTGGTTTCTTTTCTTTAAAACTAAGACAATGTACCAAGACATAATTCAGTCAGGCACTGTGCATAATTGAGCATCCAAGTTTGGATCTTAATGTCCATGTGAAAACTCAGGAGTGAGAGCGCAAACCTATAATCCTGGCACTGGAAAAGCTGGAACATGGCAATCCCATGAACTTGCTGGTCAGTCAGTCAGGCCAATCTGTGACCTCTGGAGAGGTCATGGAGAGATACTGCCTCAAAAAAAAGTTGGATACTAGTAGAGGAAGATAATAGAAATTAACCTTTGGCCTCTGTACTAATAAACATGTGCACACATGTCTGCGTGTGCATAGGCACACACAAACATGTACTAACACTGCACTACCCATATACACATGCATACGCAAGTTTTAAATTGGGGCTTTTATACTGCATTAAGGCTATGCAACTGACATTACTCCTTGTTCTTATACTGTCTTGACCATTGACATTCTGCATTTTAAAGACACCCAAGTTATGGTTTCAGAGATAGCTCAGTGATAAAGTATTTGCCAGCAGACAGGGTATCGCAGCCTTGGCCCCCAGCATGACAATGTTAATGAATTAGTTAAACAATATTTAGGCAAATATATGGAGAAATTCAAAAGCAGCTAAAGTCCCACAACTGAAGGATCGACATCAGCATGGATGAATCAGACGGAAAAGTCTCCATCTCCAGTTGGCTGCCCCTGTCCACCCGGTGGGCTCAGAAAGGGGACTCAGAAGAAGCTGCTCTAACACATTGTTTCTATGGTTTGGGATTTTATTTTTTTTCCTTTGTGCTTCCCTAGTTTTCCCGTTTTACTCTTTGTCTTGTAATTTGTGTAGTAGGTGTTTTTCTTCAGTATAAAGTTTTTCTCTCCATCTTTCTGATAATCCTCTTTCTTTTTCCTATTTACTTTTAATATTCTATGACTATTTAATATTCTTTGCTATTTTCCTTTTCCTCGACTCTCCTTCTATTTCATGCAGTTACTGCCTCTGATTTTCATTTTTAATGTCATAACACTGCGTTGTCATCACCCCTACAGTCGCCATTGGTGTTTTTCACGTTATTAATTGGTTTAAAGTTTATCCCTGCCTATAATTTAATTCGGTGTTATAGATGGTTTCTTCTTGTCCTCTCTGAGGGGTACAAGGATTTGAGCCTTTAACTGAGGCCTACTCTTACTATTTAAGAGTCCCAAATTGTTGCCTGTGCCCTGAACTATTTGCTGCCTGACCTAACCTGCCCTTGGGGGTTGGACACGAGGTGGCACAGAGTCAGTAACACACATTCCAGGAGCAGGTGAGGAACATCACAGCAAGCTCATCTGAACACTGTTGTAAGTTCCTTTAATACCCTCCACCCATGCCCCATTGGTCCCAAAAAAGTATCTCTTCTAAACAGCAGCTCCAGATTGGCTGGCATTGTCCCTGCCAGCAATCCTTGGTCTCTCAGGCAGGACTCAATTAGGTCCTCCTGCAGAAGATGCTTTTGCAGCTGTGTGACCCCAACATTTACATAGAAGTCACCCTTGTGTTCCTGCTATACCAAATGAAACCAGAAGATATATCCATCTCCAGAGAAGTACAAATCACATGACTGAAGCACAAGAACATAAAAAGCGAAGCTTCTTCCAACAGACTGTAACTCCTTAGTAACAAAAATCAAAGATACGGAAATGGCTAAAGTGTTAGATGAAGAACTTAAATTTTTACTTGTAAAATTATCAGTAGTGACATTCCACTCCCTGGGCCACAGCTCAGCCTGCCTCCTAGGAAGTCTGCTTCCATCCAGAACTAGGGTAGGACTGCCAGGGTACACACGGGAACCATTCCACCCTTTTTTATTTTTTACCACAACACCAAGAGAACACAGGGATAGACCTATGGCTCCATCCACATATGTAGCAAAGGATGACCTTGTTGGGCATCAATGGGGGGAGAGGCCCTTGGTCCTGTCAAGGCTTGATGCCCCAGTGTAGGGGAATGTCAGAGCAGGGAGGTGGGAGGGAATGGGTGGGCAGGTGAGAGAGCACCCTCATAGAAGCAGGATGAGGGGGATGAGATAGCAGGTTTCTGGAGAGGAAACCAGAAAGGGGATAACGTTTGAAATGTAAATACTTAAAATATCCAATAAAAAAAAGATATATTAAAAAAGGAATACAGGAAGCTAGATACAAGAAGAAGAAGAAGAAGAAGAAGAAGAAGAAGAAGAAGAAGAAGAAGAAGAAGAAGAAGAAGAAGAGGAGGAGGAGGAGGAGGAGGAGGAGGAGGAGGAGGAGGAGGAGGAGGAAGAACAAGAAGAACAAGAACAAGAAGAACAAGAAGAAGAGAACAAGAAGAACAAGAACAAGAAGAACAAGAGCGAAGAAGAACAAGAAGAACAAGAACAAGAAGAACAAGAACAAGAAGAACAAGAACAAGAACAAGAAGAACAAGAACAAGAAGAACTAGAAGAACAACAAGAAGAACTAAAAGAAGAGCAAGAAGAAGAACAAGAAGAAGAAGAAGAAGAAGAAGAAGAAGAAGAAGAAGAAGAAGAAGAAGAAGAAGAAGAAGAAGAAGAAGAAGAAGAGGAACAAGAAGAAGAGGAACAAGAACAAGAACAAGAAGAACAAGAAGAACAAGAAGAACAAGAACAAGAACAAGAAGAACAAGAACAAGAAGAACAAGAACAAGAAGAACAAGAAGAACAAGAAGAAGATGACGACGAGGAGGAGGGGGAGGAGGAGAAATAGAAGATTTTCAGATTAGAGGCAGAGAAAATATCTTCAAAAATTTCATAGAAAACAACTTCCCTAACTTAAAGACAGAGACAGCTATAAATGGACAAGAAGCTTACAGAACACCAAATACATTGGACCAGAAAATAAAATCTTCTCACCATATAATAATCAAAACACTAAATCTGCAGAATAAGGAATATTAAAAGCTGCAAGGTAAAGGGGCCAAGAAACATATAAAGGCATACCCATAAAAATTACAACTGACTTCTTAACAGAGACTCCAAAAGGGTCCTGCAGACCCTAAGAGACTACAGATGTCTGCCTGGACTACTCTACCCAACAAAACTTTGAATCATCATAGATGGAGAAACTAAGATAGTCCATGGTGAAGCCAGATTTAAACAATAACTTTCCACTAATTCAGCCCTATAGAGACAGGATACCAGAAATAAAACTCCAACACAAGGAAGGTAACTTCACCAAAGAAAATGCAAGAAATTAATAATTTCACAGAAAACCAAAATAAAAGAAACATACACTCACATGCATGCGCGTGCACACACACACACACACACACACACACACTCACACACACACACACACCAAATACCACCAACATCAAAATGACAGGAACTAACAATCATTGGTCATTAATATCTCTCAAAATCAATGGATTCAATTCACCAATAAAAAGACACAAGCTGACAGCATGGATGCATAAGGAGGATCCATCATTCTGCTACGTACAAGACTCACACCTCAGCCACAAAGATAGACATTACCTTAGACTAAAAGACTTGGAAAAGGTTTTCCAAGCAAATGGATCCAGGAAATAAGCTGGAGTAGGCATTCTAATCTCTAAAACTTTCTAGAATTCAATGAAAATAAAGGCACAACATGGCCAAATTTATGGTACACAATGGAAGCAGTGCTAAGAGGAAAGTTCATAGCACTAAATGTCTTCATAAAGAAATTGTAGAGTTCTCATAAAAAATATACCTGAAAGCTCTAGGGGGAAAAAAAGAAGTAAACACACCCAAGAGGAGTAGATGTGTAGTAGCAGGAAATAACCAAACTCAGGGCAGAAAACAATCAATTAGAAACAAAGAGAATAATACAAATAATCAACAAAACAAAGTGCTGGTTCTTTGAGGAAATCAACAAGATTGACAAAGCCTTAGCTGAACGACCTCAAAAGCAAAGAGAGAGTATCCAAATTAACAAAATCAGAAATGAAAAGGGAGACATTACAACAGACACTGAGGAAATTCAAAGAATCATTAGGTCTTGCTTCAAAAGCCTGTACTCTGCAATATTGGGAAATCTAAATGAAATAGATAATTTTCATGATAGATACCACATCAAAGTTAAATCAAGATCAGGTAAATTATCCTATAAAATCTACAGAAATATAAGCAGTCATTAAAAGTCCCCTCCCCCCCCCAAAAGAGCCAAGACCAGATGGTTTTAGCACAGAATTCTATCAGATTTTTCAAAGAATAGCTAATACCTAGTCTCCTTAAATAACTGCACAAAATAGAAACAGAAGGAACACTGCCAAACTCATTCTATGAGGCCACAGTCACACTGATAGCTAAACTACACAAAGACTAAGCAAAAAAGAGAATTTTAGTCCAATCTTCCTTTTAGTGTACAAATACTAAAAAGAAAAAAAGAATACTTATTAGCAGAATCCAAGCACACATCAAAAACATCGTCCACCATGAACAACTAGGCTTTATCCCAGGGATGCAAAGGTGAATCAACACATAAAAATCCATCACTGAAGTAACTGCCATACAAATAAATTGAAAGAAAAAAACCATATGATCACCTCATTAGATGCTGAAAAAGCCTCTGACAAAGTCCAACATTTCTTCATGTTAATAGTCTTAGAGAGAGCAGGGATACAAGGTGCATACTTAAACATAATAAAAGCAACATACAGCAAGCTAATAGTCAATATCAAATGAAATGGGGGGAAACTTAAAGCATTTCCAATAAAATCAGGAACAAGACAAAGCTGCCCACTCTCTACCTATTTATTCAACATAGTTTTTGAAGTTATGGCTAGAGCAATAATATAACTAAAGGATACAAATTGGAAAGAGAGAAGTCAAATATTGCTATTTGCAAATGATATGATAATATATATACGTGACCCAAAAAAACTCTACCGAAGAACTCCTACAGCTGATAAACAGCTTCAGCAAAACAGCTGAATACAAAATTAACTAAAAATAAAAAATAAAAAAATCAGTAGCCCTCCTTTATACAAATGATAAACTGGCTAGATGAGAAAGAAATCAGGGAAACAATACCCTTCACAATAGCCAAAAATTAATATAAAATATTTTTGTGCAACTGTAACCAAGCAAGTGAAACACGTGTATGACAAGAACTCCATGTCTCCAAAGAAATTGAGGAATATGTGAGAAAATGGAAATTCCTTTCTTGCTCATGAATCAGAAGGATTAACATAGAAAATTTGGCCATCTTACCAAAAGCAATTTAAAGTTTCAATGCAATTCCCATCAAAATTCTAACAAAACACTTTATAGACCTTGAAAAAGCAGTTCTCAACTTCACAGGAAAAAATTTTAAAAACAAACAAAACCAAACCAGGATAGCTAAAACAATCCAAAACTATGAAGGAACTTCTGGAGGTATCACCATTCCACCATCAAGCGGTGCTACAAAGCAATGGCAATAAAAGCTGCATGATATTGGTTTAAAAACAGACAGACTGATCAATGGAATGGAATCTAAGACCCAGAAATCAATCCACATACCTATGGACACTTGAATTTTGATAAAGAAACCAAAGCCATACAATGGAGAGAAAGTGTCTTCAACAAATGGTGCTGTTCTAAATGGATGTCTGCATGTAGAAAGAGTACAAATAGACCCATATTTATCACCTGCACAAAACTCAAATGGATCAAAGGCCTCAACATAAAACTTGATACACTTAGTCTAATAGAATAGAAAGTGGGAAATAGTCTTGATCTCATTGATACAGGAGACAACTTCCTGAACAGAACACTAATAGCTCAGGCCCTAAGGTCGACAATTAATAAATGGTACCTTGTGAGACTGAAATGCATCTGTAAGTCAAAGGACACTGTCAATAGGGCAAATCAGCAACCTAAAGCTTGGGAAAAGATCTTTACCAACTCTACATCTGACAGGGCTCATATCGAAAATACATTTAGACACCAAAAAATCCAAATAATTCAATTTAAAATGGAGTACAGAGCTAAACAGAGAGTTCTTTTATTATTGTTAAGTTATTTTATTTATTTACCTTCCAAAAATTGCCCCCTTTCCTGGTCTCACCTCCCCGAATTCCTCATCCCACCCCTCTTTCCTTTTGCTTGTAAGAGGGTACTCAGCCACCCACCTACCCCCCAACTGACAGCACCCTTGGTGCCACAGTTCTGAGAATCGCGTAGGCCTGCGAGGTTTCAGAAAAAAACACAATTTTTACCTTTTCTAGCTGCAATTTTAAGAGAATCACCTTGTTACCTGCTAAATCCAATAATCACAGTCAGAGATTTTTCTAAGAGAAACAGCCATCAGCTCCCTTACCATAGAAGCTGAGAAGCTGTTGGTCCCTTTAAGATTGGCTGTGCAGACACTCAGTCCCTGGGGGACTTCTCCAGCTGACCTTGACTCCTAACTACAGGATCAGGACTCTAAAGGCCAATTGAGAGTGGTTTTTATTTATTTATTTGTTTTTGAAATGATCTAAAACTAAATCAAGGGGTGAACAACCAGCATTTAAAGTTTTAACCATTTTTTCTTTTAAACATGAAACACAAAGCATTTAAGCAATGAGAAACAAAAGCCACAGACATAAACTGACAGACATGGACAGCTTGGTGCATCAAGGACAGACAATAGACATAGAGGGAAAGAACTAGATGGTAACCCACCAAAGGGACCCAGATATCCTAACTAAAGGACCCAGAACCAGAAATAGCATTTTCTCCAATAGGAACCAGCAAGGAGGCAGGAGGTCTCCCACCCTCCTTCTGTCCTTAGGACAGCTCCGAGACAGCTTATGCTCATTTGTCTTCTCTTTTGCCAAAGCATCCCCAGAGAGTTGGGGAGGACTGTTTTTCTCAAACCCATTCTCTCTTATGTCTAGACTGTAAACTATTGCTAGTCAGGGTCTAAAGACTAAAAGCATCTATGAGAATTGACTTTGCTTCTCTAAATTTTAGCATAACTCTAAAAGAACATATACACAAACACACTTTACCATTACCTTGTCCCTTTTTTACAAGGTTTACTTGCCTCTATCCCAAATCTTTATTTTTCTTTGCCTGTGCTTTCAATTCCTGTGGTGTCCTTCACTATCTCCCACTTACTGGGGCTCCAACTTCATGGTGCCATTCACCCAATACGTTCCTTCACTTTGCCGGCTGGCTCCTGGAATGACCCCATCAGTGATTCCTCTCTTCCCAATCTCAGTGGGACTTCCACTTGAGGGAGCCCACGCTGCCATGGTACCAAGAACTGGGCGTAGACCTGCAAGGTTAAAGAAAAAAACACATGCTCAGGTCATTCATGTTATAAGAATGCCAAAGCTTTACTGAGGTTCATAGAATATATACCCCAATTCCACCTGGTGGAAAATTCCAGGAAGCATAGTGGAAAACAGGTTTTCGCCTCAAGAGAAAAAAAACAGGAATAAAAAAAAACAAACAAACAAAAAAAAAAAAAAAAAAAAAAAAAAAACAAGCAAACAAAGAACTCTTAACAGTGTTACTGCCCAGACTAAACAGAAAGGTCCAGATGTTCCTTTGTTAGGAACAAAAGGCTTCCACATGCATCAGCAAGGTTCAATGGGGGAAAATACTGATGGGGTCCGGAGAGTCTTACAAGGCAGACGGCACTCCCAGTGCCGGGCAGTGACTAAGCAGGTGTTGCTCTCCTTGGCAGGAGACAATCCCTCTGCCCAAATCTGGCTCAGCCTTTACGAGTAGTTATCCAGAGATGGGCAACTTTTTGGGACCAATGCCCACCTAAGACAGGGGCTCTGAGACTGGCAGATATTCCCAAAGGTTTCCCCAAAGTGTCCTAAGACAGGCGCTACTTTAAAAAATAAAAAGGGGGGACTTGTTGGACCCTCTTGGGCCCCATCAGTGTTTGCCCCTGGCTGAGCCTTGCTGATGCATGTGGAAGCCTTGCTCCTAACAAAGGAAGATCTTGACCTTTCTGTTTGGTATGGGTGGTAACACTGTTAAGCCAGTTCCTGTTTTTTGTTCCTGTTTTTCTCTTGAGGGCAAAAACCTGTTTTTCCACTATGCTTCCTGGAATTTTCCACCTGGTGGACTTGGAGTATATATTCTGTGCACCTCAGTGAAACTTTGGCATTCTTATAACATGAATTACCCAAGTATGTGTTTTTTCTTAAACCTTGCAGACCTGTGCCTGGTTCTCGATACCATGGCAGCATGGGCACCCTTACCCAACCTCACCCCTGCCAGCATCCCCCTTTTCCTGGGGCATCAAGTTTCTGCACAATTAGCTCATCTTCTCCCACTGAGGTCAGACAAGACAGTCCAGGGGGCCACAGAACAGCCCATGTGTGCTTTTTGGTTGGTGGCTTAGTCTCTGGGAGCTCTGAGGGATCCAGGTTAGTTGACATTATTGTTCTTCCTATGAGGTTGCAAGACCCTTCAGCTTTTACAGTCTTTCCCCTAACTCTTCCTTAGAGCTCCCCAATCTCAGTCCAGTGGTTGGCTGAAAGTATCTGCATCTGTCTCAGTCAGCTGCTTGTAGAGCCTCTCAGAGGACAGCTGCGCTAGGTCCTGTCTGGAAGCACAACATGGAATCAGTAATAGTGTCAGGGTACCTGTGCATGGAATGGAGCCTAAGTAGGGCTGGTCATTGAATAGCCTTTCTTTCAGTCTCTGCTCCATTTCTGCCCCTGAATTTTCTTTAGGCAGGGACAACTCTGAGTCAAAATTTTTGAAGATGGGTGGATGGCCCTATGTCTCAACTTGGGGCCATGTCTATCGACTGGAGGTGGTCTCTTCAGGTTCCGTCTCCCCACTGTTGGGCATTTGAGCTAAGGATCAGGTCTGGAGGCAGAGAGACAGGAAAGAAGCCCAGATGACCAGGAGAATGAATGGAAATCAGTACCTGGGGTAGGGGTGAGGGACATATCTAGGATGTGCCACAGACCTGTTATAGGAAAGGCTCCCAGGAGTCTATGGCAATGACTTTAGCTGAGATTGCTAGCAGTGGGGATATGGAACCTAAAGTGGCCACCTCCTATAGCCAAGCAGGACTCCCAGTGGAGGAATAAGGACACCAACCCACCCACAAAACTTTCAACCCAAAATTTGTTCTGTCTATAGGAAATGCAGGTATAGCATTGGACCATAGTCTAAGGGAATGACCAATCAATAACTGGCCTAACATGAGACCCATGTCATGGGCAAGCATCAATTCCTGATACTGTTAATGATACTCTTTTATTCTTAGAGACAGGAGCCTAGCATGACTGTCCTATAAGAGGCTTCCCCCAGAAGCTGACTGAAATAAATGCAGAGACCCATGGCCAAACATTGGATTGAATTCAAGAAGTCTTAGGAAGATTTGGGGGAAGGATTGAGGGTGCCAGAGGGATTTGGAATTCCACAAGAAGACCAGTGGAGTCAACTAACCTGAATTCCTTGGGGCTCTCGGAGTCTAAACCACCACCCAAAGAGCATATAAGGACTGGACCTAGTCCCTTCCATATAAACATATGTAGTAGACAGATCCTCCACCAACTGGAGTTGGGGCTGTCCCTAAAGCTGTGGATCCTAGTCCCCTAACTGGGCTGCCTTGTCTGACTTTAGTTGGAGAAGATTCACCTAGCATTCCAGAGACTTGATGTGGCGAGGTCAGGGGATACTCAGGGGCCTCTATACCTAGACAGAGGAGAAGGAAGGGGGTATAAGGGAAGGAACTGTGAGGGGAGAACCAGGAGATGGGACAATGATCAGGATGTAAAGTGAATAGGTAAATTAATTAATGGACACAAACAAATAGATGAATAAAATAATTCAAAACTCAAAGCAAAAATCAAGAACTTTTTCTCAAATCTAGGGAAAGAAAAACACAACCAGGCACAAAAGGCATTAAGAATTCCCAAAAGCGGGCTGGAGAGATGGCTCAGCCGTTAAAGGCTAGGCTCACAACCAAATATATAAGAATTCCCAAAAGCTTTGCCCATGCAAAAATCTTTTCATGATGCCCTGTTGTCAAGACAGCAAAAGTAGAGAAAGCAAAAACATAGGGAGAAAATTGTAAGGGGAATTTGCCAGCTCATTTACAAAGGCAAACATAATGGAAAACATCAGACCTCTACACAGGAACCCTAATATCCAAGAGGCCATGGAATTCAAGCTCTCAAAATAAATACCTGGCAACCAAGATCGACAGATATACCCAGAAAAGTTAACTTTTACAATTAAGAAATGTAAAAGCAACCTGCTAAAGCAGCTCACAAACACCAGCTAAGCTTCGTAGATGACACTTGAGCAAATTCTAAGCCCAGAGTGTCTCAGTGTTTTACTGCTATGAACAGGTACCATGGCCAATGAAAGAAAAAAAAAAAAGAGCCTTCGATTGGGCACTTGCTACAGTTTCAGCAGATGAGTCTCTTATCAGCATGGTAGGAAGCAGGTAGGCATGGCACTGGAACAGAGGCTGAGAGGTTTAGATCTTAATCTTCAGGCAGCAGGCAGGGACAGCAACACTAGGCTTTTAAAACTAGAAAGCGCACCTCTACCCCAGTAACACACCTTCGCCAACAAGGACACACCTACTACAACAAAGACTCATCTCCTCCAGCAAGGACACACCTCCTAATCCTTCTCAACAGTCTACCAACTTGGAACAAAATTGTTCCTGTGGGGGTCATTGGGACCATTTTCATTTCAACCACCACACAGAAGAAAATGTGGGAAAGAGGTAGTCACAATCATAAGATACAGGAAATCCTTTCTTTCATGTGAGGAAGGCATGAACAAAGAAGAAGGAAGAAAAAATTAATCATACCCAAATCAGAAAGAACTAAGAAAAAAGTAATCATATCCAAATTGGCAAACTACAGCCTTATTATATAAAAAGGGGAGAAAGAAAAAAAGCAAATAAGAATGTCATCAATAGAAAAATAACAAATTTATAGCAATCATTGACCATCTCTTAATAATAACTCTAATTGAAATGGTCTTCAGTTGCTGACTAAAAGATTCAAGCTAGATAATGGTAATAAAAACCAAGAATTAATCATCTGAAGTCTCCAAGAAACATATTCATTGAGAGTGAAGATAGGGAAATCAATATAGCAAATGAATGGAAGCCAGCATATGTGTATTCTTATATGTGTTAAAATGACATCTAGCCAAATTAGAAGAGACATATAACACTACTCTGTATTTATAGAGGACACAATTAATTAAGAAATGTAATAGATGTACATGTATATGAACCAAACTTTGGAATTCTTATTCTCATAAAGCAAACACTAATGAACGTAAGAGGATGGGCATATCCTGATACAATAATAGTGGGTGAGCTTATGATGCCACTCTCATCAAGATATCTTGATACAATAAAAATCATTTGAGAGTAAAAAAATCAACAATGAGACTTCAGTTAATTGCATCATTGACAAAAGAAGAACTTAGACAGAAATCCAAATATTTCAACCATCGTGTACAAAAATATACATACCTGCAGACTGTAGAATGTCCCCTAAAGTAGACCACCTTGGGCCACACTGAAAGTTTAACAAATATAAAATAATCTAAAAAAATTTCTTATGCCTTATAAAATGTTAATAAGCTAAAACTAAAATCAGTAGCAACAGAAACTATGGAAAGTACATGAATACACAGAGATGAAGCAATATACTCTGAATGAACAATGGGTCATCAGGAAAATCAAGGAAGAAATTTAAGTCTGCCTAGATTAAGATCAAAATGAAGGCATGGTTTATCAGAACATTTTAGATGTAGCAAAGGAATTTCTAAGAAGAAACTGTAGAGTTGTATGTGTTCACTTTAATAGGTAAGAGTAATTTAGATTAAATAGTTTAATAATATACTTCAACAACTTGGAAAAATTAGAGTACACTAAGCCAGCCCCTAGGCAGGCAATACTAAATACCAAGAAGAAGTTAATGAGATGAAGACTGAAAGAACAATTCAAAAGAATCAATTAAAGAAGAGGAAGTTCTTTGATAAACCCTCAGCAAAATTAACCAGAAGAGAAGAGAGAAGACCCAAATCAATGAAGTTAGAAGTGGAAAGGGGACACTACTATAGAGCCCATTGAAACAGAGAGCATCATTCTCAAACATCCAAAAACCTACAATCCAAAAAGCTAGAAAATCAGAAAGGACTGGGTAAACTCCTAGACACATATGACCTACAAAGTTTCAATCAGAGATGTAAATCAGGCAAATAGATCTATAATGAGTATCAAGATTGAAGCAATAAAAAGGATTCTTCCAAAAAAGAAAATGTTAGGATGGATGAATTCTACCAGATCATTTAATAAGTTATAATACAAATGTTGCTCAAACTGGTCTATAATGTAGAAAAGGAAGGAGCGAACACAAACATTCATTAAATCAGGGCTTATTCTCATGATTATTCTCATGTGCAAACCAGATAGCAGCAGCATAAAAAGAGCACCAACAACAAAAAAAGAAAGAAAACTATAGACCCTGAACAGAGATGCCAAAGTTCTCAGTAAGATATTTGCAAATCAAATTAGACAATACACCCTGAAGACCAGAGGCCAAGCTAAGAATGGTGAGATGCCTGCCATCACAGCACTTGAGAGGCTGAGGCAGGGGAATTACTGAGAATTCAAGGCCAGTCTGGACAACACAGTGATTTCAATTTTAACCTGGGATATGGAATAAGACTGTACGAAATCTACCGTGACCACGCTAGTTTGAGTAAGAAGGGCTTCCATAGGCTCACATATATTTGATTGTTTGGTCACCAGGAAGTGACACTGATTGAAAGGATTAGAAGGATAAGAGAAAGTATAGGCTTTTGGGGTGGGATGGTATCACTGGAGGATGGCTTTTCAAAAGCACGTGCCAAGCCCAGTCTCTCTCTCTCTCTCTCTCTCTCTCTCTCTCTCTCTCTCTCTCTCTCTCTCTCTCTCTCTCTCTCTCTTTCTCTCTCTCTCTCGTTCTCTCCCCCCACCTCTGATTAGTAATCAGGATGTATCTCTCAGCTACTGCTCCAGCACCTGCCTTTGTGCCACAATCCTCCCTGCCATGATGATAATGGACTAAACCTCTAAAACTGTAAGCCATCCAATTAAACTCTTATAAGAAGTTGCCTTGATAATGGTGTTTCTTCACAGCAATGGATACTGACTAAGCCAATGACCGAGCTGGTCAACGAAGGTTTCAACATAGACAAATCCATGTAATATAGCATATAAATATAGTTATACTGGCTAGTTTTGTGTGTCAACTTGACACAAGCTGGAGTTATCACAGAAAAGGAGACTCAGATGTGGAAATGCCTTCTGGAGACCCAGCTGTAAGGTGTTTTCTCAACTGTGGTCAAGATGGGAGGACCCAGCCCATTATGGGTGGTGCCATCCCTGGGCTGATGGTCTTGGGTTCTATAAGAGAGCAAGCTAAGTAAGCCAGGGGGAAGCAAGTCAGTGAGTAACATCCCTCCATGGCCTCTGCATCAGCTCCTGCTTCCTGCCCTGCTTGAGTTCCAGTCCAGATTTCCTTTGGTGATGAACAGCAACATGGAAGTGTAAGCCAAATAAAACCTTTCCTCCCCAACTTGCTGCTTGGTCATGATGTTTGTGCAGGAATAGAAACCCTGACTGAGACAATAGTCAAGGGCAGAAATCAAATAGTCATCTTGATATAGACAGAACAGGTCTCTGACAAAAAACTAATGTCTCTTCCTGAAGACATTAGAAATAGGAAATGCCTCAAGACTGTATACAATAAACCCATGGCCAACACTGTATTAAACTGGGGAAACTGGGATGCTTGTCATCCAACATCTGGACCAAGTCTCTACACTTTCATTCCACACTGTGCTCAGTCTGCATCTTAGATAAAACAATGAGACAGTAGAAAAGCCAAAACATATAGTTAGAAAAAGGGAGAAATCAAAATATCCCCATTTACAGATGAAATAATCCTGTACTTAGAACCTAAGTATATGTTCTACATTAAACTAATCACCTAAAGACTCCACCAGAAAACACTGAGAAATGATTTGAAAAAAAAAAAAACTTTCAGCAAAGTAACAGGATACAAAGTCAACACACACACACACACACACACACACACACACACACACACACACAATCAGTAGCTTTTCTATATACTTGTTAAGGAAAAGAAAAGTCAAAGGAAAAAAATCCCATTTACAATAGCTTTATTAAACAAAGAAAGGGAGGGGAGGGGAGGGGAAGGGTGGGGAGGGAAGATGCCTTGGAGTAAAGTTAACTAACCAGGTGGCAAAGGTTAAATCAATAAGACAGGAATTAAAAACACCAGAGGATGAAAACCTCCCATGTTCAGGGATGGACAGAATAGATATTGTGAAATTGTATTACCTACAGTAGCCTATGGACATAACAAGTTTGCAAACATATTGGATTACATGAGACAACATTAGTTGGCCTTAGAAAGGAAGTAATGACATTTGCCACAGCATGAATGGGCCTGAAAAACATTGTGCTGAGTCAATAAGCCAGACGCAAAACAAAATCAGTTACACACAGAGAGTAAATAATGACCACTAGGTGCAGAGGTGAAAAAAGACGGGACAATGGGGTGATGTGGAGCCAAGCGGCAGGTGCACTGTCCTAATTAGGGTTAATATTGCTGGGATGAAACGCCATGGCCAAAAGCAACTTGGGGAGGAACTTCACTCACAGTTACACATTATGGTTCATCATCAAAATCAGTGAGGGCAGGAACTCAAGCAGGGCAGGAACCCAGAGGCAGGAGCTGATGCAGAGGCCATGGGGGAGGGCTGCTTACTGGCTTGCTCCTTACGGTGTGCTCAACCTGCTTTCTTAAAGAACCCAGGACCACCAGCACAGGGATAGAGCCACCACAGTGGGCCCTCCCCCATCAACCACTGAGTAAGAAAATGCCTTGCAGGCCTGCGTACAGCAAGACTTTATGGAGGCGCATTGTTTTCACTGAGGTTTCCCTCCTTTCACGTGACTTTAGTCTGTGCTGAATTGGCCTAAAACTCTCCAGCACGTGCCTTAAGTCATGTGAGAACACAATGCGGGAAGTGCAAAACACTTTCTGTAAAGTAGATACAAGCTGCTCTTGTCATAACCAAGTAGCTGTGCGATTACAGACGTATTAATTTGCTTCACTGCATTAATCGAGGTACTGTCTTTCTGAGTCCCATAATATGTTGTAAATCTCAAATATGCATAGTGCAATGCATTTTACAATAACAGTAGGAGGCCAGTAGGGTGACTCAGCAGGCAAAAGCCCAGCCTACTGACCTGAGTTCAATCCCAGAGATGAACTCTTGGTGAAGGGAGATAGCTGATTCCTGACAGGTGTCCTCTGATGTATAGATACACACACGCGTGCGTGCACACACACACACACACACACACACACACACACACAGAGAGAGAGAGAGAGAGAGAGAGAAGACACAGCAGAGGGGAGCACAGAGACACACACATACACAAGAGAGACACATACAGAGAAAGGCACACACAAATAAATAAAACCACGAAGCTTTTCTTAATAATCGCAAATGAAAAAAAAGATTAACATTAAGCTTCAGAAAACAGCTAAATGAAGCATCAGTTGTGATGTTAACTGTAGCACCGTCATGCTTAACACTAATCATAAGAAACATAAAAAGAAGAACCTCACAGACATGGACCTTGTTTATTGAGAGCCTCACCACACAGTAAAAGCTTCAGACCGGGAACTGGTCATTCGAACCCATGGCTCACAGGCAAGGGACCTAGTGAGTGTCAGGTCCTATTGCTTCAGTGTCACAGACACTCTGCGGTAGAGCGGAGCAAAGGTTACTGTGGGGATGGCTCCCTGTAACTGTGAGTAAAGTGGAAATGGGTCTTAGAGACAGACGTGAGCAAGTTTACAAGGAAAGGCACACATACAACAGTGACATCATCAGCCAAACCCAGGCAGGCAGCTGGTGCTCCTCACGGCTACAGTAAACTGTCCACCACGGCCCGCCCACCCGGATGGAATCAAGCATGCAGGGCATACGACAAAATGTTCCCTGGCAATCATCAGCCAAACAGAATCACTTACGACATGATGTTCCTGGCATGAAAAACACACCATGTTCAGGAAAGCTACCTCTTCAAAACAGCTACCATTTTTATAAAATGATCTTTAAGGCTTCTAAAGGCCCTACACCAGTCACCTTATTGTATGCCCATTGGTGCTGGCTAAATGGGGCAGGATGGTAATGTCTGATGTCATTTCTCTGCTCTGCATGAGTGCTGATGTGAAGGAAGGTTTCTTTGGGGGAGAGGGGAGCAGGAGTTCAAGGGATCAAAACCTCAGCCAGGTGCACGCTAAGCAAGCACCCTGCCTAGAAACCACACCCCATAATATTTCTTTTTAATTAAGTATGACTGTTTCGGGATGCTTGGTCTTTGTGCTCAGAATCAAAAAATCTCATTTATTTTGTCAAGTTACAAAACAAAGGCAAATTTCTAAACACATTTCATGAACAGAATGAATGAATGAATGAATGAATGAATGAATGAGGAAGGAAGGAAAGAAGGAAGCACTTCTTAGCAGAGTGACAAGCTCAACTTTGGGAAGCCTGGGTTCAATTGCCCAGCCTGCCAAAGGTTGCTATCATATCAGCTTTGGACAGGAAGCTACCTCACCCTGTGTGCCTTTGCTCGGGCACTGGAAGTCAATCATTCACATAGAGCTTATCCCATGTGTCAGACCTGGTGCCAGGCACAGGGACATATTTAGGATGAGGCCCCTGGATTCATAAGTTTCCTAAGACCCGAAACTGTCTTGAAGTTCTGAGATTAATAAAAATACCTAGGTACCAATCCTACAACAGATAGAGGGCTTATATCCAAAATATACAAAGAACTGAAGAAGTTAGACAGCAGGGAGACAAATAACCCTATTAAAAAATGGGGTTCAGAGCTAAACAGAGAATTCACAGCTGAGGAATGCCAAATGGCTGAGAAACACCTAAAGAAATGTTCAACATCGTAGTCATAGGGGGAAATGCAATCAAAAAAACAACTCCTGAGATTTCCCTCACACCAGTGAGAATGGCTAAGATCAAAACTCAGGTGACAGCAAATGCTGGCGAGGATGTGGAGAAAGGGAACACTCCTCCATTGTACATGGGGGTTGCAGACTGCACAACCATTCTGGAAATCAGTCTGGAGGTTCTCAGAAAATTGGACATTGAACTGCCTGAGGATCCAGCTATACCTCTCTTGGGCATATACCCAAAAGATGCCCCAACATATAAAAAAGACACGTGCTCCACTATGTTCATCGCAGCCTTATTCATAATAGCCAGAAGCTGGAAAGAACCCAGATGCCCTTCAACAGAGGAATGGATACAGAAAATGTGGGACATCTACACAATGGAATATTACTCACCTATCAAAAACGACTTTATGAAATTCGTAGGCAAATGGTTGGAACTGGAAAATATCATCCTGAGTGAGCTAACCCAATCACAGAAAGACATACATGGTATGCACTCATTGATAAGTGGCTATTAGCACAAATGCTTGAATTACCCTAGATGCCTAGAACAAATGAAACTCAAGACGGATGATCAAAATGAATGCAGATCGCTCCTGAGAGACACAGCCAGAATACAGCAAATACAGAGGCGTATGCCAGCAGGAAACCACTGAACTGAGAACAGGACCCCTGTTGAAGGAATCAGAGAAAGAACTGGAAGAGCTTGAAGGAGTTCAAGACCCCATATGTACAGCAATGCCAACCAACCAGAGCTTCCAGGGACTAAGCCACTACCCAAAGACTATACATGGACTGACCCTGGACTCTGACCTCATAGGTAGCAATGAATATCCTAGTAAGAGCACCAGTGGAAGGGGAAGCCCTGGGTCCTGCTAAGACTGAACCCCCAGTGAACTAGACTGTTGGGGAGAGGGCAATGGGGGAGGTTGGGAGGGGAACACCCATAAGGAAGGGAGGGGGGGGATGTTTGTCTGAAACCGGAAAGGGAATAACACTCGAAAATGTATATAAGAAATACTCAAGTTAATAATAATAAAAAAAAATGCAAAAAAAAAAAAACTAGGAAGCGATTTCAAGTGAGATTGCTAGGAGATTACATGTGCAGAGTGCTGAGGACTGCAGAGTTCTCCCGATGACTCACACCCTTACCACACCCACAGAGCTGCCTCCATGCTGGTCAAGGACCTCTGGGTTTCATCCTCTGTTTCCACAGCACTGCCCTCTGGCTCCCAGGAAGAATGTACCATGGCTACATGGTGCAGGATATCTACCCATTCCAGCCTTAATATAAAGTCTTCCTCCCGGTTCAGAGAGTTGAAAGGGTTAATCACCACTGCCCAGCACACCGCTGTCCTAGCTTGTCAGACCCTATGACAAAACCCTTGGGTATTATTTGGAAGGAGGTGCATCTGACCCATTTTATAGTCATTTATTGCGTGAGGACATCCAGGATTGGGTGAGAAGTAAACCCCAGTTCCCGTGTGGTCCCCTGTGTCCACAACTTGGCAGGTGCCCAATCCTATTAGCCAAGGAAAGTGAAGGACCAAAGGGCCAGGCTTACCCTTGCCCATTTTCTGGTTCTTAAGATAATTAGTTCTGTTCCAGATCGTGTGTTAGCTTAGTGATTTCCTCCCTGGATTGTATCTGTTTTGGCTTTGAAGGGGAAAATGATATACTGGTTCTGGTTTAAAAGACATAAACCAAATAATGTTCAGCTGAAAAATAATGTTCCTGAAAAATCATATCCTGACACAAAGGCTTGTGTTAGAGTCCTTTGTTTCCAGAGGAGTGGGGAAGTTACAGGGCAGGGGAATTATAAAGCAGAAACAAAATACAGGGGAGAGACAGGGCTGATTTAAAGCTGGTGCTGTCCAGTCTTTGGGTGATAGGCTGGGTATTACAAAAAGCAGCAACCATAATTCTCAGTAGAGTCTTCACCAAAGAACAGAAGGCTGACTTCACACGTCCCCCTTGTACCCGTTAGGGTAAATACAAAATGGGCTTCTGCCAGCATTCTACAAGGGGGGACTCCAAGGAGGGAGGGAGAAGCTACATAAGTGTGTAGTGGTGTACACAGCTCACCTTTAAGAGGCACCTGAGGGCCTCTAACAAGGGGCCTTAGAGGGTCATGTTGTGATAGACAAGATGTGCCCCCATTTGACAGGTTCCTGTTCAGTGTATTTACTCAGGATATGTTTGCACATGGCATCAGTGGGTCATATCTACTTCCTGCGCTATTGTTACTACATTATTGATCAACTACTGGGTAGGTGAAAGTTATAGACGCTCTCCTGAATCCAAGAATAATAAGGGCGGACTCGGCTTTCAACTTGGAGAGGTTATATTCTGCTTTAGCTTGCTGCGATCGGTGCCCTGCTGGAGCATAACCTCAACAATTTTGTTATAATTAATAATTCACTCAGAATCTATGCCTGAGAGTAACGCTGGGTACGAATGGGTCCCCTAAAAACCAGAATTATCATTTGCCCAATTATGTCTAACTAGGAAGCTAGCGTGTGTAATAAGAACCCAATAAACATTTTACCACACAGGGGGATTAATTGAATAATTAAAAGCCTTTCCCACTTAGCATGAATAATTAAGAAATCTAAAGGAAATACAGGCTGAATTTTCAACAAAAGTTTCAGAGGCCAATACCAACTGTGTGTTAACAGCTTAGCTCTATTTGATGCATCCAGTTAGGGATATTCAGTACCTAATGGACTGTTCCTTTGGATCTTGTTATAACAAGTTTTGCTCCTAAAGAATAAACAGTATACAGATTTTTCAACATTGTCAGGAAAGGTACCCTCTTACTGTTTAGTTCTTGCCCCTGTAGACAACGGGTATGATCCAAAAGCCAGTCCGTGGCATTGTAATCACTGTGGCCTTTGGCAAGGTAGGAGAGTTGGAGTCCTGAACTTAGTTTCAGAGATTATCGCACTGGTTTTAAACGCAAATAGGGCATTTTATGTGCAAGATATGGGGACCCATTTATAATGAACATCGTTCCCTGTACAAATTCATTTCCATGGTTTATCATCCAAAATTTGTCCCTGGGGAAGGGGGGAGGCTTGGTGGCTCTGCAACTCTCCGCAGCTCTAACCCTCTGCGCTCAGGGGAGCCCCGCCCCCTCTCCGGAAGCTCCCTATCAGAACTTCACTGCTGTCAACAAGCTTCTTGTAGGTTGAATTATGAGGAGCGACTGGGCTGAAGCTCAAATGAAAACCAAGGTTTCTCCCCTGATCACCGGTCGGGATAATTAAAATAGCTCCTTGATTAGAGGTGCAACACTTCCTGCCCGTGTGACTGGCTATAACTCAAAATGAGCGTGCTGCGTCTTAGATTTGATGTGAATATTTACGGCCTCATTCTCGGGGGAGTTGCGGGGAGTCTTGCAGTCAGTCTGTCACCGAGGGAAGAAATGTTGCTCTAAAGCAGCGAAGTCTAATCCAGAAGTAGAGCAGGGCAGGAGAGTGCAGAAAGTGCGACTTCAAAGGATGAGGTTGCAGGCAGTAATACTCAACTTGACTCCTACAGTCTACACCCTACCTCCCCACCCACCCTCACCCCCAACCCCTGTAGGCTTCCGGAGTTTGATGTGATTCCAAGGGGTGGGGTGGTAAACTCCACTTTATGGAGTGGTAAGGCTCTGTGTTAGCTGTTTGCCTTTTCTATGTCTTCCATCCTTCCTGGTCACATTTATTGATCAGCCACGGGGCTCCTGGCAGAGCTAACAGATGGGTGTTCGGGCAGGATGATAAACATCGAAAGGGGTCTGATGACGTCACAGCCCATCCCCCCGCCCTCTGTGTTCGGCTTTCCTGCTTTCCATTTCTGGCAGCAAGAGCTGCCTGGTATGCGAGACGCTTGACTTGTACATCACCCTCTTCTTGAGTCGTTTACTAGTCTCTCCGGTTCTCCCAAGTAAAGTCCTGAGGCTTCAAAGCCTTCTCTGTTTTTGGCAGTTCTAGGCACCTGGTAGGATCCACAGATATTGGCTGAATAAATAACCGCCCAGATGGGTAAATATTCCAGTGAGGACAAATAAACAAACAAAGCCTCTCGTCCAACAAATGAATGGCTAAACCAAATAATTGCAGGCTGTAACAAGTGGTGACTGAAGAGTGAATAGGTAATTAGGGAGAGAGAAATCTCCTGGGGCGGGGACGGAAGTGGGGAGAGTGGGGCCCTGCAAGAAGAGTCTGAAAAATCCCAGAGGCTGGAAGAGAGGGGAGGTGGGGAGCCGGAGACCAACACTGGAGGTCGTCCCCTTTAAGAAGAACAGAGAGAAAAGAGAAAGTAAGAAAGATTAGAAGAGGTTCCTGAACAGCCCTCAAGTTTGCACTGCACATGTAAAGCAATAGAAATATCATTGAAGGACTGATTTATAAGTAGCCTGTAAACTGCAGGCAACGAGACTTTCCCATCACCCCTCCAGGGGAATGTGACCGCCTGAGACACCTTGGTCTAAGGCAGAATCTGGTACCCATCTCACTAATCCTCAAGTATTAAGATTCCCGTTTCCTCTGTTATGGCTTCAAAAGGAGAAAGCCTTAGCAACACATCCCAGGCCTTAGCAACAGCCCCCAGGCTCTTGTATGGCTCTAGGCTCTGCGTTTTCATATTGAATCCAAGCTCTGGGTGCCTCCCTTATCTCTGACTTGGTGGGAGAAGAGGGAATGTTCCATTATTAAGATCTCTCTCTCTCTCTTCCTCTCTCTCCCTCCCTCTCTCCTTCCCTCCCTTCTTCTTTCTCTCCCTCCCTCTCCACCCCTGACCTCCTTCTTCTGAATGACTAATTCTTAGCTGGTCTGGAAAATCAACACAACTTGCTTGTTTTCTGCACTTTCTAGACTTTCACTGTCCCACAGGCAGCAGGTCACAACTGCAAAGGCAGTCTAGACACGGAACACAATCTTTTCTCTCCCTAAAGAGAAGATGCACTTCTGCTTTGTCCTCACCCTTTGGGGCAACCCACTAGCAGCCTTTACAGAGACCTCACCACCATCAACCCCCACCCCCACCCCATACACACTCTATTGGATTCCCCTGTAGACATAACTTATGGGCAACCAACTCTTCACACTATCCTTGCCCCGAGCTCTGCAGACAGAGTTATGCAAGGCCTGGGCTTCGTCCCGGTAAGGATTTGCCGGGAAGGATTCAGCCTCGCTTTACTCTTACTGTGCAGCCGCAGTTCAACCCTGCCAGTCACCCTCATGAGTCTATCCAAGTGACCCCAACTTGAGGATGTGAACAAAAACTTCTACGAAGAAGTCGTCTGGCTAGGACAGAAGGAAGAAGCTTCTGGAAGGAAGCTGTGTAAGCAGAGACCCATGGGCTAACTCAAATCTCATACAAGACAGGGGTTGGTTACAATGTTTTGCGAGTCCAGAGACCAAGTACATTATCTGAAGTGGAGTTCCCATCCTCCAAAACCAACATTCCTTGCCCACCTCTGTGTTAGAACTTATATCTTTCAACAATAGATTATAAATAAATAAATGAATGAATGAATGAATAAAAAGACTTTTGGACTCTATTAACTTAGCAGACAACTAGCTTCTACCCACCCAAACGCTAAGACTGGCATCGGGTAAGACACTGAGCCTACAGCAGTGCTTTCCTGTTCTTGCCATTCTGTCTCTCTGAGGGACCCACCAACATATTTTTAAATTGCCATGATTTATAACTGCATAAAAATATTTCCTTTATTGTTTATTCTCTGTGTGTAAGGGCTTGTGCACAGCCCTGTCCTTGTCCCTGTGGAAACCTGACCGGGACCACTACTGTGAGTTTGCTGGAAGTTAAACACCGGTCTTCTAGAAGAGCAGCCGGTGCTCTTAACTGCTGAGCCATCTATATTACAGTGAGACTTCAAAGATTTGGAGACCAATAAAATGCTGCCAGTCAGACACCTAGTATAAGTCACGCTTCAGTGCAATGCTCAGACACACCCTCATTTGCACTTCTTCATGCACAATTACTTTGTTTTTGAGGCAGAATCTCATCTATCCTAGAATCTTGAACTCCTGACCCTTTGGACTAAATATTGGAATTACAGGACTGTGCCACCATACCCAGCTTCCATTGCCTACAAAAAGTGTGTGTGTGTGTGTGTGTGTGTGTGTGTGTGTGTGTGTGTGTGTGTGTCACGGCTCTGGGCACCTATGGGTACAGGTGCCTGTGGGATTCAGAAAAGGACATTTGATGCCTAGGAGCTGGAGTTACAGGTGATGTGGATGCTGGAAAGCAAATTAGGTCTTTTGAAAAAGCAGTATGCTAACTTCTGAGCGGTCTCTCCACCCTCGACCCCACCCCCACGTGCACTGCCTCCCACCCCTGTTTGTCTTTTACAGAGAACAAGTAATATCTTTCACCTCCAGATGCCTTAATGTATTATACAGCTGAAGCAGTGGGGACCGATCCCTGAGGTTCTTGTTGACTAAGTTGGCTCATGTGCTTTTCTCTGGAAAACAATTCTATTCGGGTCCAGGGGAATCACTTGTCCAGAGAGGAAGACTTACATTCAGAGGACAAGGCAGGAGCTGTTACAGAAGGAGAAATGACGGCTCTGAGACATGGCATCAATTGAACAGATGGCACTGCACCGCAATGTCCAGAGAACCAATTCAGGAATTGCTAGCATTTTTAATGAGTACCCACTACACGCCAGGCATGTGTAACCCAGAACAGAAGCATCCTCCCAGTCTTCAAGTATTTAGGTCACTGCTGACTTGACCTAAAAGTTTTCTTTATTCTAAAGAAGATCAGGAGGCAAAGAACAAATATTTAAAGCCATGGATTCCTTCCTTGTATCAAGCAACCAAATGGCTGTCCCTGCTACCGAAAGGTTTATTTACCCATGACCCTGAAGAAACACCCAAGCTGAATGCCCACATTCTGGGACTATGAGGTTCTATGTGTTTGTTCTTTGGATAGGAGAAATTCCAAAGTGGAATAACCACAGGGCATTGCCCTTGATCTCCTCCGAGGGCTTGATCGCATGCCCTCACAGTCTGAAGCCAACTTGCCCAAATCTAGACAGCCTTGTTACTACCAGGTCAATATCCTCCAATATCAATGTGTTCATCTTTAAAATGGGGGACTGGGGGGATCACTTCTATTTGCTATAGAAATTAAGTCTTAACTGAATCAATTGAGGAAAAAATATGCAGTTTACCCTGCACTTAGCGTTCAAATCCACTCAATGAATGTTACTGGTGTTAGGGAGAACCCTGGAAACAGATTTCTGGAGACCAGAGATATTAAAGTGGTTGAAGGCCTATGATTATGACAATTCCTTGGTTTGGTTGGCGTTGAATAGGACAACAATATTCTTCCAGAAACAATATTCTTCCAACAATGATTCATAAATTTTTTTTCTTCTTTTTTTTTCGGAGCTGGGGACCGAACCCAGGGCCTTGCGCTTGCTAGGCAAGTGCTCTACCGCTGAGCTAAATCCCCAACCCCGATTCATAAATTTTGATAGAACAATTTCTTTTTGCTGTTATTAGGTCATAGAGGACATCTTTTTTATTTTTTCAAAAATTTAAAGACCCTGGTCTTTTAAAATAAATATACCAAGTAATAGTATCTTCAAACAACAACAAAATAAAACAAAACAAAACAACTCTGTATGATATTCAGCCTTCCTAAGTTGTGTGATGTGGCCAGCCAATCAGCAGATAGAAATATAAACACCCAGAGGTAGGCACTCCCTTCCACTCTGTAAAAGACACCGAGACCAAGTCCAGAAAAACTGGCACCCGTTTTAAAGTAATCACCGTGTGAATGCAAACACGCGTACATGCAGATGCACAAACCAATGACACCCAAGGTCACAGTCATTGATGAAATCAAAGCCATAGAGACTTCCAATAAAACTAACAGACATAACAGACAAAGTTATCTTTACATATGGCGCTAAAGTGAATGTAATTTTAAAATGTTGAAGATGTGTTAGTATTTATAAGATTGTGTGTATTAAAAAGACAGAGTTCAAACTCAAACTTTAATCCCAATCCAGCATCTCTACATTCACTCCAGCCCCCTTCCTAGTTCTCTCATTTGGAACTCCATTCCTTGATAGTAAGAATCTTGACAATCATAATAATAAATATTCTATTGACTTATATATATATATATATATATATGTTACATGGTTTCGGAATTTCTAAACAACAGCTCTGTAGAAAAATACTGTCTATAAGATTTGAGTAAAAAAAATTATATTCTCATAGAATATACAAATGACTGTTGTCTGGTTTTGGGGACAATTCTGTTTTCCTTTGCTTCCTTCAATATGATCATGTTGTCCATTTGTGTCCTTGTTAGGATCTATTTCCTGTTGCATTCTATTTCAGCCTCTCATTTTTCATTTCTGAGATACATGTGCCACTGTCATAGATGTACTTCCTTCAAAATAACTCTGTGGTGAGAATGGGAGAACTGGAGGGCATAATCAGGATGCACTGTATGAAAAATATCTATTTTCAATAAAATAGTAATAAAAATCAAATAAAAATGAGATGAAGTCTGTGATCATTTTTTAACATTGTATTTCAAGATACTAGCTAATATAGTAAAGCTATAAATTTTTCATTAACTGTAAAGGAGAAAATTTCCTGTTGTTTAAGAATAATAATGCTATCTATCTAGAGAATGTAAAAGGATCTATACGTATGTTTCTAGAGGCTGTGAGAGACTTACTGGCCAAAATCAATATAAGTAATGTAAACACGTGTGTGTGTGTGTGTGTGTGTGTGTGTGTGTGTGTGTGTACATACGTACTTTAGTGTCAGACATAAAACAACATCTGAAACCATTAAACTATCAGTGATATAGAAGAACATCTTAGAAGACATGAAAGAATTCTATGAGAAGAGTATAACATTAGAGAGGTAACAGTAAACAGGACAATCAGTTTAAGCTCTGACTTTGATATCTTTGGCAACATGTCTCCTCAGAATGATTTAGATAGCTGATACATTCCAGCCAAAGTCAGGACAAATTTGTTTTTCCTTTGGTAATTTTTTTTAATGATTCCAAAACAGACAACGAACAACATACTCATAAGAGGAGGAAAAATAAGACAAGGGATTTGCCCCCTATGTGTTCAGACTTAAATCTAAATATCTAAGACAGGGGAGTGTATACACGTAGATACCACTGAATGGAATAAAACACAACCAGAACCCGTGAGCAAGTGAGTTATGGAAGAGCTGGCTTTGCAAGCCACTGTAAAAATAATGGCTTTCACAATGCACAGAGCAGTGTCAAATGATCACCCATATGGAAACAATGCAAATTGAATCTTATTTCAATCAGACAAAAAAGAAAGATCCTAAGTAAATTAAATCTTAAATGTGAAAGGAAAAACCATAAACTCATTGGAGGCAAAAGAGCAGTCTTTTATGACCCCTAGGGAGGAAGAGTTCTTAAAACAAAAGTGTATATATGTATGAAAGCAGAAAGACTGCTACATTAAAATTAAAAACCGTTTTCATAAGACATCAAAGGAAAGCGAATTGAAAAACTGAAATAGGGAATATATCTGTTACATATGTAGTCGACGAAGGGCTGTGTGGTGACTACATAAATGTTCTACAATTACAGACATGTGCCACCATACCAAGCACACACATAAACACACCTTGAAATCTGCTACCACTCAAGCACCGGTCAGGATAGAACTGAACCCTCATATCCTGCTAACAGAGAAGAATCTGTACACTCTCCCTGGGAAACAACCTGGCATCATTTCCTATGTTGAGCACCTGCATGCCCTCTGGCCAACCCAACTCTAGTTCCCAAGATCAATGTTCATGCCTCTGTCCAGGGATGAGTTAGCGTTTCATCGCTGAGAACAGACACCATGACCAAGGCAACTCATATAAAAGACAACATTATTTGGGTCTAGCTTAGAGGTTCAGAGGTTCAGTCCATTATCATCATAGCAGGAAGTATGGCAGTGTCTAGACAGGCATGGTGCTGGAACAGCCAAGCATTCTACATCTTTATCCAAAGGAAGCCAGGAGCAGATTGTCCTCGGGCAGCTAGGAGGACGGTTTCAAAGCCCACCTCCACAGTGATACACTTCCTCCAACAAGGCCACACCTCCTAATAGTGCCACTCCCTAGGCCAAGCATATTCTAACCGCCAGACAGAATTAGAGGTAATCAAACAAAGACAGTGATGGAGTATATATGTTGATTGTGGTCTACTCACTCAATGGGTCATCCCTGAACAGTGGAAATGAAAAACTACAGCTACACCAACAGAATCCATATTAACCCAGACTTGATTTTCTTTGCAAAGTATTGAACTGTCAAAAGCTCTGCTGCATCCCTGGGATGTAGCACACATGGAGTACCTTTCAAGGATGGCAACAGCATCTAGTGAGATGACCTTGTGGGGGTTTTTTCCAGTTTGCCTATATGGTGGATTATATTTATGGATTTTCAGATATTGAGTCACCCCTGCATCCCTGGGATAAAGCCTGCTTGATCATGGTGGATAATGTCTTTGATGTATTCTTGGATTCAGTTTGTTAGTATTTTACAGACTATTTTTACATCAATATTCTTAAGGGAAATTGGTTTGAAATTTCCTTTCTTTGTTGAGTCTTTGTGCAGCTTAGGTACCCGGATGACGGTGGCCTCATAGAATGAGTTTGACAGTGTTCCTCTGAGTGTTTTTTTTTTGTTTGTTTGTTTGTTTGTTTTTTGAATAGTTTGATGAGTGCTGACATTAGTTCATTTTTGAAAATCTGGTAGAATTCTGCACTAAAACCACGTGGCCCAAAAAAGCATTTTGACAAAATCCAACACCCCTTCGTGTTAACAGTCTTGGAGAGAGCAGGGATACAAGGGGGCATACCTAAACACAATAAAGGCAATATACGCCAAGCCAATAGACAACCTCAAACTAAATGGAGAAAAACTGAAAGCATTTCCACTAAAATCAGGGCTGCCTGGTCTCTCCCTATCTATCAAATATAGTACATGAAGTTCTAGCTAGAGCAATAAGACAGCTAATGGAAATCAAGGGGATACAAGTTAGAAAGGGAGAAGTCAAAGTATTGCTATTCACTGATGATATGACAGTATACATAAGTGACCCCAAAAATTCTACCAGAGATCTCCTATAGCTGAAAAATACCTTCAGAAAAGTGGCTGGATACAAAATTAACTCAAAGAAATCAGTAGCCTTCCTTTATACAAGTGATAAAATGACTGAGAAAGAATTTAGGGAAACAACACCTTTCACGATAGCCACAAATAACATGAAATTTCTTGAAGTAACTCTAACCAAGCAAGTAAAAAAAAAAAACTGTATGACAAGAACTTCAACTCTCTAAAGAAAGAAATTGAGGAAGATCTCAGGAGGTGGAAAGAGCTTCCTTGCTCGTGGATCTGTAGGATTAACCTAGTGAAAATGGCCATCTTACCAAAAGCAATCTACATATTCTATGCAATTTCCATAAAAATTCCAACACAATTCTTCACAGATCTTGAAAGAACAATTCTCAACTTCCTATGGAAAAACAAAATACCCCAGAATAGCTAAAACAATCCTGAATGATAAAAGTAGTTTGGGAGGTATCACTACCCCTGACTTCAAGCTGTACTATAGAACAATAGTATTAACAACTGCATGGAATCAGTATAAAATAGACAGCTGAATCTATGGAATTGAATCAAGACCCAGAAATAAAACCACACACCTTCAGACACTTGACTTTTTACAAAGAAGCCAAAAACCATACAATAGAAAGAGAGGATCATATTCAACAAATGGTGCTGGTCTTACTGGATGTCTGCAAGTGGAAGAATGGAAATAGATCCATATTTATCACCCTGCACAAAACTGAAGTCCAAGTAAATCAAAGATCTGAACATAAATCAGATACACTAAATCTAACAGAGGAGAAAGTGGGGAATAAGCCCCCCACTCATTGGTACAGGAACAGCTTCCTGAACAGTACACTAATGGCTCAAGCACTAAGGTCAAGAATTATTAAATGGGTCCTCATCAGACCACTATCAACACACACACACACAACACACACACACACACACACACACACATATATATATATATATATATATATATATATATGTATATATATATATGTGTATGTAAACCATCATCAGGAAAAAATGACAGCCTGCAAAATGGGAAAAGATCTTCACTAATCCTACACTTGATGGGGGGCCAATATCCAAAATATATAAAGAAC
This sequence comes from Rattus rattus, assembly GCF_011064425.1. Classification (NCBI taxonomy): domain Eukaryota; kingdom Metazoa; phylum Chordata; class Mammalia; order Rodentia; family Muridae; genus Rattus; species Rattus rattus. Next base: position 177,862,164 of record NC_046157.1, on the reverse strand, counting down.
TCAAGAAGCTAGACCCCAACAAACCAAATAATCCAATAGAAAAATGGGATACACAACTAAACAGAGAATTCTCAACAGAGGAAACTTGAACGGCCAAGAAGCATCTAAAAATGTTCAATGTCCTTAGTCATCAGAGAAATGCAAATCAAATGACTCTGAAATTCCATCTTCCATCCAGTCAGAATGGCTAAGACTAAAAACTCAAAACACAGCACATGCTGGCGAAGATTTGGAGCAAGAGAAACACTTCCTCCATTGCTGGTGAGGGGACAAACTTGTGCATCCACTCTGGAAATCAAGTTGGCAGTATCTCAGAAGATTGGAACTAGTTCTACCTCAAGGCCCAGCTATACCACTCCTGGGCATATACCCAAAAAAATGGTCTACCATCCCACAAGGACACTTGCTCAACTATGTTCATAGCACCTTTATTCAAAATAGCCAGCAGCTAGAAACAACCTAGATGCCCCTCAACTAAAGAATGGATACAAAAATGTGGTATATCTACACACTGTAATATTTCTCAGCCATTAAAAACAAGGACATTGTGGATTTCACTGGCAAATGGATGGAACTGAGTGAGGTAACCCAGACTCAAAAAGACATGAATAGTATGTACTCATTTATAAATGCATATTAGCCATAAAGTTCATGATAACCATGCTATATTCAATGAACCTAAAAAAGCCAAGTAACAAGGAGGGGACAAGGGCAGATGTTTGAATCTTTCTAAGAAAGGAAACAAAATAGCTATCAGACAGCAGGGGAGAGAGAAGGGAGGTCTGGGGTAGGGAGAGGACCCAGATGGTCTAAAGGGAAATTAGCTGAGATGCTTCACAGTGTTGGGGGGATATAGATCCTGTAGCCAGGCAGAACTCCCCTTGGAAGGATAAGGGCAGTGACTCACCCACAAAGCCTTTGACCAAAAATGTGTCCTGACTACAAGATGTGCAGGGACCAAGGTAGAGCAGAATCTGAGGGAATAGCCAAGCAATGACTGGTCCAGATTGAGACCCATCCCACGGACAAGAACCAGTCCCTGACACTGTTAATGATACTGCTATGCTTGTAGACAGAAAACTGAGAGACTTCACCTAGCAGCCAACGGAAAGAGATGCAGAGACTCACAGCCAAACACTAGAGAGCCTTATGAAAGAATTGGAGAAACAGCAAGGAACCCAAAGAGGACAGGGACTCCACAGGAGGACCAACATGGAGTCACGTAACCTGGACCCTTGGGGGCTTCCAGTGACTGAACAAATGACCAACCGAAGAGTAAGTCTAGGATAGACCTAGGCCCCCTGCACATATGTAGCAGATGAACAGCTTGGTCTTCATGCAGGTCCCCTAACAACTGAAGGGGGCGCTGTCCCTGAGCCTGTTGCCTGCCTGTCTGCGGGTCCAATTTCTGTAAATGGACAGCTTTGACTGGCCTCAGTTGGGGAGGGAAGGGGAGAATGGAAGAAGGACTTGTATGGGAGACATTGGAAGAAGAAAAAGGGCTCATATTGGGTTGTAAAGGCAATAAATAAATTTACTAATAGAAAAAGAATAGCAACAGTTCATAGATCAAGGAGGAAGGGAACCGTGGGGCGGACAAAGGAACTATTTGGCTTTCGTGTCAAAGTTCTTAAACTAGGTGTTGGGTGTATAGTTCCTCGTTGTCCCACAGCACTTTACGAATGAATTTACACTAGAGTAATCTGTTTCTACTGGTTGTTTTAGTAAAATGTAAAGCCATTTTAAAAGGTAGTTTGAGAGGAACACACATAGCTTAATAACACCCTTTAGTTTACACCAGCACACACAGGTATCAGCACATATCCGTGAGGACGAAGTATCACAGGTGAAGGTTTGAAAGGTTGCTCGGTCACAAAGGATGATTGTAGGGGGAGAGGGAGGGCATAATGACAGGTGTCCTTGTATAGTGTTGCCGTAGCAAACTATAACACAGTGGATGAATTACACAGAAGTCATTGCTTAGCATTCCGGCTTCTGCGAGAGGAGTACCAGGGCACTGCATCTGTTGAGGGCCTTTGGTTTCCATGGTCCCATGGAAGCAGAGAGAGGGCTTAAGAAAGGGTGGGGCTAAACTAGAAATACCAAACTCCTTTAGAATTAGTGTCAATCCAACCATCTCTTAGAGGTTCCATTGTTGAAGGCTATTGAACTAGGGATTCTTAAAAAACAACAAAACAAAAAAAATGTTTGGGGACAGCATGTTTTAACTACAGCAATAGGAGTCAAGAAAATGTTGGTTACAGTTTTATTTCCGAATTTTCTACAACGAGGACCAATTTGCAGATGGATTGTGTTAAGTTAGAGTTTTACAAACTTGAAAAGAGATTTGGAGATAAATTGTTGTTCGTAGGACAGAGTCTCAGTATGCAGCTAACTGGCCTGGAACCTTCTGTGTAGATCAGGGATTGTGTTGACCTTGAAGTCACGGAGATGTGCCTGCCTCTGCCTCCTGAGTACTAAAGTTGGGCACCACTGTCCCTGTTCCAGTCTGTAGAGAAATTGAAGTGAGGAAGAAGGGAAGGAGAGGAAATAGGGAAATGGGAGGGAGGGAAAGAGAGAGGGAGGAAAGGAGAAAGGGAGAGAAGGAGAGAAGGAGAGGGACAGAGGAGGGGAGGAGGGAGGGAGGGAGGGAGGGAGGGAAGGAAGGAGGAAGAAAGAGGAAGGGGCAGAGAAGAGGGGAAGAAGAGGGGGGAGGGAAAGAGGGAGAGAGGGAGGGAGGGAAGGAGGGAAGGAAGAGATATGGGAGGGACAGGGAATAAAGGAAAGAGGGGAAGGGGAGGGAAGGGGAGTAGAGGGGAAGGGAGGGAAATGAGAGGGAGGGAGGGACAAGCGAAGTCTTTAGTGTCTGTAGGGTGGGCTGGGAAGACAGCAAAGCTGTGTAGATGTCCCGCTCCCCTGCCCTCACAGGTCAGTACTTGTAGCCCCGTCTTCTGCAAGCTCTCTCAGGCTTACCTGCAGGGAAGAAGCTTCTGGCTGCTCTCTGCAGGGCTGACCTTCTCTGCTTCGAGGGGGTGTAGGATTGAGTGACTCACAGGTCTCTGCTTCCACGGAAAGGAAAGAACCTGCCTGTGGGTTCTCAGAGGAGACTCCTAAGTTTTGCTTCCAGGGAGTTTCTTCAGAAAATATGCTAATCAGCTGCCCTGGTTAGAAGGGACTTGGATGCTTCACCACCTCTTATCAATTATTCATAGCATAATTTTTTCAGAACACTGAGTTCTTAAACACGGATTCTGTTTTTTTTTTTTTTTTTCTAAAACAGGTTTAAAATTCTAATATTTTCCGATGACAAGATTTGTCCTAGCTGAAGATTAGGCTCTCTCTTTTCTGTTTCCTGTCCACCAGTAAATGCCCCCTTCCCCCAAGGAAGTAATTAAATTTGCAAATAAAATCATTTTTAAATGTTCTACATTTAAATATATAACACAATAAGCCAATGTCTCATCACCGTCCTCCAAGCAATGTTAGGTTCTGAGGTGGGTGGGGCATTAACATCGGAGGGGCACTAATGTGATAAATGGAGAGAACAGCTTTTAAAGGGTAGGGGAGGCACTGACCTTTTCCAAGGCGTTTTGTAAATTCGGTATTATTTATGGCATGCAGATTTGGAACTGCGAGAGTTTCTAACCTTGGAGACTATACACTGAAGCCGGGTTCCATTTGGGTGACTTTAAGACACTCTGCCGAAGGACGGGAGACGGTTCCCTTTCTCTCACTGCTCAGGGTGGTCCGTCACATCTGTTAGGGTATTGTGGCCATCAATGCGTTACCACATAGCGTGTTTGTAATTTCAATAAATCACGTATCTTAAGGCTTTTATAATCAAAGTGATATGTAGTCGGCATTTTCAGAATGGAATGCAAAGAGAGGGGAAAGAGATGAGCTATAAATGACAAATATTTTAAAGTGTACATCCTGGTTAATTTAAATCTAGTCTACATGTGTGAAATTGTTGGGTTTTTTTTTTTTTTTGGTTGGTTTATTTTTTATTTTCTCCTGGTTGATGTTGTTATTCTTGTTCTTGTTGTTATTGTTTTCTTCCTCTCTTCTCTTTCTTCCTTTTCTTCCTTCTTCCTCCTCCTCCTCCTTCTTCCTTCCTCTTTGTCTTCCTCCTCCTCCTCCTCCTCTTCCTCCTCCTCCTCCTTGCCAATTACTGCAAAACCCTCCTCCTCCTCCCTCCCTCCTCCTCCCCTCCTCCTCCCCCTCCTCCCCTCCTCCTCCTCCTCCTCCCCTCCTCCTCCTCCTCCTCCCTCCTCCTCCTCCTCCTCCTCCTCCTCCTCCTTCTTCTTCTTGCAAAGCACCACAACCAGACATGCTAGCATTTGCTCCCCAGCTTGGCATCCTCTTGAGAGCAAATCTAAGTAGGTTCCACTGCTGGGAAATTCTGTGTCATCCATCTCTCGGCAGCACTGCGGCTTCTTTTCCTTGACTCCTTCATTCATTCATTCGTTCACTAAACATTTAAGTGAGCACTTATGATGTACCCCCTGTACAGGATCCCAGACATGTCGCTGAGGGTCAGGCTGTTCACAGGAAATCACTGCTCTGGAGAATTCTGTCCTCCTCCAGTGTCGCCTCTTCTCCATGTGAAGACCTTGCACTTGGCACCTTTTCGCCTACGCTTACCTCTGTACAGATCTCCACTCCTGTTTACAATTAACCCACCCCTGTTCTCTTTACCTCTGAAACTCTGTCATTTAGGAACAGCTCCACATTATACTCCATATGATCCCAAGTCCCAGTGTGATTCACATGTCTGAGTCATAACTGTTTGGATAAAATTTTAAGGCCATAAATACAGACACGTATGGCGATGCACAAAATATGAGTTTATGACCAACCCTAACCTTGGGTTAGAAAAAGGTCTCCCTTTAGGGATGAAAACTTCTGACGGCACAGAAGGCGGTGAGAACAGAAGGATCACAGGAATGGAGCAGAAGGATCCCGGGTGGAAGAACCTGTGTGATAGGGATCGGCAAAGCCACATGGTGAGAAACACAGCTACGACTCGGTTAAAAGTGAGCTGGGTTAAGAGGCATTCAGCTGGGACCCGAGACAAACAAGAGAATCCAAGGCTGCTGTCAGAACTCTTAGGCTTTGTGTTATTTTTTAGTAGCTGTGACTGAAATTCCTCAGAGAACGACTTAAAGGAAGCTCACAGCTTCAGAGTTTTGATGCACAGTCCTCGGCTGTGATGATTCTGGGTCCTTGTAAGGCAGAGCACCATGGTACAGGAAGCCTGTCGTGGTGAAAAGCAGAGCATCATGGTACCGGAAGCTTCTGTCTGGGTTAGGCAGAACATCGTGGTACAGGAAGCCTGTCGTGGTGAAAAGCAGAGCATCATGGTACCGGAAGCTTTTGTCTGGGTTAGGCAGAGCATCGTGGTACAGGAAGCCTGCGGGAGTGTGAAGGAGAGCGTCATGGTACAGGAAGCTTTTGTCTGTGTGAAGCAGAACATCATGATATGGGAAGTTTGTGTCTGGTGAGATGGATAATCATGACATAGGAAGCTTCTTTCTGTGTGAGGGAGAGCATCATGATACAGGAAGCTTCTGTCAGAGGGAGAGCATCTTGGTACAGGAAGCTTGTGGTGGTATGAAGCAGAGCATCATGGTACTGAAAACCATGGCGGTGTAAGGCAGAGTTTCCACCATCTTCTAAAATAGTGCCCGCCAGTTGGTGACAACCTAGTCAGCGCATGAGCCAGCGAGGACATTTCACATTTCAGCCCTAACAGTTTCTACCACATTTAGTCACACTGGTCACACCAGAATAGCCTTGATTATTCATTGTGCCTAAGGGCATGGGTTCTCATTAGAGAGCCTAGATTTATTCGTTCCAAGCAACTCCCTTTTCTGTTCTCTCGCAAAGTCCCAAACTGAAAGGACTTTTCTGGCCATTACACATCAGAACTCGGTCACACCTTTTACCTACTGGGGTCAGAGTTCTGATGCTGAGACTAAAAAATGCCAGGAAGCAACCTCCCCCATGTATTTCTGAGTTACCCACAGTAGCCTGCACTGGGGACCTTGGGTTCTAGTGATTTGCCACCTCTGGTGGGCATCACTGTGCTGACGCTGACTTTCCTGTTTGGTATGTTGATATGATAGTAAGGATGCCCAGTGCCCACAGGTAACATGTATGCCTGACATTGCTCCGAAGGATTACAGACATTAACCCCTTTTGTCTGGATGACAGTCTTGCAAGCTGGGAGCTATGATGATCCCCGTTTTTCAGATAAGGAAACTGAGGCACAGAAAGATTGCGTAGAGGATCTATTTCAATAGTTACTACACTGAATTGTATTTTGCTTATTTACAAGAGGCTCTGTGACATGGCTGTAATCTTATTCTGATGAACCTGATTAATGTTGCTCTTTTTTCTTTCTGTTTGGTGTATTTGAGACTTAGGGTGTTCTCTGCAGTGTTCATCTAATGATGGCCCTATGATGGTTTCAAAACAATATGAAACATGCTTCTGGTGCTATTTGTTGACTGGTTCTAATGTGTTAGTGATTTTGGCTCATTATAATTAATAACAAAATTTGCTTTTGTTTTTACACCCTCTAGGTACATCTATCCTGTGTCAGGCGGTAACTGCATTTCAAGGAAACACTAGAGCCTTGTCTCTGGGATCACTGTCTCTCCTTCTCCTCAGGGACTGAGGCTGCAGAGTCACTGCTGTTAAAATGGACTCTCTCCTTCCTGGCTAGACAGGAGAAGCCGGTTCTCTCATCAGGAGCCGTCTCAGGATGACTGCAGTTCACAGTAAGCTGCTCCATATTTGATGAAGAGCTGGAGGAGAGGAACTCAGAGTCCCCGAACACAAAGAAATGCTAATTAGCCTAGTTTGATTGGCACACGTTGATGTCACACGCCCCTTAAATAGGAACAATTATTAATTGTTAATGAAAACGAAGGAACAGGAAAGTCAAAGGAAAAATCATCTCTTTCTGTGGCCCTTGAATGTCATCCCAAGGTGGACTCTTGGGATCACTGTGAAGGTGACAGTCAGTTCAGGCACCTCAGGAATTTAAGGATGTCACAGAGTTGGCTATCACAAAATAATTGGTGTGTGTGTGTGTGTGTGTGTGTGTGTGTGTGTGTGTGTGTGTGTGTGTGTGCTTGTGTATGTGTGTGAGTATATGTCTGCTTGTGTCCATGTATGTGTGTGTGCATAGGTGCTCATGTATGTGTGTGTATGTGTGTGCATGTTCATCTCTGCCATTGTGATTTCTCCGTTCAATGCAATTTTTTAAAGGATAAGACATTTCGTCAGGTATATTTAGCCAATTTCCATAACGTTTAGGGATTTCTTTGTGTTACAGCCACATAAAGCTATTTTTTGAAAGCTTTTCCCTGTACCTAGGATAAAATCAGGAGCATCACATCAGCAGTCTCTCTATGCGGCTGGGTTATGATTCTACAGTTCAAAATGTCCTTATTTCAAACCGGCCTGAGGGAAGTCTGGCTAAAATCAAGACTTTGGGGAGACATGTAACTTGACACTAAACAAATTCTGAGGCCTACTGTTTATCTTTCTTTCCATGTTGGGTCCCAGATGTGTGCTTTTCTCTAGGCTGTCTGGAACCAACTGATGTTTTTCTTTTTTTTTTTTTTTTATTTCATTCCAGGATCCTCTGTGAGGACAGCGATTGGTGACAAGAGCCATCAGAGCAAGGGGCAGGCTGACAGGAGTGAGGGCAAAGTGGAGCCAGCCCAAAGGGGCTCATTAGCTCAGCACTCTACATCATGGCTAGAGGCCTTGATCTTTACTAGAAAATTCCATACAGTCTCAAGTACTGAGTAAAACAGACAAGATTCCACTCCTAGGAAGTAAATGATGAAGAAAATGTCTTCATAAAAAGATAATTTTAACTAGTCGCCTTTATCATTTTTTTTCAAGCATTCACGGATGGAGTGGTCAAGAGGGGTAAGTTTACAATGGTTTCAAGCGAAGATCGTTTTTTCAAGATACCACTTGTGACCCACATATGTACCAGAAAGATGCTCTAGACCAGAAAGTACGACATGTGAAGGCAGGGTGGACATTTTAAAACTGACATTAGATAGGAAAACGTTGATCCCCTCAGAAGTGGAGCTTGAGACAAGGATTTGAGCGCAAATCCCTTATTTGCATAGAGCCTGCCAGAAGGGAAGTCAGTCAGGAAGTCAGGCAGGGAGGAGATCCCTGAAACTCTAAGCCACTAGGGGCAGCATAGAGCAGACCTCAGCGTTTAGCCCTGTTGTTCTATGCCAGCTGCGGGTCTAGTTTTGTTTCCAGGATTTTATCTACCCGGTATTTCCTGATTGCCCTGTGGCAGGTCTAAGAGCCAAGCATGTCCTTGACTATCTGTATTACTATATACAAAACGAAAGCTGTTGACCAGAAGGCTTCCTGGAGCCCCTTCTCTCACGGATTCTCCATAGATGTCACGCGTAGCACACAGCCATGTACCCCTTCCCCCATGCCTGGAGCTTTTGAGTCCAAATGAAGCTACCGGGTGAGTGAATAAACGAAGTGAGATGTGTCCACAAGCTGAGATGGCTCACCTTTTTGTCTCCGCGATTTTCCCCTACTCCATTTCATGCACAACTCAGTGAAACCTCTGTGACTCACTTTGGCTCCTAGAGAGATGAGCATTTCAAAGCTCTCCATCCTCTTATCCTGTACTGATGGCTGACGTTGCCCTTACAGAATCTTCCTGTCTTTGATCAAGTCACATTAGCAGTGCACAGTTATGTTCAGGAAATGCCAGGCATTTGTGGGAGCAGGCGTGTTCTTTGGTGTCAGATTCAGACCTCCTGCAGACTTCTACCAACAGTATACACAATCCAGAGTGTGTTCCAGGTACTTTGTACTAACAGAGAAGGGAGCTGTTCTCAAGGTCATGCTTCCGGCTGGCTGTGGGGAGTTCTAAGGACAGGAAATGCTCAGTTTGTCCTTCACAAGATTTTTTTGAATTGGGTGCCATTAGGCAGGGTGTGTTGACTTGGGTTGACCAGTTGTCTACCCCCCAAAGTGGGACAGGAACCCAGGGCTTCATCACTGAGATGTCCTGTCTGGTCTTCACTCTGAAGCCTCCAGCAATCTGTATGCCTAGAATCTTATAGATGGATATTTGGTGTTTGGACAAACCATCTTCCCATAAGTCTCTTTCTGTGCTGGAATGAACCCCAGGGAAACCAGTAGAGGAGTGGTGAGGGCTGGGTGGAGAGAGAGTTCCTCACTCCAGTTTGTAGAAGTGCCTACAACATCATGATCCTGGCTTCAGAGTTCCCCTCAGTCTTATAACTTCCTCAGCCTCCTCCCAACAGACTACATTCAGTTGTCTCCCAGTCCCTAATTACTGAAGCTCTCCCTTTTCCTTGTGCTAAAATTTAAAGCTCAGTGGTTTTGTTTCACTATTGTTGGGAAACAGATCTTCCTCCCATCTTGCTCTCTACCTGCTGAACAGGCAGCTTTCAAATCAAAAGCCTTCCTTTCGGGATTTTTAATATCTGTTACTTTAATAGGTTACGAAGCTGGAAGTTACAGGCATCGGATGGGAAGTGGTAGGAACTCCAGGCAAGCTTGTTTCACTTCAGTCTGATTTTAGCACTTGGGGGTGTAAAGAGACGTAAGCGGTGGCTATATGAAGCAAAGGATCCAAGACAAAAATACGTTATAAGTGTTACCTAAAAGTACCTCTTTGCCAGGTGCAGCAGTGACCAGATTCAGGGCAGAGAGTGCTGCAATTGCTTTTGCAATAAGGAAGAGTTTGTTCCACTCTGGAAACTTTTCATCCAGGAAGAGTTCATGCCAAAATTTGCTTAAGCACCCTTTTCTTCCAAAGGGCACAGAGTCCTTGAGGATGGCCCCACTGGATGGCTAGACCCCATGAATGCCATGCATAACTTGGGAAAAGTAACCCATGTGACACACACTGGAGTCTAAGCAAACTGCCCAGAAATCAACTGCCTTTAGCACAAACTAACTGATTCTCCACAGAAAGCACCCTTCTTGGCAGCACTGTCTCTCCACAAAGGAGAGATAAGTAAATTAAGCCAAGTGTACACAAACCCTTCCACTCCTCTCAACAACCACAGGAGAAAGTCTCCCTGCCAATCAGAAGAAATGAAGGTGGCTTTTTCATATATTGCACTAAGGAAGTATCTGCATTGGCTTCTTGTGGTGGTTTAAGTGAGAATGGTACCCATAGGTTCACAGATTTGAATACTTGCTCATGGGGGTTAGGGCGACACTATTTACAAGTATTAGGAGGCACGGCCTTATAGGAGGGAGTTTGTCACTGGGGTTGGGCTTTGAGGTTTCAAAAGCCTATTCTAAGCCCAGAGTATCTCTCTGCTTCCTGAACATCTGGATGTGGAACTCCCAGCTCCTTCTCCAGCGTCATGTCTAGCTGCATGCTGCTACCCTGATGACAATGGACTAAGCCTCTGTAAGGCAGCCTCAGTTAAATGCTTTCCTTCATAAGAGTTTCTGTGAACATGGAGACTCTTTGCAGCAGTAGAATGCTGACTCAGACACTTCTTGATCATAGCTGTTAGCAGCAGCCCAATTTACAGAGATGGTTTTCATGGACAAAAGTGGCAACTGCCATAGGCCGCTGTCCCCAACTGTTGAGAAGCTGGGGGGTGGGGTGGCAGGAGAATTGTTCCAGAGATATTCATCATGTTTCTGCAGATGTCTAGCAGCCCCTGAGATCTATTTTGCTTGTACAGTCACCAGAAGTGAGGGCGTTGGAGACACTCGCTGGTTCCTCCAAAGTAACGTCTACTTTTGTTTTGTTTATGCACACAAGACATCTAGAATTCACATGATGTATTATCTAAGCCCCCTGAAAATTGCTAGAAGCATGAAGAGACTAAAGACCATAGGTTGACTGGGGAACTGATAACAGTGATTTCCCCCAGAATATAGGAACTGAAGAGACTGTGAAAGTCAACCAGGAGCAGTTGAAAAGAGTTAAACATGGAGGTGCCTCTGCAAACCTCTATTCTTCACCACCAGCTTTCAAATGAGAAACTATAAACCACAACTAATTCACTGAATGCATCCAATTGGTTTGGGTTACTTATTACCCTGACAAAGTATTTATGTGGTTGAATGTACCACCTTAACTCTCAGAGGTGTGTAGCCAGAGCTTGAAGTACACTGATGTGGAAAGATGTCTTCTTGTTCCTCATGCAGAATGTAACCTCTTCTCCTTCTAGACAAAAACTCACCATTTCTCCCTCCATCCTGTACCAAACACCAATCTAGGAATTTGTCCACTCTAGATTTCACCCTAAGGGTGAAACCATCCACAGTTTTCTGGGTCTGACTTGGTTCTCTTAGCAGAGTGTCCTGAAGGTTCACTCATGCTGCGCCAACAGATCTGTGGGTTGTCTGCCTCCTAGCTAGAGAAAATAGTCCCAGCAATGAACCGGGAGAGCCAGAACTTCCTGAGGATACTTCAGATTCTCAGTACAGATTCAGAAACGAGACTCTCGAATCGTGTGACATTTCTATCTTTAGTTTGGGTGTAGATGTCATACTGTATTCCGTGACAAATGCTTGTACAATACCACCACAGAGTTGTTGATTCCTATTTCTCCACATCACTAACACTTTTTTAAGATTTGTTTCATTTTTAACAACATGTACATTGACTTGGTTCCTATATCTGAATGCAGTTGCCTACAGAGACCAGAGGCATCAGGTGTCTCTGAAGTTCGAGTTACAGGTGAGTGTGAGACATCTGGATTCAGGTGCTAGGAACTGAACTCAAGTCCTCTACAAGGGCAGTGAGTACCTCCTAATTCCTGATGCTCACCAACACTTTCCCTTTTTAAAACGATAGTCATTGTAATGAAACGGAAATGGCATCTCATTTTGGTTTTGAATCCAGTGTCTCAGAAAAGACACTCTTCGGTCACGGTCTCACAGTGCATAATCCTGGTCAATACTCTTGCATCGATATTCACGCAGAATATTGATCCCCCATGTTCCTTGCTTTGGTGATACCATTCATTGGCTTTGCTGGTAGGGGAGAGCTGGTCTCAGAGTGAGTTTAAAATCATCCTTTCTCATCAATGTTTTTAAAACATTTTTGGAACCAGCACTAATTCTTTGGTGGTTTAGTGGAATTTTCGAGTAAAGCCATCTGGTCCCAGGCTTCGCTTTGTTGGGGAGTTTTTCTTTCTCTGCTGGTTGTTAGCCTATTCAGATTCTGTACTTTGCCCCATTCTAGGCAGTATTACATTTCCAGGGACGCATTCACGTCTATGAATTGTCTGATCTATCGGTGTTCCACAGTGCATAGTATTCTCTGATGTGTCCATGTACTTCAGTGCATGGTCTTCTCCCTCATCCCTTTCCCTTGTGGAGCAGTGATGTCCTCCCTGACACTTCTAGTTTGTCTGCTTGGTGAACTTACTCTACCTAACTGCTCGCCAGTTGTATCAATCCAGAAAAACAGATTTCGTTTCCTTGTGTGATTCTCTTTCCTATTATTTTTTCATTCATTATTTCTATGAGTTCAGCTGTAATTTTTTATGTTTTCTTTTGTTAGAGTTTGATTGGTCTTGATCTCTGTTCCTTGTTGTGTAGTTAGCGTGTCAATTTGAGATCTTAAGAAGAATAAAGACAATGCTAGCTTGTGCCATGATTTGTTTTCATTTGTCTCATGTTATTTCCCAAACTCCCCTTATGGATTTTCTCTGATGCATCCAAGTTAATACCTATATATTCAGGGATTCAAAGGATTGCTTCACTATGAACTATAATCTCATCTCATTGTGACCAGAAAAGATACTTTGCCTGACACCAGCATCTGTGCACTTGTAAAGACTTGTTTTGAGGTCTGTCTTCCGTGGTCTGTGCTAAGAACACTTCTTGTACCTGTCCAGTTCTCCTGGCATGGGTTTCTCTATGTCTGGTAAATCCAGTTAGCCAATGGTGTTGTTCAAGCCTTCACATCTTTAGTGACTTCTAGTCTGGTTGCTCTATTCATTGTTAAAACAGGGTACGGACATCTCCTATTATTACTATGTTACTTTCTATTTTGTTCTTCTCTCTGACCCTGCTAAAAATTCTTCCACATATATAGGCACCTTGAGGTTTGGTATATGATTCCTGTACCTTCTCGTGAGCTTACCTTTTTAATGATTACATGGTGTCCTTCTCTGCATCCTAAAACAGATCCCACTCACACCCTGACTGAGTGTGTATTCTTAGCATAGGCATTTTGCTCTTCTGCCTGACATGAGCATGGAGTGTAACTTTCCATTTCTACACTCCCCTGTGCATCTGCAGCCCTAGAACAACCCTCTCAGATGTGTACTCCTTAGTTTTATTGTCAAACTGACACAACCTAGAGTTACCTAGGATAGGGGAACCTCAACTGAAAAGGAGTGCCTCAATCAAATTGCTCTGTGGTTGAGCCTGTGAGGAACTGTGTCTGTTGATTGATGTGAGTGAGCCCAGCCCACTGTGGGCAGCACGATCCCTAGGCAGGTAGCGCTCAGCTGTATAAGAAAGCTGGCAAACGGCAAGCAGTAAGCAGTAAGGAGCAGTCCTTTAGTTTCCTTATCAGCTCCTGCTCTTCTTTCCCTCAGCACTGGACCATAACTCAGAAGTATAAACTGACATGGACTGTTGACTCCCATAAGCTCATTTTGGTAAGTATTTTATTTACAGCAACGAAAATCAAACTGGACAGGTGGTAAATAGTTGCTGCCTATGTTTCCATCCATTCAAGGACACTGCACCTTCTGATTGGGAAATGAACCCACTTACACAAAACAGTTACCAGAGAGGCTGGAGAGTCAGTGCAGGAGCGAAGCACACTGGTTACCTTTCCAGAGGACCCAGTTTCTATTCCCAGCACCTACATGGTGGTGCACAACCATCATTAACTCCAGTTCCATGTAAGCTGCCCTCTTCAGGTCTCTGAGCATACCAGACAGACCCTTGGTTCAGGCTAAGCACTCACACCTACGAAATAAATAAGTCTTCAAAAATTGAAAATAAGTGATGGAAGGGAAAGAATTGCTCTACTTATTTTAGGGTTTTTGTTTGCTTGTTTGTTTATGTGTCACTCATTTGCCTCCCTTCCCTCTCCCAGTACTTTTGTTAGTAGCCCATTATTTTCCAGTTTGGGGATTTTGATTGACAGGCCACAAATGGTATTTCATTTCCCTTTGTCTGTATGTGTGAATAGTTTCTTTGCATCACACTGTAATCACATGAAACAAAGTTGTAGCATCCTATTAACTATTAATGCAGCTACACATAGAACTTAAAAGTAACAATAACCTAATTTCAACCAAATACAAATTCTCTGCTCTTTTTGTATCTCACGTTTTTAATGTCTATAGATATTACATATCCATTAAGGCATTTATAGTTAATTTTTACACACTTATATTCTGTAGACTCAAGTTAGAATACAGGTCGACATATTTTCCCATATGAGTATTTTCTGTATGGCTTTGTGCTTCTCTCTGAGTCCTTCTGTTCCAACCTGAAGGACTCCTTTCCCTCCTTTAATGGAGGCAGGGATTTTTCATGTTTTCGTAAACATCCCGCCCCTGTAAGCCTTCACTCCGGACAGCTGTCTCAGTCAGGGTTTCTATTGCTGTGGTCAGATACCATGACTGAAAGTGACTGGGTGAGCTTCACTCCGTTAGCCACTTCCACATTATGGTTCATTATAGAAGGAAGTCCAGGGCAGGACCTGAAGCAGAGGCTTACTGGTTTGTTCTTCATGGTTTGCTCAGCCTGCTTTCTTATACAACTTTGGGCACCGATAACAACCTTATGGAGACATCTCCTCAAAGAAGACTCTCTTCTCAGCTGTGACTAGGTTTTTGTCAAACTGACCAAAACCAACAAAGAAAACACCTCTCTCTCCCTTTAACCTTTTGTACAGAGGTTTATTATCGATGAGCCCCTGTAGCTTTCGATCGTCTAGGCAAGCAAGCCTCCGTCACCCCTCTGTTGCTGAAGGACAATTCTGACAACTACCATAGTGTTTGACCTTTTGTTTTTTCCCTTTCAGCTTTTGTTTTTTCCCTTTCCTTTTCAGTTTTTTCCCTTTGAATTTATCATTCTGCCCCCTGCTGGCCTACCAGATTTCCACAGGGGAATCTGCCAGTCGTCTTAGGGAAATTTCGTCCTGTTCAGTGGTTGCTCTGCTTGGCTGCTTCTCTCTGGCTTTGGATGCTCCACTGAACTTGTGCAGGACTATTTTTTGGCTTTGCCAGAGCTGGAGTTCTTCATCTTTTATCGGAGTTTTTTTGTTTTTTTTTTATCTTTTATTGCTTCTTTCTCTCGTCTCTCTGCCTCTGCCCCCACCCCCAACAGATGCTAATCCTACCACCTAGCTACATACCTCCAACCCTGTACGTTCATTTCTTCCTTCAACTATGAGAAGTTTGGTGCCCTTATATCTTCAAATAAGTTCCCCTCATAACACATGCATTAGCTCAGTTGTTGGTGATATAACGCCTAAGATAAAAAACTTTTGACACATGGAGGAGCGCAGCCTTTAGATACCTGCCCTTCTTCATTCCTGTCCTCTCTCTGCACAAACTTGATGGCCTCAAACAAAAGGTTCAAATTTACTGATGCCCGCCCTTTTTATTCGTTGTTATTGCTGTTGTTGCTGTCGTCGTCATCGTAGTCGTCGTAGTCGTCGTAGTCGTCGTCGTCGTCGTTGTCTAACCAAGTCTCCTTTATCATTGCTACACATTCATCGTCCCTACAATGGAGTCTTTTGCCAAGCCGCTCTAGTGAATTTTCAGGCCAGTTTATTTTATTTTTCCGTTCTAGATTTTGATTCCTATCTCTAACTTCATTGCTATTCGTATTGTCATCTTTATCTGCGCCTTATCTGTTTTCGTGATTGTGTTCAGTTGTCTGTGTTCTCTTTCCAAAGCCCATCAAGCATCTTTATGACAGGGTTTAAACTCCGTCAAGAGCTCACAGGTCCCCATTTTACGGCCAATGTCTGAGCCATTGTTGTGCTTCATTAGGCTGTGTTCTCTTGTCCCTTGCTGGCCTTGCACTCATTTATTGCGATTTTGGTATTCGGGGAATTTATTTTTAAGACCACAAAGTGGGAACTGGGCTGCAATCTTTACACCATGCGATCTTGCACTAGCCAGAGAACCTATCAAACCGCTTCTGAGCTCTTGCTCCCCCTGGTGTCCACGTGGGGAATTGCGTCCCTGAAGTGTGGTTCCCCTTGGTTTTCAGGGGTCCCTGAAGTCACCCCAGTGGATTAGTAGTGGCCCCGGCTGAGGAGAGCCAGACCATCTAGAATTTTGAAAGTATGACTCAACATGACGTCAGTCCCACTGGAAGACTTCCTGTGGCTTGCGTTGTGCAACGTTGGGGAAGAAGAAAAGTCACAAATCCTTCTATCTGCTCTGGTCTCTTCTCCGTTTTACCTTGGCCAGGGGGCTGTAGTTTCTCAGCTCATCTTTAGGCTTACCTCACAGAGGTAGAGTGTTTCTCGGGTGGTTAATAACATGTCTGTTCAGGACTGGGGGGGGGGACTTTCTAGTTTCTTTTAAATGTCTTTTCTTTGTTTTTCTGTTTATTGTTTTAAACCGTAATGATCTCCTTGCCAAACTCTTCCTTCTGTGATGGAAGAAACAACATCTGAAGAATGCAGCTGCTGCCTCCACTTACCCTGTCATAAGCTAAGGCAGCATGTAGCTGCCTATGTAAGTGTACCTCTTCCTGCCTTCAAGCCAGTCACACTACCAAAAAAAAAAAAAAAAAAAAGCAAAACAAACAAACAAAACTCTACATTGTTTCCATACACAGAGCAAAAAGAGCAAAGAGTTGGCTCCTATCAGCAGCTAGGTAAGAGCAGAGGCATTTATTCCTATGTGTGTCACATATAAACGTCACATGTAAATGTCACACAGATGTGTGTGAATTAGGATGTTTTATTTGCAAACCCTTATTTCCAACGATATGGATTGCTCTAGACAAAACACAGAACACTTTATTTCTCTTGTTCCTCCACAGGAAGACACACAGCCCTGTCTTTCTTCCACAATTCAAGTCATTTCATACTCGCTGTGAGTCTCGGGTCTGGGGTACCCTGAAAATATACCTTAGAGTTTTGCTTTGGATGGAGAGCAATGTCTGAATATGCTGGAGGGAAGGTATGGGACCACTTCTGGGAAGAGTTCTAAGCAAAGCTGTTGGATCAGGACCCAGAAGAGGCTGACCCTGTGGCATCAGGCGTGTTGGTCATCTGTGCCTAACCGCAGTCTACCACAGTCACTGGCAAGGAGATGCTGTCTACCACTGACCGCAGGGTGGTAAGTGGGACTGTCCTGGAGGGGACTTAGACACTATCAACTGTGGGCTTATGAATCCATGGCAGCCAAGGACACTCTTTAGTGTCAACCAGTGTTGATGAGTAATTGCCACTTTATTGCACCACTCGAGTTCCTCCATCCCCCTCTGGTATTTCAGGAGTGGAAAGGGAACCACACAAAGATGACATACATTAAACATTCCCTCACCCGGGCAGGCACAGCTAACCATGATTTAATATACGAAAAGTCATTAAGTCCTATTTACTGCCTCTCAAGAATCATGGAGCAATAGATACACATTAGGTTTTTTTTTTTTTCAAAATGGATCTATACATTGCCTTTTCAGTTGAATTATCACCCTGTGACATTAAATAGTCTTCTGTAACACAGCTTTCTTGCATGTGTCTCGTTTTATTGATGACCACGAGTTTTGGAGGAAGAAGCTGATTATGTCATTTAAGAAGTGGGATAGAAGACTAGAGCAATGGCTCAGCGGTGAAGGGCTTGCTGCTCAGCCTGAGGACCAGAGTTTGGATCCCAGCACGCAGGCAGGTCCTCTTTAAGGACTATAACTCCATCTGTGAGGAACGTGACACTCTCTTTTGGTCTCTGTGGATGCATAGACATTCACTTTAGTGCAGGTGTATTCATACACATGGGCACAAACACACATGTGCATGGGTGTGCATGTGTGCACATGCATATGAATAAATACATAGTTTTTACATAAAGAAGTAGAAGAAGAAAAAGATGAGGAGGAAGAAAGAAAAGTAGGGTAGAAAAGAGACCTCTCTAGCCCAAGGAACCTGCATGGACAGGAACATATGGAATATATTGAAAAGGTGGGACACAGTGATATACTTGAGCCCAAGTTTGTCGGGATCCACAGTTCAAACTATCTTTAAGACACAACCCACAATTTATACTTCAGATCAATTTCCAGATATGATTAGTGTTATCGTTCATCCACTTGTGCATTAAAATTCAGAAATATTTGCTAAGGCTTACAATGTGCTAAACCCCATCTTAGGCACAAAATGAACAAACAAACAAACAAATAAAACAACAAAAAAGAAAGAAATTCCTGTTATCATAGAATTTATTGTCTTATGAGTCAAGAACTACAGAGGCATGTAATACAAGTACAACCCATAGAAAACCCAAACTTAAATGTACAAGGTGAGTCTACCAAGGGTTTAGGAAATAAGAAATGTGATAACAGGACTGGAGAGATGGCTCAGAGGTTAAGAGCACTGTCTGCTCTTCCAGAGGTCCTGAGTTCAAATCCCACCAACCACATGGTGGCTCACAACCATCTATAATGAGATCTTATGGCCTGCAAGGCATACATGCAGGCAGAAGGTAAATAAATAAATGATAAATAAATAAATCTTAAAAAAAAAAAAGAAAAGAAGTGTGATTACAGTATTGGAGCGATGGCTCACAGGTTAAAACCACAGCCGCTCTTGCAGAGCACCTGGATATGGTTCCCAGCACCCACATTTTTTGCTTATAACTACGTGTGACCCCAGTTCTAAGGGATTTGATGCCCTCTTCTGACTTCCATGGGTTCCCAAACTACACGTATGTAGTATACATACACACATTCAGGCACGCACACTAAATAAATAAATGTTTAAAGTACCATTAAGCAGTATTTATGCCAGGTCACAGCTGTAGGCTACACTCACGCTCTGGTTCCCCAGTAGAGCAAACTAGCCACAGTAGACTCCCCAGTGCTGAGTGACAGACACAAGGAACCAAACTTTGAAATGGGCCAGTTGTCCAAATACGGTAGATTCAGAAGAGTGGATCAGAAGGAGTACAGTTCACCTGGCCGCATGCCAATGAGTTTCTTTTACATAGAAAGTAACTTGGGTGCCACTGATAATTTCTTATCCCCATCCCTACCTTCAACATCTTTCAGTCCAGGCAGCCCGCTCCCCTACGCAGCTCACCAGACTACACTGCACTGTGTAAAAGGAGCCGTAACCGGAAGTTATGGGTCAGGGGCAAGCCACGGGATCCATCCTGGTGCGTTCTCTCTGTTTCCAATCCACTCTGTCTGTGCCATCCTGTGTTGGTCGTGCTGTTGAATTGAACTCACAGTCTAAGGTTTGAGAGCATTTTTTTTTTTTTTTTTTTTTTTTTTTTTTTTTTTTTCCGGAGCTGGGGACGAACCCAGGGCCTTGCGCTTCCTAGGCAAGCGCTCTACCACTGAGCTAAATCCCCAACCCCCAGTCTAAGGTTTGAAACAAGTGCCTGAATCTTCCTTGCTAACTGACCTAAGCTCCTTCCAACTTAAACTTGCTTCTGTGCAGCACTCTCTGTCGGGAGGACTTTGTCCAGCCTGCTCAGCGCAGAACAGCTGACAGACATTTGGGTAACGAACTCAAGGATATTTTGTTTTTACACACTGATTGTGCTCAGAAGTCTCAGGGCCTCTCAAACAGCACTTGTCAGTGTCAGTGCAATAACTACCATCTCTGCTGTGTCCGTGAGACCAATGCCAGCCAAGGAGCCATCGGAAGGGGCAGTGAAACAAATTAAAATCGATGGGAGATACTCATTCTCCTGATGATACTGTTTGCTCCGTAAGCTGCCCCCTTGCTCTCTCCCTTCCAATGTGACTCTTCGGCATTTCCGCACACTAAATTGACATTTCAAAATGAGTGGGTGGTTGACATTGTCTTGATTTCCTGCGTGCAGAGTATTAATTTCCTCATGGTAATACAACGAATAATTGCATACGTATAAATAGGTGAAATGAGAAGTATGATGATTATTAATATTAACATACTGGTATTTAAACTGTAGTCTAATCATTTGCAAAAAAAAAAAAAAAACCAACTAGCGTGCTCCATAATTAAAATTTCATACATTTATTGAGGAAAATCATGTAACTGAGCGAGTGAAGACCCAAATACAAGGAAAATATGAGAGCAGCCTCTGCGAGTTACGTCGATCTAAGGTTGAAAGTAATGTGCTCAGCTTGTGGTTTTCTTCCTTCTTCCTCCCTCTGGAATCTATTTAAAGGCGAGGATATTTACCCAGCTGAAGTGGGCTGCGGGGTGAATGTGTAATCACAATTACCATGAACTTTACAGAAGAAGAAGAAGGTGTCTTTGGAATGATAATGTCACTCAGCTACCTTTGTGCTTGGCCCGGAATCATCTAATAAGGTTCGGCTGATGATAACAGCAGCGCCTATGAATTCTTATCTTAGAGAGGAGGACAAACATTCTCATTTAAAAAGAGTTTAATTTGGAAATGCAGTGATGTTAAACCCGAATTAACGGGGCTATTCTGATCTGTAATAGCGTCATCTTGGGTCTGCTGCTCTGAGTGACAGGCGTGAAGATTTGCTTGCTTCACAACAGAAAATGTCGTCCATGAGTGAGCACCCTAAACGTCTACTTCCTGTAAGATTGCGAAGATGCTGAAGGCCCATGGCCTGTGAAAATAGGTCTTCAGCCACTTGGGCTGAGGCCACTGGACCACCGGAAGTTAAACCTGAAATCCGTTCTCCAGAGAATGGTGTATCAGCCTCCCCTGGACCAGAGCCGATGTGTTTATCACGTGACTGGAGCAGGGACTCCATTCTTTGGAAATGGGCCGGTGAAGCAGAGGAGCCACACATATCACGAATGGGAATGGAGCGTGTTTGGAAACATGTAACAGTGTGGTTTTGAGAGTGAGGCTGTCCCAGTGAATCCCAAGTATGGAATTCTCAAACAACACCACAGTTCCAGAGGCCAAACATCAACCTTCGGTTGTCAGCATGGGCTTGCCCTCTCTGAGGTACCCTGGAGAACACTCTCTACCTCGTCCATCTCTGATTGGGTTCCGTGTGGCTTGGGGCTTCGTGGTTCCTTCTCAACTTCACTACCATTTGCTTTCCTTCGTCTGGGTGACCACTGCCCTTTTGTCATCAGACCTAGCCCCTGCCTGCATGATCCAAAAAGACCTCATGGTCAGACTCAAGTTATGTAAACAAAAACCTCATCTTCAAAGAATGTCACACTCTCAAGTGGCAGGGGTCGGAGCATGCGCGTGGGTCCGTCCTTCTGCTCACAATGGGTAAAGGTCTCAGCTAAAAAGCAAGCATGGAGGCCTCCTTCCTTCTTTTCTCCCTACTGGGAAGTACATTCTTCACTTCATAGTTCACGGTTCCCTGAGGCTTGCTGAACCTTGAGCACCAAACCCGTGTTCACAAAAGGAGGAACAAAAAGCCCATTAGGGGCAAACAGGCCTCACTATCTCATAAATGCTCTCTAGGCAGATCCCAACATGGAACCCAGCCATGTGACCCACACTTGTGACTCGGCGTCCTAGATACCAAGCACTGTGTCTTCCCAACTCTGTGATAGAGGAAAACAAGGAAGGAAGCAGCCCGAGTGACTTCCTGTGGCCAGTCCTTAGCAACTTCCTGTGGCCAGTGCTTAGAGTCCACAGGAACTAATCCCAGGGGATCATGACACTGGCTTCAGAAGACCCTGTAGGGGTGGCTTAAACAGCACGCCACCTCGATGCTCCATTTCCTGCCTATACTACTTGTTTCGGTTGATGTAACATAGCTACATAACCCTTTACGGATGTCGATGACACGTGACTTATAGGGACCAATAAGACTGCCAGATTAGCAAGTAAAATATGACACTCAGTTAAATTCTAATTCAAGTTGCATAACAAATAAATTTATAGAGTAAGAATGTCCCAAAGGGCTGGGCAAATGGTTCAGTGCTTAAAGTGCAAGCTAGAACACTGGGATTCAGAAGCCCTGCATTTATGTAACTGGCGGAACACAGAGGCCAAAGATACCCAAAGCAAACCAGCTAGAGGCCAGCTGTATGGGTGAGCTCTGGGTTTGACTGAGGGATCCTGCAGCAAAGAATATAATGAAAGAGATATCAAGGAAGAATGCCAACACTGTCCTTGGTCATCCGCATTTGTACACATGTGTGCATATCATACATACATGTGAATATACGTGAACATACACAACATGCACATGTACACATGAGTATAAGAAAAAGACTGTCTTAAATGTCCTACAGCAGTAAACAAATGTTCGTTAGTTTTCTGGAGTAAAAAATTAGTTTGGAATCTGTCAACATTAAACATCAGTGTGCCCTGCGTCAGAGTGCTCAGCCAATGAGCTAAGCTCCCTCGGCAGCAGGAATATTGACTATTCCTTTCGTTATCAAATGCAGCTTTTATAGTTGTTAATGTTGACCATGATAAGCCCAGGATCATGTTTGTTAAGGAAGAGAAAACAACCCTTCACACACAGAGGTCTTCAGAGTTAGGAGATATTCCTTTTAGGCATTAGTCTTGTCTTTTGACAGATGATTTTGATCCCACTTAAAAAAAAAAAGCGCATATTCTCTGATGAGCAATGTGTTCACCGTGACTATTCAAATGCCCTCTGTTCACGTACCTCTGGACTGGTTGCCTAGTGTGTGGGTGCTAAGGACTCTGAGAACAGACCATTGTAGTTACTGTGTTCTAATTTTGCATCAGTTCTAGAAACCTTCTACTGGGCACCAGGGCCCAGCCCTCAGGATTAAAAGTCCCATAGAACAGCAAGCAGGGGCTGACACCCTCTGTCTTGTTCTTCTCTAAAACCATTGTTGGCCTTTGTGACACTTTCCTACTAAGGTAGAACTTGAACCCTAGTACAGAATTCTCCGGATGAAGTGTTCAGTAAACCCAGCTACTGTGAAGTTCATTTAGCAAATGGGCTGCCTCCTCTCCTCTCCTCTCCTCTCCCGTGGGACGTAGAGTAGCACAGCTAAGTAGGAAACGGATGGGGCAATCAATATCACCGGCAGAACAAAGAACAGACACAAACTCAAACGACACCGTTGTCTCGGTGGTTTGTGGGATACACTGGAAAAGGAGAGTGATAATTGCTCATTGGCCTTAGAAACCAGCCGCAGTTAATTTCCGAATTGGCTAGACTCCAGAGGAAGAGTCAGTTGCCTTAAAATGGAACTTAGAACTGGCAAGCAGTCACCACGTGTCCATGCTGGCAAGCAGGCACCGTGTCATGGAAAGAAAGCAGACACCTAGTGTGCACTTGTGAAGGCCAAGGAAGAGGATAATCTCCAGGACTGGAGAGGTGGCTCAGCACGTGAGAGCACACTGCTCTTACAGTTACTGAGTTCAAGTCCTAGCACCTACACAGGGTGGCTCACAACCGCCCAGAACCACCTATAACCACCTCTAACTCCAACTCCAGGAAACCTGGCATGGCTTGTCCAGCGTCCTCAGGTACTGGCACACAGGATCCTATATGCTCCCCCACACCACTCATATATAAAAAGTAAAACTGTAAAACAAGTACTGGTTGCACAGAGCTAACAATGGCTAGAAAAGTCCTCTATTCTTTGCTTTTGTGGTTGTCCTGGGAAACAACTAAGGTTATCATGCCTGCTCGGCATGCTCTCTCCATTAAGCCACATGCCTAGCCTAGGATAGGTACAGTGGTTTGAATGAAAATGGCTCTCAAAGACTTATAGAGAATGGCAATGTTAGGTGGTGTGGCCTTGTGGGAGGAAGTGTGTCACTGGGGGATGGGCTTTGAGGTTTCAGATGTTCAAGCCAGGCCCACTGCCACTCTCTCTTCCTGCTGCCTGCTGATCCAGATGTAGAACTCAGTACCATGTCTGCCATGATGATAATGGACTAGACCTCTGAACTGTAAGCCGGCCCCAATTGAGTGTTTTCCTTTGTAAGAGTTACTGTGGTCTCCTCACAGCAATGGAAATACTAAGACAACAGGCAACTCTCTACTTCAGAGTCCATACACAGTGAAGGCATGGTTTCATATTGCTGTTTTCCAAACAGTTTTATTCATATTAAACCATACTTACCAAGATAAGACTCTTTGGATCTCTTGCCCAGTTTACATATGTCTTCCCAATAAAAACATGCATGAAGAAGCTTCAACCAAATGTCAATGTGGCATAATCCATCTGTCACTGCTGGCCAGAGCTCTCAGGTCTCCATGTGGCCCACCCACTGGAGTCATTGGCTTTAAAAGAGAAAAGGGAAGGAAAAAAGAAATCCTCTTCAGTGACCATTGAAAGTGTCACAGCTGCACAAACTTCAGGCTTTTCCACCACAGTAAAGAAACGAATAAAAAGCCTCAATTGCAGCTCGTTTAAAACAGACTTTCAGTTGTCAGATAAAATCCAAAACAAGCATCATTGGCTCTGATAAGGGACTTCTCCCTTTTACATCGTAAAATATGGTTAGAAATTTTATTTTGTTCACATGCCATCTCATCTGCTTTCTAAGGATGAAGCTACCAAGAACTAATCCAAAGAGGCTGGTTGAGTGGGCCACCGCTCGTGAAACCCCCTTCATTCTCCGTCTCAAACCTCTCTGCAATACAGTGCACATGAAAACTAGTTTACCAAGACATCGTCTTCACTTTTCGGTGTCAGCCACTCTCAGTGTCTTAGAAAGGGCGGCAGTTGAAAAGCCTGCCAGTAGGAAGCTCGGTTAGAGTCAGCAAAAGCTCACAGCAAGAACAACCCTCGGAGCATAAGAGCAGAACCCATGTGTGGCTTGTTGCTTTGAGAGAGGCCCTGCTTACCCCAGGGCTCAGCTATCCCACAAAGTAGACCTAGACAGACATGTCCCCCAGCCCATCTGCTCCTGGGCATGGAATAAAGAAGAGAAGATGGCCGACTCTAAGAAGGAGACCAGAGGAGACAGGAGTAAGCAACAGTTGTAAAACAGTTTCAGCTGAGTTAAACCATTACCTCCAGGAAGCTGGGTGATGTTGGGAGGAGTGTGGCTCACAAGGCTCCAGAGGTAAACAAGACATCATAAAAAAAAAGTACAAAAGTGAAAGATTCTAGAAGGTTCCTCCCCGGCTCTATGAGGAGTGAATACCTGCTGGGGAGGAGCGTGACCAGTTGAGGGGCAGGGAGGAGACTTTCTGACTGTGGAGAAGCCTGGATGCTGTGCAGGGAGCCCCAGGCCTGCAGCTTTCCTAGGTTGCCCTGGTGATGAGGCGTGGTATTTGGTGGTACCCATGCTTTTTGGGGAGTGAGTTATCCCTTCTCCTGTAAATAAACCCTTATGGTTACTTACTTGGTGACCACAGTAAACCCTTTGGCTCATCAGCGAGGGGAGAGGGGGATAGTCTCTCTTAGAATGTAATGAACTGAGGTACCAAGACAGGGCTTGTCATTCCTGCACCAGTGGTATTGCTGGAGGCCTCCATTCATTGACAATCTACCGAGAGCTAGGTTTAGATGGGGAAATGGAGAATCTGAAAGGTACATTAACATGCCTAGAGTCACACACTCATTCTACTCCTGTTCTTTGTGGTTCCAGGCCTGTGTCAGGGGCAGGAATGGGATGCCTTTTTAGTTTAAAGAACGTTCCCCATGATTTCCTCAGTGTGTCTTCTTTGGTATTCTCTCCATCTCCAAAAGCTTCGCAGAGTATTCTCCCTCGGTGTGTAGCAATACAAAAAGTGCCTTCACGGTGTGTGTTGTTACTTTTCCATCACATAGACTGTATGTATTCAGGAAGGCTATTGAAAGATGTTATTTGTACTTTGTAGACCTCATTTTGAGGCGTTGCTTCCTTTTTAACTTGATTTAACATGCATTGCCAAGCATCAAAAGCTGATTTGTTGTAAGGCTAATGAAGAGTTATTTCTCATGGTTCCTCACTTGCACAGCCCCCCTGAGAAGGCTTTCTCCATGCATCCACTTGGTCAGATGATTCTGTAAATTTGGAATGAGGTGTTTCCACCACCCTCAGTGAAGAGCACTGTCTGATTCACTCAGACGTCTCGTGCTCTTTCTGGTGACGAAGGGGTATAGGCACGTCTACACTCGCTGATTGGAAGCTCACTGAAGATGTAGTGTGAGCTTCTTGGGTATCTGCATGCGGTCCATGATAACTTCCATGTGTGATCAAACATACTAGGATAGGAGAATGGGGGGATACGGCTAAGATCCTTCTTCCTGCTGCATTGATCGACCAAATCTTTTGACTTGCAATTAGAGAAGGAGGGCCTACTGGGCTTGAATGTTTCACCCAGTGCTTGGTGCCCCAAGTTGCAGAGAGCTGAGGAGAAACCCACATAGAGAGAGATAGTAGAATCCTCTTCCAAACACCAATCAAATAAAACAGAAAGGCATTTTAGTTCACATTGACTTCTAAGCAATTAAATATTCTTCTAGTTATTAATATACTAAAATGTGGTGGGTAGAACTATAAATGCATAAAAGAAGGGTGTTTTATGGTAATTATATGTAACATATATTTTAAATCTCCCCCATGTGTGTAGGCTTCCATGTGTGTGCACGTGTGTGTGTGTGTGTGTGTGTGTGTGTGTGTGTGTGTGTGTAGCACAAAGCCATAAGCAGTCATGAGTCAGAGATAAGCACTAAAAATGTATCAGTAGGTGACCTTTGGATGAACTTCATACCATACTAACCGACACTGGAATAAGTTAACTGAGGAAGACAGCCAGGGTACATGGTGTAGACAATGCTTCTAGGCTACAGACCTGCCTGATTGTTACTGAGCTGAATTATGTAAGCAACTATACCATGGCATATTTGTGTGTCCGGATGTATTTCCGCATAGAAACATCTAGTAAAGACATGACACCAAGCACACTTGTCATGAATTAGTTACAGAACCGCAAGCTGCTCTGGGGAATCAAGGAGAGAGACAAATGAGTGTGGACACACAACAGACTTGAAATGTTCAGTGTACACTAAGTTTACATTTTCTTCTCATTAACGACATTAAATCATTATAACATTTTGTGTTGGTGAGGAGTGAGACAAGGTCTTGCTATGTAGCCCAGACTAATCCCACTGATACCTCTTCAGCCTTGGGAATATCCTATGAAGAAGAGAAGCAGTGGACAGGCAAGATGGTTCAGTGGGTAAAGGCACTTTCCACATAAGCTTAGTGACTTGGGTACAAGGCTGGGTTCCCACCTACGGGCTGAAGGAGAGAAGTGTCCTCATAAAGTTGTCCTCCAACTTCCACAGGTCCACGGTGTACACAACACACATCATGCACATGCACACACGATTTTAAAAAATTAATAGTAGGCATTGGGTAAGGAGGAACTCGCACAGGGTGGGAACAGGTGAGTCTGCTCCAGTTCAGAGCAGACAGTGTCAAGTCGAGGGACAAGGACAGAATCCCCACAGTGCAGGACCCACAGAGTTGTCATTAGCAATGAGCAGGCTTGCTTTCCTGAGTGGGAAGGGGATCCTTGGAAGGTTTGGGACCTCTGACATGACATGAACTGTCTTATGTTGCTATTGACTCTCTGTAGCTGGTGTATGGAAAACTTCACACAGCAAGTGAGGAGCTGGGGCTGTTGGAGGCCTGTGGTGGTGAACCCTTATTGGCATCTGTAGAGGTGGTAGGAAGTGGATAGATTCCAGGAAGATCATGCCAGACAAGATGGTACTGGCTGATTTATCAGAGGTGGAGAGAGAGAGAGAGAGAGAGAGAGAGAGAGAGATCAGGAATTGATTGAGGTCTTAATGACTGCACAACTGGAAGATGAAGTCCCTATTGGTTAGAAAGAGTGAGGAGGTAGCAATGGAAGGTTGATGCTGGATTCAGTGGGGCACAGTCAAATTCCTAGTAGTTGGAAGGCTGAGGTAGGAGGTTCACAGGTGTGAAACGAGCCCAAGTTCTTGTCTCCAAATAAATAACAGGTAGCTAACTGTATCGTTGCTGTTTTGTTAACTAACTGTAGAGGATTTTTTTCCTAGTATAAACCAGGCCTGGGAGCCATCTCCAGCACTGACATCAACTTGTCATTAAGAATATTAATAAGCAAGCAGAATACACATGGTTTGGTGGATCCACACCAAATTAAATAAATGACCACAACGTCACACTGACCTGTGGTCTTACCCAAAAATAGTATGCAGGGTTCTCTGTTTCAATGAAATAAGTTGCCTATGATGAGAGAGGATGTTGACTGTGTGAGAGCTAGAGAAGTGTGGGCTGGGGTGGGATCTCTTATGTGTGAGAAACTACGCAGGTGTACTGGTTGGTTTTGTGTGTCAACTTGACACAAACTGGAGTTATCACAGAGAAAGGAGCCTCTCTTGAGGAAATGCCTCCATGAGACCCAGCTTCAAGACATCTTCTCAATTAGTGATCAAGTTGGGAGGACCCAGCCCATTGTGGGTGGTGCCATTTCTGGGCTGGTGGTCCTGGGTTCTATAAGAAAGCAAGCTGAGCAAGCCATGGAGAGCAAGCCAGTAAGCAGCACCCCTCCATGGTCTCTGCATCAGCTCCTGCTTCCTGCTGTGTGTGAGTTCAAGTCCTGACTTCCTTTGGTGATGAACAGCAATGTAGAAATGTAAGCTGAATAAACCCTTTCCTCCCCAATTTGCTTCTTCTTGGTCATAATGTTTGTGCAGGAATAGAAACCCTAACTAAGACAGCAGGGATCTCTTATGTGGGTGAGAAGTGTGCATTTGCCTCAGAAGTTGAAGAGGATGCACAAGGAATAAAAAGCCAAATAGAACACTAAGGCTTAGTTTCTGCTGTTTTTCTAGCAATCACCAAAGTCCTGAATCTTTCACAATTTAATTCCACCAACATACTCTCTGCACAATTACTCACTGTTTGTGGACTTCCCTGAGTTTCCAATAAACCACTGAGATGTTAGTCTGCCTCGCATGTTGCTGACTTCACCTGTTTAAATGATTTTCAGATACTTAGGGTGACTGGAACTCCACAGAAGCCCAAATATGAAACTAGGATTTTATTCATTGAGTTTTCTTCGTTTTATTCCTTTCTCTCTATATACAAGCACTGGGAGTTTTGTTATATTTTTCTTGCACAGTGGGTAAGTGCTGTTATACGCTATTTTTATTGAAGATTTCACTGAATCCCTAGTAGGCCTGTGACCCAGATCTTCAATCCTTTAGCCATCTTTGGAGAGCTCGGTGTTACATTAATTGCTCCTCTACTCCCAAAGAAATCCATGTCAGGAAACGGATGACACAGGAAGTTTTCCAAAAGATAAGAAACATTTCTTCCTTTACGTCCTTCAAGGAGCCTTCTCCAGACGTCTGGACAAGCCCGGAACCAACAGAGATGCGTCTGTCATTCCACAACCCAACCTCCAGGGTGCGCCATGCGGTGTTTCGTTTTGAAAATTTGTTTTTTCCACGATGACACTCGGGGACTTGCATCCCAGACAACTGCTCTGTCACTCTACTACCTGATGAAGTTGCAAACTTTGACAAGTGTCTTATTTTTTGGGAAATTTTCTCTATTTAAATTTCAAATGTTATCCCCTTTCCCAGATTCCCCTCTGGAAACCCCCTATCCCATCCCCGCTCTCCCTGTTTCTATGAGGGTGCTCCCCTACCCAACCACCAACTCCCTCCCGCCTCCCTGCCCTGGCATTCCCCTACACCAGGGCATCCAGCCTTCGCAGGACAAGGGTCTCTCCTCCCATTGATGCCTTAAGGGAGCAAATGACGTTGAAAGATGTCTTAGGCAACGTGAAAATCATTGTGGTTATTTTATTGTTTTAATTTTCCAGAACATGGGTGAATTCCACAATGGCCTTGCAGAGTGGGAATATTTGACTTCTAGAAGGAAATTTGAATTGGATTCAGAAGTCAAGGGTACAGTGGGTATTGACTAAGTACAAAACGGACTGCAGTTTCTGAAGGCAGTGGTGAAGTGCTGCCTCCCCTCTGTATGCCACCGCCCCCTGCCTCTGCCTTCCTTATGCAAATCATCAAGGCTAAGCACTAGCTATCTCTGAGCTATCACACGCCATCACCATCGATAGCTATCACACACTCAGGTGCAGTAACCGTGAGGCACGTGACGACCCACATTTCACTAGCATTCTCATAAGAGGAAACCAGAGAACAAGGCAAGATTAAGTACAACCTGTATCGCCTGTATCGGAGAGAAAGCAGAGCAGGGAACGCTACAGCTGTGAAGATGGGGGAAGGATCGCTGGGTTACAATGAGTCCTTGACCAATGAAACCAAGAAGCCAATGAGCATTGGCGGGATGGTAATCTTACAGGATCCATTTAAGTAATCTCTTGATAACTTAAGTCCAACCCTGTACCACAATATCTGATTCTCTACCATGATATACTTGTCAACCTCTCTTATCCGGGTTCCAAGTAAATTTCAGGCTGAGTCTGTGGGGATTTTTTTTTTTTTTTTTTTTTTTTGGTTTTGGGTTTGTTTGTTTGTTTGTTTGTTTTGTTTCGTTGTGTTGTGTTGTGTTTTTACCTACTTTCAACCTTCCAGAAACCCAAGGAATATTCAAACTAAAATATATAAAATAAATACCATGCCTAAAAACCCCGTCTTTTAATGAGAAACATTATGATTTCCTTTCCCGGTTTCAGATTTGTAAATTACACCATTACCGTCAAGGACTCCAAAGATGAATGAGGGTGTCTCTCGCCCGGAGAGGAATGTGTCTAAATGAGGACACGAATGGCTTTTTAATTTCATAAAGAGGATGTATATTACACTCAGCAATCTGCATTGCAAATAGAGTTAGGACAAAGACCATCCCTGTCCACTGCTGAAGACAGGCGGGGGGAAGCCTTTTCAAAGGAAGTGCTTCTCTCCCTAAACAGTCGCAGGGTGCTGTCCCCTGATCTTCACTGCAGTTTTATGGCCAGAGGATGTGAAAGGTCTGAGCTAAGCCATCGCCTCTCTGGACCTTCCACCAGAAGAATCCTGTGTGCATATTTACTTAGGTGAGGGGTTTGCTTTTGCCTTTGCTTTTGCTTTTGCTTTTGCTTTTTAATGAAAATTTCTATCTAAATTCAAAATTTCCTTCCTATTATAAATGGGCTATGTCCTCCCAAAGTTTTATGCAAAACAGACATCAACATAACCACTAGATGGCAGTGAACTGGCAGAAAAATGCAGATGCGGCAAGATGTTGACTTTGTCAAAAGAATGGAGGAGAGGAGTGGTGGAGTCTTCTTGGGTGCTCTATACCTGCCCCGTCCTTGGCCTTGAAGGACCATGGAAGCTACTGCTCGCCATCCAGGCCAGGGATCTATCGGATGCTGAAGGCCACATGAGCAGGAAGCAGCAGGCAAGCCTCAGAATAAGCCACTTTGTGTCCAGGAATCCCACAGGCCTGACTGTGACACTTGGTTTGTATTTCTAGTTAGTTCCAGGATCTGAGGGAATGTTCTGTGCCAGACCTCAGTTTCCCTGCCATCTCTGTCAAAGCGTCAAGAGCTCCTCCTCCTTTAGAGGGCACAGTGACCAGGGAATGTCTCTCAGAGGAGCCTCTTGTATGTAGAAGGGACTTCATAAACGACTTGCATAGAATTCTCCCAATTTCCCCTATTCTCAAAGGCATCCATCCCCCATACACAACTCACAGTAAAATAAAATAAACAACACACACACACACACACACACACACACAAAATCTGATCATGTTTTCCCTCCCAGTGAATAAGAATAGTTCTTGATGGTCAAAGTTTTAGGAAGATTATAATTGTGGATGTGACACCATGGGTCGTAACTGTCGGTTCTATACAGTTCTGTGCTGTGCTTGTGAGTGTGAACGCACAACTGAGGGGTTGCCGGGAGGATGTAGCTCTTTGCTCTGTTTTCTTTCTATGCAATGGCTTTCACTCTCTGATTTTGCTTTCAGAACTCACACCTGGCAAAACAGCTTCATGAAAAAAAGCAGGAGAAAGATAAGTGATGTCAGCACTCAAGCACGGGGACGCTCGATAAGGAGAGAGGCCTCTGTTAGAGTGGGCACTGGGTGCTCAGAATTAGATGATGTTTAAAACTTTCCTTCCTGGTGAACTTTAATCTTCAAAGCATGAAGGCACAATGGTGTGTTCCAGGAAAGACAATTACCGACATGACACTGAAGGGCTGTGAGCGGGAGGCTGTCCTGATGATGTCAACTTCAAGTTTCTCCTTCTTGGCAACACACTTTGTATCATTTCCCTGTGACGGACTATGCAGCCTCTCCTAAGCTGTCAACCCTCTGGGTCAGAAGCCACACTCTTTCATTGTCATCTCTTATAGCTGCACAGTACTCTCTTTGAAGATATTAGATAAACGTGGGGCTTTTAGCTTTCTGTTGGAAAAAATTCCGGCATACCAGTTAAGATATTTTCAGAGTTAGACACATCTGGGAGCTACATGGTCTCTTTCAGCAAACACTTCATTATGTATGACTCAGAGGAGGAAATCGTGCCTAAGCCTTGAAGGGGCTGGAGGCAGAGCTCGCACAGGGAGTGAGGCTGAGAAGGTGGGTTTCTCCAGCGCTTTTGCACACACGGGTTTAATAAAACGTCATCTACACATAGTAGGTAAATTAAGTCAAAAGTAACTCCAGCTGTGTTGTTGAATCAGAATTAATGCATAAGGGCTCCTCGCCCCCGGTACCATGGGAAAATGTTAGTAAACTATCAGTCCTGTTGGTGAGCAGACGACCAGTCAGTGAATGGCAAGCGACCTCTGATGCCAGATGATCAGCCAATGAATGTCAACCAATCAGATGTCAGTCAAGTGATGGAACTACAAACAAACCATTGAGGTTCCCTTAGTGAAATCCTGATGACCACCACCACCAACAACAACAACAACAACCAGCCCAGTTCCTCGGCAAGACAATCCTGGCTTTGGGCTGTCTCTTCTCCTTTAGCTCCTTCAGCCTAGAAACACATCTAAGTCAACATGGGCTCTCTGCTCAATGTCCTTGGATTTCCTGCCTCTCTGCATTTCATGTCCCAGTAAAAGTTACTCATCCCCAGGGCCCAGCAGGCAGGGATACCACCTTGTCAAGGCCTCTCCACTGCTACAGCACATCTTCTGGGAAAGCATTTTGATAAGGATATTTTGTGTCTCTTCCTCCGAGAACCCTGATGGGTTTGAGGGAAAGGAGACTTCTGAGTTGATCCTACTTCCTGGTCATGAAAAGTGTGTAGTCATTTCATGTCACCTTGGAATCATCAAGGTCTAGCCGACTAAAGTCTGTGGTGAGCAAGTAAAGAGAAGTAGCAAGGACTTCACTTTGTCACCTGGCCTGTCCCTTCCTAGAGTACCACACCTGTGGAGTCCCTCAGAGGGGCTGGGGAACCTCTGTAAGCTGGCATGCTCGTAACTATGTATCAGGCATCTGGTGCGATTTCTGTAGTTTGACCTCCAGCAAGTATGAATCATTTCATCTGATATGTCACCGTTCTTCATGACGCCACTTAATGGGTTTCTAGATAACTATATGTATAAAAGTAAATTATTTTTTATTGTAACTGGTAAATCAGTACCCATCCCCAACCCCCAACAGGCATTATTTGGTCATATGGAAGAGTGACTAAGGGAGGGTTGGTTTGCTAACATCGAGGGGCTGGGGAGGACTATTTTGAGGTTTTTGCTCTGTAAGCTTCTTGGAATCCTAAGGGCCATTTAACAGGAGGTCTGCAGGCTGAGGAAGGATGGCTGAATCAATGAATTCCTTGTATCTTTGGAAATGCAATAGCCTCCACTGTCTCTAAGAATCCATTTGTGCCACGGGTTTGTATGTAAGTTCTTTTGTGTTTTCCCCATTAATTTCAAAGGAAACCGTATGAATAAATGTTTTTAAATGTCTGACTGCAAAAAATATAGCACAAGCTGTCACATCTGTCATCCATGTGAGTGACTAGGTTACTTTTCCAGCCTGGGTTTGGCCACAGAGGAGGTTATGTATCACAATCAGGCATGTACAACTTGGTAAAAGTCCAGCCTCATAATTTGTCATAATTTTTGGCATATTCAACTCTCCAGTTACTTGGAGAGAGTTTTTCTAAATGACTTTTTCAAGAGCTCAGCCAACAGACTCAAAGCTAACACAAACAAAAGTTCCTTTGTCTTCCTTGGATAGATTCTGTTCACCATGTGGTCTATCCCTTTGAAAACCTCTCTCCTGAGAAGCAGTGGTGTTTTCCCACAGCAGGGTCAGCTCTTGATTGACCGTTGGTGATCGTTCCCTCGGGGGTGCTTTGCTTACATGTGTTTGTTATGACATACGGTGTTTTGATTATGGAAAATTCTGGTTATGATGAATAGCAGAGAAGGTAAAATGGTGTGCTTATCCCCTGGCTTTGACCTTGACCAGCTCAGAAGCAGTATTCTTTCTTCCATGTGGCCCCCTCAGTCCCTCCCCACTCTCCGAATTACTTTCAAGCAATTTAAAATGTCATGTGGACTCTGGATATAAGTTAACTGTCAATGTATTATATATGCACACTCATGTCTTTGTTTTTAAAGAAATGGGGCCTTCACACGTTAAATGTTGCTTCCCTATCAATAGGCATGCGCCTTCCTTCCGTGTAATTCTGCACAGTTGCAGTGTCCCTTGAAGTCACTGTACATGGTCAGACACAAACTGTATGGATATACTTAAGTGGGTGTATTCTTACTGGTGTTGTTACTGTCCAATATTCAGCCCGTGGGAGCTTACGTAACGCACATCAATTCTGTTGAATGGGATCTAAGTCATCCTTGGTACTTAACCTCTTTTACACCTGGTTTGAGACAATGTCCTAAGTCCCGCTGAGTCCTCTAGTGAGACAGCACTAGCAGAACTCACCTTGGGTTGTGTGCCGATTTCTATCCCATCAGTCTTTGCTGCTAGATCTTCCATTATGCAGAATTGGGAGTACCTATCGCTTCACCAAGGTTAAAGGGATTCAGGCTGCCACTCTCCTTTGAGTTCAGCAAGGAACAACTCTCTTCTCCTTTCTCCCTCACTCAGAACATGAATGCTGGAGAGAATTCTGTACTCATTTCACATTGCATCAACAACATATTAAAAACAATAGAACCATCACTCTCAACAACAGCATGACCGTTTGAAAGCATTTTTGTGGTTTCTGTCATTAGCTGTTCCCCTTTTCCATGTGGTCTAGTGTCCTAGACCTGCCTCAAGTCAAGTCATTACATGGAGCTCCCTGGATGCTACACCAGCACCCAGATTTATAGCTAAACCCATCTGCCTAAGTGTACTGATAGATGTTAGGGCTCGTATTTTTCTTTTTATTGAGTTAAGTTCTGCAAAATATTACAGTTTCCTTCCTTAGTCTCAAGGCATAGTTAGAGAAATTAGCATAATTAGAAAATTACCACGGTCCTCTCCACCATATCTCCCCTCTCCTCTATTTAACAATTTCAATAATTTCTTTCGGCACAGTAATCTTTCCATTTGTTTCAAATATAAAACAAAACACTCGTATACTTATAATTCAAAGGAGCGTGGTGTATGTGTGTGTGTGTGTGTGTGTGTGTGTCCTGACCTATTTGCTTGCTCCTGTAGACATATTTAGGGATGCACGCATTTTCAGAAAAGGTTATCTCTGATTTTTAACCTTTCTCAATGAGGCATGACCCTGGACTCTCACGGCAGTCCTATTAGCAGCTTCTAGTTATTACAGGGTAAAGGCAATGATGCATCATCCTCTTAGGACTGTCTACATGGCCACCTCTAGGCAGGCCTTCTTATCATCCTGATGACACACACATTTGCTCACAGCAGAAAGGGCAGGAGCCACCCGCTGCTTGGTCTCCACACTGCTGAGGATTAAGGGAAAGCTAGAACCAGGATCAAAGGAAAAGCTTATTCAATTATTTTACCTACCAGAATATTTCATCGGACAGATCACAGAATAGTCACTGGCCTGTTTTTTTCTATTTGTTGACTGAAAAAAAGAAGATGTTATTTTTAGGATTCTGGAGTGTTGCTTTCCTTTTGAAAACTCTACCTACCGTCCTAGTCACTGTTGTAGTGCTGTGAAGAGACGCTATGTCCAAGGCAACTCTTCTATAAGAAAGCATCTAATTGGGGTCTTGCCTACAGTTCCAGAGGCTGATCTACTAACATCATAGTGGAAATATGGCAG
Source organism: Rattus rattus (assembly GCF_011064425.1). Classification (NCBI taxonomy): domain Eukaryota; kingdom Metazoa; phylum Chordata; class Mammalia; order Rodentia; family Muridae; genus Rattus; species Rattus rattus. Next base: position 177,825,885 of record NC_046157.1, on the reverse strand, counting down.
CAGACATGTCTCTGGTGACCAAGCATTCAAATATGAGCCTGGGGGCCATTCATTTCCAAACCATCATACCTCCAGTACTTTTACTTTGATAATTTGCAAACCGTGTGTGTGTGTGTGTGTGTGTGTGTGTGTGTGTGTGTGTGTGTGTGTTAAAGAGCCTTTATCCAGTTCATGCACATGTACACAAGAGGTGTGCACATTGCTTGATGGACGAGCATTGTCTAGCTAGTCTAAGCATTGAGCATAATGCATTCTGACTCCATGTTTTCAGGGTTTTTTCTTTCCTTTTTTTTTTGTTCTTTTTTTCCTCCCAACATACTATTTTTATTGATTGTAGGTTACTGTCCCTATACAGGTGAGGGCAGGCACAAGATAAGACAAGGCCTGTGATTGGGCAGGAAATAGAGAAAGTGGGCAGAAAGAGTTGGAGACTCGAGAGATAGGGAGACACAAGGGAAGGAGAGAAGATGGAGGGAGAGAAGGGTGAACCAGATCCGCATGGATTTAAATAGCCACGGGTAACTATGAATATCATATAAAGGATGGATAATTGCAAGACAGTTTGTCTTATCTAGGTGGGCGGTTCATATCAATATCAATTGGCTCTGAGTTCATTGTGTGGACGTCTTGTAGAGTGAGAATTTACTGATATAAATCTGACGGATAAATTACAAGCCTGTAGAGTTTTGATTTTACCAGGTTATGGAGATTTGTGACAGCTAACACAGGGGGCAGATGGCTGGGAATGTGAGCAGGATCCACCACAGGAGGATGGCAAATTGGGCGATCGCCACTTAGAGACTCTGTTGTCGGGAAACCACATTACTAGAACATACCCTGCGCTAATGTGGGTGCTGGCTTGTTTACATATTTCATGCAACAACTGATTATTTTGTTATTTCACATAATGTACCCTGGTCACACTCACTTCCCAGTGCCTCCCAGGTCTATTCTCCACACTTGTGCCTTCCTCCCACCCAACCCCTCAAAAAAAAAAAAAAAAAAAAAAAAACAGAAAAGAGAAAGATCAAGTTCAATTTGTTTTGCCCATAAACTCACTGGAGTATGGTCAAACTCCCATTTTAAAAAAAAAATTAATAAAGTTGGCTACAGGAGTTCAAGATTTTCAATAAATTAAAGATCTGTGGTCTTGAGGACCAGAGAAACCACTGAAGAGCAATGCTGGGGCTAACTCCACTGGCTAGTGCATCTGTTTCATGCAACAGTGTCTATGCTTCTGTCTCTATAGGGAAATGCTTGAGGGAGGTTGACGTTATAGAGAAGAGATGCATGTTTAGCTCATAGTTTTGAAAACAGTTCAAGATTGGATGGCACAGGGGGCTGTACTCTGGCGAGTTCCTAACGGAGTATAATGTCAAATTGAGCAAGAGACCACAGAAATGGAAGCCAGGGATAGAGGCAAGGGTCAGGTTCCTGCTTTTACAATAACTTAGTCTTGCACAAACTGACTTGGAGCCTCCACAGAACTACCTAAATCCTTCCCAAGGGAACTTATCAATGATGACAGTGATATCCCACTAGGGCCTGCCTCCTAACACCACCACACTCAGCGAGCAGGAGAACCCTGGAGAGGCTACATTTGCACCATTTTGCTATGTTTTATTGAAGTTTCCTATATATGCACATTTTCAAATAGCAATAAAATTATTACAAAAATCCGTAGAGCGTTACGGATATCTCTAACACCTTTAACAACCATTGCTATATTTTGTCTTAGAATCTATCAACTGAGACCGGTTTCTCATACTACATGACAGCTGTGGCTATGGAGTCCCAGTGGGAATATGACAGTGTCCGGGGCTCTCTAAGTTCCTTAGTCACAGCTTCCTATTCCTCATGTCCTAGCCTGCGAAGAGGAGTTGTGTTTGAGATTTCAAAAGGTCTCACTGAACCTCTCGACCTGATGGAAGATCCCTTTGTCTCTGTGGTACTTTTGCGGAGTTCCTCGGAGATCTTCTGGAAAACTGAAGGGGGCCATTTCTAGGTGTTCTAATTGAAGAGCTCAATTAGGATTTGTGGGCTATTACGGTGGGCATTAGTATGTGCTGATGGTTACCATGAGTATCTGAGTTTTTAACATGGTCCTGGACTCTCATTTGTAAATGGACCATCAGTGGGTTTTTTGTGTGTGTGTTTGCTTTGATGATTATAAATCTGGAATTATGTTTATGTATGACTCCGAAGTATTCTTCTTGTCATTTTACTCTACAATTAAAATGTGAAGTATGCAAGGGAAAATGGTGGTGTTCAGAATTTACTGACCTACTGCTTCAAAGCTGGGAGGAGAAATGTCACTCACGGTAGTTAAGTCCCTGCGGCATTAGTAGTGTTCAACCAGTAGGATTTGAAATTTGTACACAGATCCTATTGAACGAGGGGGTGAGCAAGAAATTAAGCTCTCTTTTTTCCCCCAAATTAATGCTTATACATTTGAGAAATAGTTTGGGGAAAGACATAGTTTTAAAGTATATTTCATGGAAACAAGAGGTTATTCCTTAAGTCAGTTTTGAAGGCTGTAAGCTCTCTCTCTCTCTCTCTCTCTGTGTGTGTGTGTTGCAGTAAAAAAGGTGCTCACTCGTTGTGACTGGTTCCCTCTAGCACTGCTCTGCGCCCTTTCTCCTGTGCTCCTGCTGACCCAGGCAGTCCGTAAGCCATTCCAGTGTGGCACCCTGTCATGCTGCCCTGCCCTCGCTCACAGCTCCCTTACCGGGTGCCACCACACTAGGCACACTCATCCCAATTCCATGGCAGGCCCAGTTTGTCCCGCCACCACACATTCTCTTGAACTCAATTAAGTCACCACATAAAAGAACACACCACACAATAACCTCTGATCCAATTGATAAGACATAATTTGCCCATCTAGATAGCACAAAATCCTGTACACACTCGTTCTCTAAAAATAGTCATAACAACCTGTATCTATGCGCAGAGAAGAATTTTAACATCTGCTGCCATGTTCTCCCAGCTCCTTTGCCTCCATCCAGGCGCTCTCTCTCTCTCTCTCTCTCTCTCTCTCTCTCTCTCTCTCTCTCTCTCTCTCTCTCTCTCCTGATTCTAAAACTTTGTTCTGCCCATCCTTCCTTCCTTCTCATCCAATGACAGGCCTTGTTTTATCTCGTCTGCCTTCACCTGCATAATGACATCAACCTACATGTGTGTGTCCATGTCTGTGTGTGAGAGTGTGTATGTGTGTGCATATGTGTAAGTGTGTGTATGTGAGCATGTATGTGAGTATGTGTGAGTGTGTATGTATGTATGTGAATGTGAGTGTGTGTGAGTATGTGAGTGTGTGAGTCAGTTTGTGAGTGTGTGAATGTGTGTGTGAGTGTGTATGTGTGCGTGTGTGAGTATGTGAGTGTCTGTGTGAGTGTGAGTGTGTGGGTCAGTTTGTGTGTGAGTGTGTGATAGTGTGTGAGTGTGTGTGTGTGTGTGTGTGTGTGTGTGTGTGTGTGTGTGTGTGTGTTTCATACATGGACATCCTCAAACGTTTTCTGATCATGCTTCAGAAGCAGATTGCTAGCTTGGGGCAGGGACTCAGGTCCAGCTGTTTCAGGACATGTAGAACTGAGGGAAAAAAGAGGCCCAAGGCTGAGCCATAATCATTGCTGAGGTCCCAGTGTCTTGCTCCTGACTCTGCCCTGGCTTGGCGGCTCCAAACTTTGATGCAGGACCTTCCCTAAGGTTTCGTCAACTGAAGCCATCCTTTCTGAATGAGTGCTTTGGGGCTGCAGGGCCTTTGCTTTGAACAGAGTAGAGACCGCCTGGTCTTTCCTGTCTATATAAAGGAATGTGAATAACTCAGGGTATTTTGAGAGACCCCCTCATCCCTCATGACATCCTTCAGAGCTGAGGGGGAGTCACCCCATGAGAAGGATCCCAGTGTATGGCCTGATTACTTCCTCCTCTTCTCCTCTAGTGACGCTTCTTGCTGGGGAGACCCCTGAGCATGCAGTGGGAGCCCATGCAACTCCAGGATTCTGATGAATTATGCTGCCAGATTTAGGGTGAGCCAGGCTACCCTTCAGGACTGAGTGAACCAGGCTAATTGTAAACAGTCCTAAGTTGTCAGGCAGCTGGTGCTCTTGAGGATCAGGCCAAAAAGCCTGGTCCTGCCTCCCACACCGCATGGGGCCAGGATTAGTTTATTGTTGGCTCCTATGGGCCAGGGATGGCTCTCTTCAGCATAACTAGGGGAAAGTTTTTGTTGACTTTCACCCACTTCAGCTGCTGTCTCTCTTACTTGCTCTGAATTAAGAGACCTGGATGCTTTTTATGTTTCCTCTATTTGGCCATGCCCTGCTGACAAATGCAGCTTCAGATGGACGCCTTTTGCTGATGCTGTGTCTCTGTGACCAGTATGCAAGTACAGCCTTCAGCATGTGGCCTCCACAACCTCGCTGCCAGCAGGATGTTCAATGCTCAATGCAAAGAGAAAAAGTCCTCTGACCCCTTGCTTGCATCTGGTGGAACCTCTCTGTAGGATTCAGAACACAGGGGTCTGAACAAAGAGGCCTCTGAACGCTGAGCCTGGCCAGAAAGTGCTTTACAGCAGCAGGAGGAGAGTTCCCGGTCCAGCTTCACAGAACCCCGGGGTTCAGGAAGTCTTCAGGTCTCTCTAATTTGGTTTTCAAGTGAAAGTTCAGGGATAACAAGAGAAATGCCTCATGAAGCTAAAGACCAGGATTTGGTACACTGAGTAGACACATGGCCCACATTCTCCTCAGGGCTCCTTCAGGTAGCAAGTCTGTTATAGCCCTGTAAGTCTATTTCCAACCCTTCAGAGCCTCTTCCCCCTTTTTCAGGGATAACTTTTCTGTGATTTCAGTTGCCTACGGTCCACTGTGATCCAACAATCAAATGGAAAAACCTAGACAAAAGTCATTCATAAGTTTTAAATTGCACTGTCTTCTCTAACATTTCGGGGTGCCATCTGGTCCAGGATGTGTGCCTGCGTGTTTTCCAGTATGTTCTGGCTGCATATGTTACTCCATCATTACGTTCAGCTATCAGGTTGTGCGTCCAAGTAACCCCCTGCCTTGCTTACAACAGCTTCAAAGGTGGTAACAATGGCAGTTCAGGCAGGCAAAAGATGAGGTGGGGATTTCTGGTTTCTTTGGAAATTCAGTTGTGTCACGTGTGTGTGTGTGTGTGTGTGTGTGACACACAGATATGTATCTGGAAGCTGTCTGGTGAGAGGATGTTTTGCTGAAGCAGACAGGTGAGAGGGGCATATGATGTTTTGCTGGAACAGATGATTGAGAGGGCACAAGATGTTTAGAAAGAATATAAAGTATAAACCCACAGACAGTAAGCAGACGCTCTTGCATCACTGTGCCTTGCAAAGCTCCGCTGATCTTGCTTCTTCACTGGTCTTCGCTAGTCTTCACTGGTCTTTGCTGGTCTTCACTGGTCTTTGCTGGTCTTCACTGGTCTTTGCTGGTCTGGTCTTTGCTGTTCTTCACTGGTCTTTGCTGGTTTTTGCTGGTCTTCACTGGTCTTCACTGGTCTTCACTGGTCTTCACAGAGAGAAATGCACCAAGGAAATTCTCATGGTATTCCTACTGATTTTTGCCACTTCTGTTGTGAAGCAGTAGTATGTTAACGGACTCAAAACTCTCTGGCAGGTACACACACACTCCTTGGTACCTAGCCCAATGGTTCTGAATTCAAGAATGAATGACACACACACATACACACATGGGCCTTATTTTTAATATGCCCTAAGCAGCTGGGCACTTCCGAATCTCCCCTCAGCTAACGTACTCTCCCCTCCGATATATCTGAGTTATTACTAAAACCTACTGGCTGCCTTGGACCCAGTCCTGTAGACCTGTGTGCCATGACCCCTGATCTTACATCTTGGCAGTGTCTCTAGCTCATTCATTCTCTCTCTCTCTCTCTCTCTCTCTCTCTCTCTCTCTCTCTCTCTCTCTCTCATACTTCTCAGACCAAGACCTTCTCCTCTCCTACAATGGTGATTTTTCTCCTCCCTCGAGTTCCTTACCTAGGAACCTCAAGATTCCCCCTCTGTCTCTCTGCCCAGCCATTGGTGCCAGCAACTTTATTTACCAATTAGAACCAGCCAGTGGCAGGGGCTGTCAGCATCTCACACACAGACATGTGAGCTCCCATGTAATTTGGGAACCCAACTAACATAATATGAGCAGTGAACCAAATCCACAACACTCTTGCCAATTCAGCAGAGCCTTGCAGTTTCTGCTGGATGGAGCCACTGCTACTGATTTGTGTTTGGTGTTTGCTATTGGACTGGACTAATACCCTAACAATAAAGACTGGAATTGCCCCTAAAGAAGTACTTCTAAATAGATACACAACTCCTTTTTCCTATTAACCTTTCTCCGCTACCTCTAGTCGGTGGACTAGATGGGAGGTTGAAGCATTTAAGAACCCTAACTAAAGTAGGTTTTGAAAGATTTAAGCCTACAAAGAGGTGTAGTTTCCTTTAAGCAACAGCATTAAGCTTCCAATAAGGAAAGAAAATCATGCAGTAATGTTGCTAAGATCAGCAGTATACAATATTTAAAGAGGAAGAGACCACATTTATATAACTTTTCTTATAGCATGTTGCAATAATTAATCTACTTTACAACACTAGTCTCTCCCTGGGTCTAAGTTATATCAAGCCTCATTCTAAGCACGTATATACGAAGAGCACATCATGTATACAGGGTTTAACTCTGCTCACTGTTTTAAGCATCTTGGATTATATTCCCCAAAGGATAAGGGGGAGACCACTGATCTCATACACCACACTGCCTAAGCTCTCAAATCATTCAAAGATGGAGTGGTTCAGACACTCAGGTTTATGTGGAAAAGTCTTATGGGCCTCTTCTTCTCTCAGCATGCATTCCAGTGTTTTTCTCCCACACGTATCTCCTTCAGGAAGTGTGGGGAGAGCCCGCCTGGGAAAGTGTGTCAAGCGATAGTGCATGCCTGTTGGAAAAAGTCTGGCGTGAGCAGAATCTGTATAAGGCTGTTACACTGACGTGAGATTGGCTAGCCCAGTAAGAGTTAGGCATCTTGTTTTTCTAAAAGCTTTGCCATCTGTGTTAAAAGAGAGGAAAAAGTATAACATTTTATCTAACTTTTTTTTTCCTGAGAAACTAATCACTGCCCTCCACATCCACCAGCAACAGTCATGGGTCCCATTTGTAGCAGCAGTCAGGGAGTCTGTGGGCAAACAGCTGACCCACTCTCCTGTGTGCCTGGTGCTGACGTCAAAGGTGGGTGCACTCAGGTGTCCCGGGTGTCACGGGAGGAGAGGGAGACAGCTTACAATGACTGCATGCTCTGTGTAGAAATGATGGCAGTTGTTTTTAGAGTATGGTTTCTTCCCCAGACCCATCTTCATTTCATGTTTTGGTTTGACACTAAAGGATTAACTTATCATTATGATCATTAAAAGTTGTTAATTAGGAAGATTGGCTACCTACATTAAAGAGTTCTTCTTAAGTCAGTGCTGTGCCTATGGCTCTCTCAAGAATAGATTTGCTTCCTTGTAAGCCCGGGATGCCTTGAGTTACTTCATTCATCTGTTCAGAACAAATGAGGGAGGCGGAGACAGAGGAGCTCACCCTGAGTGTGTCACCCTGAGTGTGTGGGGACAGAGGAGCTCACCCTGAGTGTGTGGGGACAGAGGAGCGCACCCTGAGTGTGTGGGGACAGAGGAGCTCACCCTGAGTGTGGGGACAGAGGAGCCCACCCTGAGTGTGTGGGGACAGAGGAGCTCACCCTGAGTGTGGGGACAGAGGAGCCCACCCTGAGTGTGTGGGGACAGAGGAGCCCACCCTGAGTGTGTGGGGACAGAGGAGCCCACCCTGAGTGTGTGGGGACAGAGGAGCTCACCCTGAGTGTGTGGGGACAGAGGAGCTCACCCTGAGTGTGGGGAGAGGGGGCCCCCCCTGTGTGTGTGGGGAGAGAGGAGATCACACTGAGTGTGGGGACAGAGGAGCTCCCCCTGAGTGTGTGGGGAGCCTGTGTGGGGACAGAGGAGCTCACCCTGAGTGTGTGGGGACAGAGGAGCCCACCCTGAGTGTGTGGGGACAGAGGAGCTCACCCTGAGTGTGTGGGGACAGAGGAGCTCACCCTGAGTGTGTGGGGACAGAGGAGCTCACCCTGAGTGTGGGGACAGAGGAGCCCACCCTGAGTGTGTGGGGACAGAGGAGCCCACCCTGAGTGTGCGGGGACAGAGGAGCTCACCCTGAGTGTGGGGGGACAGAGGAGCTCACCGTGTGTGGGGACAGAGGAGCTCACCCTGAGTGTGTGGGGACAGAGGCCCCCCTGAGTGTGTGGGGACAGAGGGCCCCCCTGGAGTGTGTGGGGACAGAGGGCTCACCCCTGGGTGTGTGGGGACAGAGGGCCACCCTGGTGTGTGGGGACAGAGGGCCCACCCCCTGAGTGTGTGGGGACAGAGGGCCCACCCTGAGTGTGGGGACAGAGGGCTCACCCTGTGTGTGGGGACAGAGGGCTCACCCCTGGTGTGTGGGGACAGAGGGCCCACCCCTGAGTGTGTGGGGACAGAGGGCCCACCCTGAGTGTGGGTGTGTGGGGACAGAGGGCTCACCCCCCAGGGGAGTGTGTGGGGACAGAGGAGTCCACCCTGTGTGGGGACAGAGGGCTCACCCTGGGTGTGTGGGGACAGAGGGCCCACCCTGTGTGGGGACAGAGGAGCCCACCCTGAGTGTGTGGGGACAGAGGAGCTCACCCTGAGTGTGTGGGGACAGAGGAGCCCACCCTGAGTATGTGGGGACAGAGGAGCCCACCCCTTTCAAATGAAAAGCCATGGCAGGCAACACTGCAGCCGAGCTACTCCTGGCCTCCGTGATTGCTGAGGACACTCTGTGGGCAGTTTTCTAATGGAACATTTTCCTGCTATCACAGGGAAACAGCACAGGGCTGGGTGGGTTCTGATTTCTGTGGCTAAAATCTTTATCTCCAATTCACACAAGCAGAAAGCACGAATGGAGTTCCTTCTCAACCAGACTGGAAATTCAATCAAAACAATAAAAATATTTGTGCATAAAAACATACACAAACACACACACATACACACACATTACATGCACACATATCACACACATACTTGTATACACATATACACACACATCACACACACATGTACACATATTATACACCCATATTACACACATATACATGCATACATTACATACCCATGTACATACATATACACACCCATGTACACACACATACACACATACACCATTATACATACATGTGCACACATGTATACACATACATTACACACAAATGTTCACACACATGCCCACACATAACCACACACATTACACACATATTACATACTCACACACTTACCCACATATACACATACATACACACATTGCACACATGTACACACATACACACATGTATGCACATATTATACATGCACACACATGTACACACATGTTACACACACATGCTACCACAGCTACAGAAATCTGAATATCAGTAGGTTATATTCATGTCCACTTCCTGGTTGTGATTATACCATAAAACAGTCATAAAATATTAACAATTGGGGGAAATAAGTAAAAATACGTCAAAGATTCCTTTCCTTTCTTATCACTTCATCTTATATTTATTTATCTCAAAGTAAAATTGTTTAATTATTTTTTAGATATTAGAAAAGTAAAGAGAAAAAAGTACATGCTGATTACATGATGTTTTCATTTCTAAATTATTGGTATGCTTTCTAGCTGCTTCCTTGTTGCTGTGATAAATCACTGAAGGAGGGCTTTACCTCATTTGACCCTCCCAATGACAGACAGTCTGTTGATTCAGGAAGCCAGGGCAGGCACTGAGGCAGAGATCACAGAGGAACACTGCTCTGCTCCACAGCTTACCTTTATGGCTTGCCCAGCTGGCTTTTTTCTACAAGCCAAGCATATTCACAGAAGGCTGGTCCATCTCACATCAATCACTCATTCTAATGTAGCCCAGGCTTGCCCACAGGCCAGCCCAATGGAAGTAATTCCTCAAGTGAGGTTCCCATCCCAGGTGACTCTAGGTTGTAACAAGTTGACAAAAACTAACGGGCCACAGGTATGGCATGCTTCACTTTGTAAGGTCAGAGGCTATGCTGTGTACACTGAACCAGTTGACTCCATTATGGTGACCCATGATGGGAGAGCCAGCTCTTTGGTTACTTTGTATAAATCAGATTGAAGAAGCACTTTATCTTGGATTGGAAGAATCCAGATAACACTTATGCTTTCATAACTATGCTTGGGAAAAAAACAATGAAATTAGAAAAATCAATTATCCTTTATGGCTATCCTAAAGACACTTACTGACGCGAAGAATATAAGCATGTTTGTGGTTCAGGGATATAAAAAGGGGGATCTAGGAATAACTGTTAATGTTTTCAGAAAATGTTGGATAACAGTACTGGATATGAAGTGCATGAAGAGAAGTTCTGTTGCCTGTCTGTCTCCACCTTCTGCCTATATGTCAGTCTATCCGTCTACCATCTATGGACTTATCATCTATGTAATATATTTTACCTATGGCAGTATTCAAAGGATACATTTTGAATTCTTTGAGACAATTGAATTAGGACTGGAGAGATGGCTCAGTAGTTTAAGAGCACTGGCTATTCTTCCAGACTTCCTGAGTTCAATTCCCAGCAACCACATGGTGGCTCACAACCATCTATAATGAGATCTGATGCCCTCTTCTGCTGTGTCTGAAGAACAATAATTGAATTAGTTTCTATGTATACACTATTACATTAGACATTGAAAAATAATAACACAGAGGGTTTCTACAACTACAGCACACTGTTATAACCAGGAAACAGACACAGATACAATCCACTAGCCTGACAAATGACTTGTTTTTTTAAAAACTCTAATTTGGGAGTCTAATTTTCATGAACAGTTAACTACCGCAGTGCATTACAAGAAGCATACTGGAAACTGGAAACAACCCGGCCTTGGGTTCCATCCAACTAGAGAAGTAGAGGAGCTCCTTTTCTGCTTTCCCTTGGTCCTGTTTCTCTTTGGCTCAGTGGCCACGGCAGAGTGGTGAGTGCTTCGGATGCTTTCTGAAGCACGCACGGGATATTACAAGGCTGTGAGATAGATGACTTGCAGTAAAATAAGTCAGAGCCAGGCTTTGGACACGGGGTAATTAAACCTTGCATAACGACATTTATTACTCACCAACCTGTCAGAGTCTCTGAGATGCAATAAATTCTTGCCTTAGCACAGCCGAGTTACCGACAACCTCAACTCAGGGGACGGTATCACAGCCACTTGTTTCTGTGATAAAACACCATGACCAAGAGAACTGATAAAACAGAGTTTGGTTGGAGTTACAGTTCCAGGAGTTCAGCCTCCGGGACGGCACAGTGAAGGAACAGTTGTGGGAACAACTGAGAGCTCACATGTTGAACCGCAAACAGGAAACAGAAAGGCTAACTCAAAACGAGTCCTTCGAAACCTCAGAGTCCACTCCTAGTGACACACTTCCTCCAGCAAAGCCATACCTCCCAATCCTCCTCAAATAGCCACCAATTGGGGACCAAGTATTCAGGTGTTCAAGTACTGTGGCATCATAATGCAAAATGCATTTTGTCTAAGTTCACAAATCCTCATAGGATTCCATGATCTCAGTACTGTTTTAAATCCAACATCTCTTCTGGGACTCAAGGGACTCTCTTAACACAACCCCTGTAAACTAAAAAGAGCAAATTTGCCTACTGCCCACACACGGTGAGCATACATGACGGTTCCAAAATGGGGAATGAGGACACAGTGAGGAGATGCTAGACCAAACCAAGATGGGAATGCCGCAGGGAGAGCTCCAAAACCTGCAGCTCCCACAACCAATGTCAAAGGCTTGGCTGGCTCCACCCTTCACTTTGATACCTTCTCTATCAGCTCATTCCACTTCCCTCTGCAAAGCTCTCCTTGGCATCTATCTCACAGCCCCGGGGCAGCCTCAACATCTCTAACACACTCCAGGCTTCACTTTCACAGCGCCACAAAATCAACCAGGTTTCATGTGTGTGACCCTGGAAGAAAAGAGGTCTCCCTTTAAAGTGCCTCCCTCTGAGAGCAGCACAGAGCAGGTGAGGAGTCCTTTCCATCTAATTCAAATGGAATGTGGGTTGCCTGAGAATCAGTTTGGAGGAGGGGGCCACAGCCTCAGAGCCCAGAAAAGTCCAGGGAAAACGCTGGGCCAGCTGTGGAATCTAGGAGAGTGACCAGCTGTGTGGCAGACACAAGAGACCTGATGAGGATCAAGCTGAGTGGAGCCTACTGGTGGCTTGGCATGGGCTTAGCACAGGCAGTTTATGCAGCCCATTGAGAGCAAAGTCAGACCGGATTGTATGGTAGGGCAACTTCACTACCTTTGAAAGGATGCAGGGGAAACTCCCTCCGGACCACTCTGGTTTTCATTTAAAGAAGATGCCCTGCACCTGTGTCTCTTCCGTTTGAAATTCCAGTGCACACAGTGAAATTCACCAAGTCCACACTCTGCTTGTCAGGAGTACTGACCACCTTTGCCCCCACACCTTTGAGAAGGTTTGTAGGGTAGGCAGTCCTAGAAAATGAAACTTAACTGACTCCAGAGCATGACCAGTAGCTAATAAAAACCTGGGACCTCTCGTTCGAGCTTCCTCTGCTTGCTTGTGAACCTGCTGCAGTTGCAGGACCCATCTCCACATTGTCCTGTGAGAACTATGGCACCCACATCAACGCTGGTACTGTGTTGTGAAGGACAAATGATCAGAGTTGTCTCTAATCCAGGGCACTCATGTCTGTCGGCACATGTAAAACGGCAGGGATGAACGTAGCTTCATACTTCTGTGCTATCAGAGCATGTCAGGGAACGTAGATGGTAACTGATGTCTCTAGACAGTGTGGTGGTTCCGCAATGTGTTGAAATTCTCAGAGGAAATGGTTTGCGCTAGACTCTTTCATAAGGCCCCAGTAGACCACACTAAAATCAACTTGGAATCACTCGTGGGAGCAGTCCACAGTGCTGAACCAAAAAATAAGTGGTTAGTGTCTGACTTTCCAAGAAACCCAGGGGGAAGAAAGAAAGTAGCCAAATTTCCCAAGCAGAACAGTTGCAACCACCATGGGGATGAAGCACCCTCTGGAGAGTAACCTGCATGATTCCGGCATTACCCAGTCAGTCGCTTCTCTATGGTTCTGTCTCCCCACCCTGCCTCAGGAGAAAAGTACCTTCCAAGTGACACATCTGTGCTTTTTATTTTCCATTGATTGCTGCATGTTTGTTTGCTTGCTTATTTGTTTGGGGGTGGGGGCCTGTTTTATTTTCAATCTGTCTATAAAACAATTCAACCTCTTCCACTAAGTTAATCAGAAACACTGCATTTCGTAGAACAAAATGCCCCTTGCTGTTAGAATCACAAATAAAGTCAATTCAGATCTTTAAGGTCATCTCATTTAGTCGTGCTTTGGTCTTTTGACACAGGGTAAACAGGGATGGGTTTGGAGCAGAGCAATGAGCATCCTGGGCTCATTGTACAAACCACTCTCCTGCCTCCCTGCTTTATGAAGACCATGGACCACTCACTTGCCCAGTTCTTACTTTCATGAGCAAGATACTCATTTCTTACCAGAAAAAAGTTTGGGGCTGAGGGTGTCCATCAAGGTCACTCTCCTGAACTGTTTCAGGACCAGTGACCAGGGGCATGGCCCTATTTACTGGCTTGCTTCCCCTGCCTTCTCAGCTTGCTCTCTTATAGAACTCAAGACTACCAACCCAGGGATGAAACCATCCACCATGGGCTGGGTCCTCCCCCCTTGATCACTAGTTGAGAAAATGCATTACATCTGGGTCTCATGGAGCCATTTCCTCCAACTGAAGTCAGTGTTGAGAGGTTGGGGTGAGGGAAAGGGAATTGGTAGGGATAGGACAAGACAGAAGAAATAGATACTGTTCCCCTGCCCTTCAAGTTAAGACAGCCTTGGATGGAGCTTCAGCATTTCTAAGAAACAGTTCAGTCCCTTCCTCTTGTGCAGCATCTGGCCCAAGAGTCTACAATTATTTCCAACACATCATCTCAGTACATACGCTTAGAAGATATTTCCTGAGAAACCGAGCTATGGCAACTCTCTCATAAACCCTGATGTAAAACAAAACTTTCATTTAGGAAGTATGCTTCTAATGCCTTTGCTGCTGTAAACTTGAGTGTTTTTGTTATCTGTAGGTTTAACAACTCATTCAAAAATCTCTGTAAGCTCAACAAAAATGATATGGCTGATCCAGACACTGATGACTACATTGCAGACCATGTTACTATTTTTCAGCTTTTGTTTTGAGGCCAAAGCAGAGAGGAATAAAGAGAATAAAGGGGCAGCCAATATTTTGATCTGAGACCTCCAAGGTCATCTGGGATGAAGGATCAATGGAATTCTTACAAACTCCATCGTGAACCAACCACAAACTTGTACACCCCCCTCAAAGGGACCCCAAAAGCCAAAAGCAGATAAAACAATCATGAAGCCCAGCTCCTGAGTTAGGAGTTATCTACCTTCAAGACATTTCACTAACACTAGGCCCACCTTTAGTCTATGCCTCACCAAAAACCTTAATGTCTACAAAACTCTATCAAAGACATTTTATTCTCCTGTAATGGCTATTCCTGGTTGTCAACCTGACTATATCTGAAATAAACTACAATCCAGAATTGGAGGGCTCACCTGTGATCCAGATCTTGAGGCTGGAAAGCAAAAGTTCCTGACCTGAATCTTGGCAGGGAGATCTTGAGGCATAGTGGCCTTGGAAAGCTTAGGCCCAGTAAAAGTAGTATATGCTTTCAACTCCAGGAGACTGAAGCAAGATCTCTGAGTTCAAGGTCAGCCTGGGACAAAACAAGTCCCAGATCCAGGCATGGTGGTACATACCTTAATCTGAGTGACACCTTTTGCTGGAGGCCTACATAAGGACATTGGAAGAAAGAAGATTCGCTCTTCTTGGCCACTTGCATTTACTTGCCAGCACATCTGTTGGAACCAACTTCTACAGAAGAGCAGCTGAAACAACTAGCCTCGTGGGACTGAGCAACTACTAGGTCCTTGGACTTCCCATTCACAGTTGACCAGTGTTGGGGAGTGTACTGGCTGGTTTTATATGTCAACTTGACACAAGCTGGAGTTATCACAGAGAAAGGAGCCTCAGTTGAGGAAATGCCTCCATGAGAAAGGCATTTTCTCAACTAGTGATCAAGGGAGGAGGACCCAGCCCATTGTGGATAGTGCCATCTCTGGGTTGGTAGTCTTGAGGTCTATAAGAGAGCAAGCTGAGAAGGCAGGGGAAGCAATCCAGTAAGAAATATCCCTCCATGGCCTGCCTCTGCATCAGTTCTTGCTTTCTGACCTGCTTGAGTTCCAGTCCTGACTTCCTTTGGTGATGAACAGCCATGTGGAAGTGTAAGCTGAATAAACCCTTTCCTCCCCAACTTGCTTCTTGGTCATGATGTTTGTGCAGGAATAGAAACACTGACTAAGACAGGGAGTTTGACTGCAGACTGTAAGTCATCATAATAAATTCCCTCAATATAGAAGGACATTCCATACATTCTGTGACTCTAGAGAACCCTGACTAATACATCTCCTGTCAAAACTAAGTCATCTGCCTTGGAGTGAATACAATTTGAAGCTTCCTCTGTTATTACTGAAAAAAATTTTTATACTATCATATTTGACTCATATCTTCCTTTACTCCTCTTGGGAGTCTGAGACTCCAGAAAATATCCCCTCCTGATCTCCTTCCCCTGAGGGCATCACCAGGCAGCTGATGAAAGTGAATTGATCATCTCTAAATTTATCTCTTATTCTGATTCTATCCTGCCTCATAGGAGTTCCAGGAAAATAAACAATAAAATGGAACTTTCTGCCCCATCTTAGGTTGGGTTACTATTGCTGTGATGAAACACCAGGACCAAAACAACTTAGGGAGAGAAGGTGTTCATTGACTTTCAGTGACATTTCCACATCGCTGCTCACTACTGAAGGAAGTCAGGCTGGGAACTCCAGCAGGGCAGGAACCTGGACAGAGAGGTTGTTGCAGAGGCCATAGAAGGGTGCTGCTGATTGCCTTACTCCTCGTGGCTTGCTCAGCTTACTTTCTTATAGAACTAGGACCACCAACCCAGTGACGGCCCCACCTGCAATGGACAGTCATTGATTTTAAAAATTCTCTACAGGCTTGCCTACAGCCCAATCTTAGGTCTGCATTTCCTTAAACGAGATTTCCCTCCTTGAAATGACTTCAGCTGTATCAAGTTGACATAAACCTACCTGCCACATGCGCCTCTTCCTGTCGAGTCATAACAGACCCTTGCCTTCCTGTTTTCTTTCCTAGTGGGTAAAATGTTTTCTTCCTCATGCCACGCCTGCTGCTCTGTTGATCTCTCTAATCGCTACTTAACTAAGTGTGGCCACGATGGCCTCTTACCCCACTAGGATTTTGTTGTTGTTGTTGTTTGAGTTTTTGGTGTCTGCTTGCTTCAATGGCTGGTCAGGATTATTTCTTCCAGAACTCAACAGGTTAGGCTTCAAAAGGCTGTAGAAAGATGCTGGCCAATTTCTTCTGACCAAATTCCAAAACATCACATTGAACACTGGATCAAACATGACAACTTCTCTATGGGACCTTCCAGTCAACAACATCCTCCTTTATACCAACAGACTTCCAAATCCATACCCCACCAAGACAGATAATAAGAATGCTGGACCTGCAACATGTAGAAGAATGCAGATCGATCCATGCTTATCACCCTGTACAAAGCTTAAGTCCAAGTGGATCAAGGACCTCCACATCAAACCAGATACACTCAAACTAATAGAAGAAAAACTAGGGAAGCATCTGGAACACATGGGCATTGGAAAAAATTTCCTGAACAAAACTCCAATGGCTTATGCTCTAAGATCAAGAATCGACAAATGGGATCTCATAAAACTGCAAAGCTTCTGTAAGGCAAAGGACACTGTGGTTAGGACAAAACGGCAACCAACAGATTGGGAAAAGATCTTTACCAATCCTACAACAGATAGAGGCCTTATATTCAAAATATACAAAGAACTCAAGAAGTTAGACCACAGGGAGACAAATAACCCTATTAAAAAATGGGGTTCAGAGCTAAACAAAGAATTCACAGCTGAGGAATGCCGAATGGCTGAGAAACACCTAAAGAAATGTTCAACATCTTTAGTCATAAGGGAAATGCAAATCAAAACAACCCTGAGATTTCACCTCACACCAGTGAGAATGGCTAAGATCAAAAACTCAGGTGACAGCAGATGCTGGAAAGGATGTGGAGAAAGAGGAACACTCCTCCATTGTTGGTGGGGTTGCAGACTGGTACAACCATTCTGGAAATCAGTCTGGAGGTTCCTCAGAAAATTGGACATTGAACTGCCTGAGGATCCAGCTATACCTCTCTTGGGCATATACCCAAAAGATGCCCCAACATATAAAAAAGACACATGCTCCACTATGTTCATCGCAGCCTTATTTATAATAGCCAGAAGCTGGAAAGAACCCAGATGCCCTTCAACAGAGGAATGGATACAGAAAATGTGGTACATCTACACAATGGAATATTGCTCAGGTATTATTAAATTCGTAGGCAAATGGTTGGAACTGGAAAATATCATCCTGAGTGAAAAGCCCAATCACAGAAAACACACATGGTATGCACTCATTGATAAGTGGCTATTAGCCCAAATGTTTGAATTACCCTAGATGCCTAGAACAAATGAAACTCAAGCGGATGATCAAAATGTGAATGCTTCACTCCTTCTTTAAAAGGGAACAAGAATACCCTTGGCAGGGAAGAGAGAGGCAAAGATTAAAACAGAGACAGAAGGAACACCCATTCAGAGCCTGCCCCACAAGTGGCCCATACATATACAGCCACCCAATTAGACAAGATGGATGAAGCAAAGAAGTGCAGGCCGACAGGAGCCGGATGTAGATCGCTCCTGAGAGACGCAGCCAGAATACAGCAAACACAGAGGCGAATGCCAGCAGCAAACCACTGAACTGAGACTAGGACCCCCATTGAAGGAATCAGAGAAAGAACTGGAAGAGCTTGAAGGGGCTCGAGACCCCATATGTACAACAATGCCAAGCAACCAGGGCTTCCAGGGACTAAACCACTACCTAAAGACTATACATGGACTGACCCTGGACTCTGACCTCATAGGTAGCAATGAATATCCTAGTAAGAGCACCAGTGGAAGGGGAAGCCCTGGGTCCTGCTAAGACTGAATCCCCAGTGAACTAGACTGTTGGGGGGAGGGCGGCAATGGGGGGAGGATGGGGAGGGGAACACCCATAAGGAAGGGGAGGGGGGAGGGGGATGTTTGCCCAGAAACCGGGAAAGGGAAAAACATTCGAAATGTATATAAGAAATACTCAAGTTAATAATAATAATAATAATAATAATAATAATAATAATAATAATAATAATAATAATAATAATAAAAGAATGCTGGACCTGTAGAATCCAGTATCTCCAGTTACAGATAAGGCCCTGATGGGTTTCAACCCATTTCCCCGGAGCCACACCCTGGAAAATAAAAATGAATTGACCAATACTTACCTCTGAGTGGCTTCCATGAACCCTGATCATATTAACAATATAAGGCCAGAAGATTGCCCAACTGGCTTAAAGAAACTACCAAAGAAGAGATATTCATCTAAATATTTATACTGTTGATCAGTCAGAAGGAAATATGGATGCCATGTTAGGATTCTGAGTTATTTCTGACTCAGGGCAAGTCTGTCCTCGACTCTAGACCTGACTATTACTGATTGCAGTCAACTGAACTGCACTTGTTCCAGGGTGCTGTGTTGTTGAACATTGACTATCTGTGTACCTCCCTCCCCAGCTCTGTAGAAGCAGTGCTTTACAACACCTTTGCACACTTGCTCTCTGTTGTCTGCCAGTAGAGGTGTCCTGCAATATATCTAATCCACTTTCTAACATTTTTAGAGTTGGTGAATTCTTTGTGAGTGTGTGTTTGTGTGTGTGCATGACCATGTGGACACACGTAGTATATTCAAATGTGCATGTATATGCGTGCATGTAGAGGTGAGGGATCAACTTTAGGTATCCTATGTCAAGAGATATACACATCGTTCTTGACCTTTTTGGTTTTTCTATTTGTTTGTTGCTTGTTTGTTTTTTGTTAGGACCTCTCATCGATCTAGAGCTTGCCAGTTAAGTTTGACTGGCACCAGCAAACATGAGGAATTACCTGTATCTACCTCCCTGGCGCCAAAATCACAGGCTCAGTTCTTTACCCCCGGTTCTAATCTGGGTTCTTTGGGTCTAACTCAGGTTCTTGCTTACATTAAGTCATCTCCCCTCTCTGGACTCAGTGAGTGCTTTTGCAGTCAGTATCACCACCAACTCATGCATTGCCGTATGCTCCTGGAATGACATTTTCAAAGACACATACTATTAAGTCAAAACAAAAACAACAGAAAAATCACTAGCTCATCTTAAATGCCCTGATGGAAATTTTATTGTAACTGAGTTCCAGTTTTCCCTTGAGATATAAATATGGTGACTGTTTTGTTGTTTATGCAAATAAACCACAAAATTGTGAGTCACACCATTTAATGTGTCCAGGAAAACTATACTAATCTTCTGTTTTATAAAGAGGGGCAAAAAGACCGTAAGCTACGTTGGCATGGAAACAGTTGTGCGTTGCACAACCTGTAAAGGAGACACAGTAATAATGAACGTCATTGGTAGATTCACTTCCCTGTTTTCAACTGTAGTCTGAAAACAGAAAGTTCTAGAAATGGCACTCCATTTTTCTAACCAGCACACCCTTCTGAAGTATAATGAGTTGTCTCATCATACAGCTCTGTTCCACCAGTGTTAATGCATGTCCTTTGTCATTGTACCAACCTACACATGCTGCCCGCTCCTTAGCCTCTTACTACTAGTCTGGATGGCCAGATCAGGTGACGAGGCATCACAGTGTTGTGCTCAAGTCACCGACAGTAACATTAAAGTGGAAGAAGAACATGATGGTTAATTTGAATGGTGTAGTTGGCTAGACCAAAGAACACCTAGAACATTAACGATGGATGCACACTTGTGTATGCTTTGAGTGTGTTTCCAGAGACACTCAACTGAAGAGGAAAGGTATGTCCTGAATGTGAATGGAACAAGCCAATAGGGTAGGAGCCTGGACTGAATAATTAAAAAAAAAAAAAAAAAAAAAAAAAGGAAAATGCAGCTAAGCATTAGTTCTTCCCTTTCTCTGCTTCCTGGTTGGTGCTGTGTACCAAGCCACTCCCACCACCATACTTCCCCCAACCCCACCCCGATCAGGAAAGACTGTGTGCCTCTAAACTGTAAGCCAAAATAAGCCCTTTCTTACTTAAGTAGCATTTGTCAGATGACAACCACGACAAAGGTGACAGGTACAAGGGGTGATGCTGATAACTAAGATGAGCCAAAGTTAAAGTCATAACAAGCCAAATGTAAGGAGAAAAGCAAACATCCTCAGCTTGATAAGAAAAGAAACAATCATGAACTGAGGCTGCTGCTACCCACACTAAAAACCAGAAAGCAGTCTTGATAAAAGTTGAGAGCCCTCACTGGTGATCCTCTGGGAGTCCTGAGATGCCTCTTGCAGATAAGGAAGAGAAGATGGTGTATGCACCGGTGACTCCCAGATTCAGGACAATAAAAACAAAAGATAGAACCCAGAAAGGATGGTGAGTAGATAGGCAGTACAGGTGGATTCTATACCATGAACAGTAAGGAATTAAAGCTATCTTTTCTAATGATGCTACCAGCTTTATGCTACCCACTTATTGAGTCCAAAAAACCATCATATTCCTGACTTCCCTGATGGTGTCTGATGCTTGTTTCTAATTTCAACACATGGTGGCAAAATAAAATAGCTCTCCACGCTTGATTTAGAGCATTTGACAATGAAATCATATGTATTTAATCATGCTGAGGAGATTACAATTTTATACTGTGTTGAAGGAAGAAAATATTCATCATTGTAAAAAATTAAAAGAAGCACTACATGGATTTTAAAGCCTCGGCCATATTGTTTTATATGAGAAATTCATCTTTTTCGTGAATGTCTGCCTTGACTCTAAAAGTTTTGCTCCAGTTGAATGAACTTCGAATTTTTCTACAGCTACATCACAAGTCTCATTAAACTAAATCCATTCCAGATGGACATGGTTGAGGCCTTGAGATCTTTTCTTACACACACACACACACACACACACACACACACACACACACACACACACACACAGAGTACTTGACTTTGCCTGTGAACTAAATGCTAATCTCAAGATAAATGTTCTTTGTTTCACCACCCAAGTTTTCTGGTGGTTTTGCCTGGTGAAGCAGTGGAACCAGTCACTGTTAATCAAGAATCTTACACAACTCTAACATCCAATTGCCCCAGGTGATCAAAGTTTCAGGGTCTACTGAACATTTAGCATGACGACGGTGTGTCCCCCACATAAAGGACAAATCCTTAGGTTGGAAGAGAAGTCTCAGAGATAATGAGTATTGGCAGCACAAGCAGAGAAGTGTTTGTTTAAAAACTGCATAGTTTCTCATTGTTGTATGTAACAAGCAGAATCAAATTGTTCTTTTGGTTTGTTTGTTTTGTTTTTTTTTTTTAACAATCCATGCATTGCTTCACGTTCCTGCTATCTTACTAATCTCCCCATGGGGTCTCAAGTTCAAGCATGATGAAATAAAGAACATTTATCTTGAGATCAGCATTTAAGTCACAGGCAAAGTCAAGTGCTCAACACCCCCATCCCGTGTGTGTGTGTGTGTGTGTGTGTGTGTGTGTGTGTGCCTAAGTGATAGAGGGATCAAAATAAGAAAAGATCTCAAGATCTTAATCCATGTTCATATACATAGAGCCTGTCGCTCTAAGCCTCTGGATGAATTTGATTTAATGAGACTTGCAATGCAGCAAGTTTTCCGAGAAGCTGAGTGCAATGGCTTCTACCTGTGGTGCTCGCTACTCCTTGAGGATTGCTTAAGCCCAGAAGTGTAGGACCAAGTTGGGCAACAAAATGTAGTGTTTATCTCTTGAAAAGGAAAAAGAAAAAAGGAAGAGGGAAGAGGAGGAGGGAAAGGGAGGGGGCAATACTCTAATCAAAGTTTTTCAGTGTACAGCAACCATGCCAAACAGCAAAGGGAACATTCCATGAGTTCTCAAACCTACGCAAAGCACTACGAGCAACTGAGAAAAGCTGAGAGCAGAGAGACGTTCTTCCTCAGAGAAGTTCATACCGATTAACTGTCCAGTGTCAAACAGGCAGTCTCAAAAAACATACATACAGTATGTGGACAGAACAGGTTATATCTAGGAAATATATGCATATACATATATGCATGTAATAATAAAATAATGAAAAAGAGTCCATGTATTTGAAAGAGTGGGGAGCGATATAGAGGAGAGCTTGGAGGGAGGGACAGGAAAGGTGAAATTTCATATTCAAATTATGATCTCAAAAAGTACAAAAAAATTTTTTGGGTGTCAGAGAAATCCTATTGTCCTGGAATGTGCTCAGAGATCCTTTTGAAATCTTAAAAGCAAGGCAGAATCTAACCAAAATATGAAAGATCCAAAATAATAACAATATAGGAAAACATAAAGGAGAATAGGTGTAGAGCCCTTCCATAGGTATAGACCCCTTCCATAGGTATAGACCCTTCCATAGGTGTAGGCCCCTTCCATAGGTATAGACCCCTTCCATGTAGGCAGCATGAGACAGTCTTGACAGTCGTGATAAGATTTACAGATTGGGTTTATCAGAACTCAATGTGTCCGTGACACATGCCCAACTCTCGACTTTGGAAATCAACATCTTGGGCTATGTGAATGTGCCCTGTTCTTGCACTTTCAAGGAGTCCTTCCTCCAGAGTTTCCGATTCCAAAACAATAGAGATCTCAAATGAGATAGGACTAAGCCACAGACGTCTGAGCAGGTGTCATCAGTTAAGCTTCTTTGCAACGTGTTCGTGCAGGCTCTACTGTTCCCATGAGGAGCTGAAGGAGCCACTGAGACACTGTTGACTTTTTTCACGTTTGGACCAGGTAAGTCTCAGTATCAATATTATACTTGTGTTGTAGCTGAAAGGAACGTGGCTTCCATTGCATTTCTCATTCTATTTTGAAAACTTTGCTTTCTTTCTATCAATGATACCTAATGTGAATGACTCATAGACACCTGGGTTCTGGCTTGGCTTCCAGGGTTGTCATGAGAAGGTGTTAAGAGCAGAGTTCAGGCTTAATTAATTAAGAGAAGAAACACTCCATAAAGTGAATGAATGAATGAATGAATGAATGAGTAAGTAAATAAATAGGAACAGAAAAGAAAAGAAAAAACTTTCACATTGCTCATCTTTGGAGTGTCTCGCTGTGGCTACTGGAAATAAAGTTCTGGCACTCAAATTCCATGACCTGACATGAGTTTAGTCACAAAATAAAGAGAGGCCAAGGGATCTAAGTGTTCTATATGGAGGGGTAATGATAAGATGAAATATTTCAAAACTCTAGACAACTATCCTTCGGATCAATTTAAAGATTTAGAAATGTTCTGTTCTGTATTTTATTGAATCCAGATAATGAAATAATGAAGAAGAGGAGTTTGTTACAACAAAAGATCTGTACACACACACATACACACACACACACACACACACACACACACCTTAATACAACACACATTGTGTGTATGTGATAGGTTGAGGTAGAAGGATGTGTGTTTATGTGTAGCCATACATACACATACATTCTTTATGAATTAAGAATGTGAGATAAAAAGTCAAACTTCCAAAAACTCTCCCCAGAGACGTCTTATGCTATCTAAGCTTACTTTCACTCCATTTCAACTCTGAATAAACACCATGCCCAGAGCCAGCAAACACAGCATTAGTCATCACTGAATTACTACACCCACTTACAGAAACTCAGGTTCTTTCTCCTCTGTTTTTCCTTGTATTCCCTTCAGCCTTTTGCTTAGGAGGAGATTCTGCCCAGTTGCAAATGACCACCATGCAAATCCTAATTCTGAGAGAGGTGTGTGTCTGAAGTCACATGACAGCAGCAGGTCTTGACTACAATGTCATCAAGCATCAAAGAATTCTGCTCAGAATGCTCTACAGTCACACTGCAAACCCTAGCAGTAAATCCATGTGGACAACCAGATGCGTGGGGACACTAACTTGTGTAGCAGCTGTGGACCAGGCCATGGGGCATTCCCATACTGTGGCGTTTACACTGTCTTCTTATGCATTCCTTGAATGACTAGCATAGCAATTTAGCAGATAAGGTAATATTATCATTGCTATTTTCAGAGAGTTGAGGTCCAAGACAAAAAAACCTTTGCACTTGATCCCAAATGTTGCAATATTACCCACTTAGAACATTATCATCTGTATGTACAGAAACAGTCAAGAAATAATCAAGAGATGAATGGAATGAGATGACTCAGGAAGATCCTAGTTACCGTCACCAGGGGCACACAATCCGGACTTCTCCATTACGAAGGCAATTTTTTTTTTCAGAACATTTTAAAAGTTAAAATCACACATTGTTTATTATTGGCAAAAAGGTTATTTTTTTTTTCTTGGTGATAAAACAGTCAAAGGACTATGTTCAGAGGTCAAGGTTGCTGACACACACAAACCCAGCACTTGGGAGGCTAAAAGAGAAGGATTCTAGTCCTAGGCTATACAAGAAGACCCTATTTAAAAGGAAGGGTAAAAGAAAAGGATGGGAGAAAGGGAAGACAGAGGAGGGGGCAAGGAAAAATGACAGAAAGAGCCCCCCATTGTGAAGAGCAAGCTTCCCATATCCTGGGCTAGCCTCCCACATCTTGGGCTATCCTCCGGCATGCTCATGGACACCAAACAAGCTTCAGTCTGCACATGTCTAATTCCAGCAGGCAGCTGGTTACACTGAAACAAATCCCAAATCGTCCTGAGCTGCTTGCTTCTTTATAGTTCGGCAGGAATCCTCTGCATGTGGACCACTGCTGGTCAGGGAGACAGAGGGAAGGCACGATGAAGAGCGCCCAATGAAGAGACTTGGCTTTCTCTTTAAGAATTGGGGGGTGGGGGAGAATTGGGGGGTGGGGGGGGAGATAAAAGGCAGAGGGGAGTGGGCGTATATATTATCTTTTTTAATTCCACCATGATCATAATGGAATTGTCTTCCATCCTTCCACTCAAGGAAAGAGAAGTTCGGGGAAAGGAACTGAGTTTTGCCTAGCACCTGGGGACATAAGTTGGGTCGCAGCTTTCTCAATTAAATCCCCGGGGCTGCCTTCCTATGCTCTTTAAAGGCCTTGATTGCTGGAATCTTCCAAATAACTCTATCAATGATTACTTGCATTATTTTGGCAGAATACTTTTGCTAAATGTATTTCAAAACCAAAACCCCCCAGAACCTTTAAAACCTCGGTCATCCTACTGGACTCGGGTGAGCTGCTGCCTTTTATTCCTTACCCTTCATAGAAAGCTCGGTGCCTCTCATATTTGCATTCAACATGATTATCTTCTTGGATATTAAAGTACGCACACGTGAGAATCAAAACTCATGCCTACAGAAGCCCATAAAAGAATCTGACTCAAAACCATGATTTGAAAAGGTTTCCGAGCCCTCGGGGAGAATTGGTTTTAATTTGGGTGAGGCTTACTGAGAAGGAGCTGATGAAGTTGCATATTTATTAGTTCCCTTCTGTCTCTCAGAATACTGATAGTCCTTAGCTCCAGAGTCCTTAGCTTTTCTGAGCTGGAAGGCAAGGGCACCTTTTATTATCTGACAGATAACATACCAAGGTGTGATTCTATCACATGGTCTTGTTTTACCACAGGGCGTCCACAGCTGTAGCAGGCTGGACAGCCTCATCCGAGTAAGGTAAAGGATCTTGAATTTCTTTCACCACAGGCATTCTTGTGCGCCCACTGGCTTTGTTACCTTACTACCCGTACATGGATCATGTTTGACCTCTAATGGACAAGCCACAGACACCCGGAGAAAGAGTCTTGTAATATAAGTACACAAGGCCCAAGACAGAGGGCCCAAGACAGATACACAGAGGTCTTTTCTTAAAAGCGGCTTTAAATTCTGAAGTTTGAGTTACCCAGAGTTGTCTACTCTGGAGACAAGAGGCCACAGAAAGGGCTCAGGTCACAGGGTCATCTGGAGATGAGGAAGCTGTGCCTTCTCCAAGGACCAGTTGTTTAGCTTTCCTGTAGTCATTTCTGAAGAATTTCCCTCAGAGAAGAATAGCTTCCTGGGAACTATCCTACAAAATCCAGCAGCCAACCAAAGTCCTTGGGCTATAGAATACTAATAAAATAAGAACTTCATTAATAACAAAAGAAGCTTGCTGTGTGTTATAATTATGCAAACTACACTTTACATGTTTTATTATTTATTAGGTTTCTATAACGTATATTGGTCTTTCACCTATATGTAAGTCTGGGTATCAAATGCATCTCTGGTGCCTGAAAAGGCCAGAAGAGGGCATTTGATCTCACAGAACTGGAGTTGTAGACATCATGAGCCACAATGTGGGTACTGAGACTCAAACTTGGGTCCTCTGGAAAAGTATCCAGTGCTCTAGTTGTTAAACCATTTCTCCAGCCTTATAAACTGTACTTAAAAAGCAAAAACAAAAAACATTGATGATAGATAGATAAATAGATATAGATAAGATAATAGATGGATAGATATAGATAGATAGATAGATAGATAGATAGATAGATAGATAGATAGAGATAGATAGATTAGATAGATGATCAGACAGTAGATAGATAATAGATGACAGACAGACAGACAGACAGACAGAAAAATAGGCAAGCAGGCAGACAAGCAGGCAGACAAGGAATTTGGCCATGTGTTCTCAGCTGAACATGCTTAAGTGGCTCTTTATGCAGACAATGGCCAGCCATGGGCCATGCCCCGTGTCTCTGGCTTCCTGCCTTGGAACTCCTCTGTGGATGCCTTTGGGGATCTCCTGGGTGGTGTGAGGAGTTACCAGGGTGCGAGAGCAGCAGAACAGAACCACTTCCCCTTCGTGAAGATAGTCCAGCAGCAGCAGTCCAGTGGGCGGGAGAATGGCCACAGGTTAATTCTGTAGGCATCTGTGGTTCATTCCTCAAGCCTGCCTATGAGTCAGGCTACCTCTTCAGGGTGAGTCAGCAAAAGGACACCACTTCCCAGGTGACAGTCTTGAACTGTAGGTGCACAGTAAGTGGATATGTCTGCAAAAGTGAGCAGAACACACTTCTGCAGACTTCAGCAAACTCTTTGATTTTGTGCACGACCCAAATTCCCTGTCAGTCACAGCATTCTAAGGAGCACATCTCAGCCCAAATGCCACCGCCTTTCTTCCTAAGCAATGGCTTCATCGTGAGTCACTTGTTCAGGTACATAATCAGAGAGCTAAATGGGCTGCAGAGAAGGTGGAAGTGGGAGTAGAGAAGTAGCTATGTTGGAGGAACAATAGAAGTGTAGGAAAAGCAAACTCAGACCAGGCAGAGCCATGTGAGAAAGTGCTGGAACTGGAAGGCCTGAGGACGTAGTCCTGATGAAGCCTGGCTTTGTTCTCTGGCCTGCCCACCCATGTCAGAGACAAGGATTAGAGTAGATAATATGTTGCATCTGCACACTCTAGAAATAACCTAGGGGAGCAGGCAGGTTTGGCCGTGATCATGGGAGACACTGTTGAAGAAGCTGATAGCCTAAAACAAGTTCATATAACAGAATTTTAAACATCCTGGAATCTAGGGGAATCCTGTCCTGCCCATTGCCTGTTCTCTGGGCCCATTCCCTCCTGTAAAAATCATTTGATATTTATTTTAAATTTCCCATATTCCTCATCAATATCTCTCACCTGCGGGGACGATGCAGAAGCCCTGAATCACCTGACCCTATCTGTGTTTTATTTTGTGACTCTCCTGAGCAGGTGCACACAATCAGCACACAGGCCTTTTCTCCAATCAGCCCGATGTCTGCTGCTCTCTTCCAGCAGACTCCGTGGCTGAACGTTCAGAGAGTAAGTTAGAACTTCCCCCGCGTTAAGCCGTCTTATCTCTTTGTCCCTAGGAATCTTCTTGTTCCCCAATGTTAAAGCCTTCCAGCAGTTTTACCCTCCAGTCAACAGCACCGCACCTGAAGCCAGACAACCCCTACAAAGATCAATACCTTAGCTGGTTCTTCAGGTTCAGCAAGCTGAAGTTTCCTCATTTCCTTCGTCAAAGAAAACTGATGAGGAAATTCAAGCTGCAGGAGAGAACAGGAAAGCCGGGAAACAGAGGCCAAACTGCTTCTTCACAGGGAAGTTGTTCAGGTAGACGCTACAGAGGCAACGTTTTATGCCAGTGCCTGCTGCGAAAAATGTCCCTTTGCTGTGCTAGAGGCTTCACTTCCTACCTCAAGGGCACACCCCAGCCCACACCATGGGGTACAGAAACACTAACCTTATCACCCGTTCAAAGGGCCTACTACCAGCCAACTCTCCTCCCCGCTGAAGAAGCTAAGCCTCGACCATCTTGCCCACTCTGTAGTTTCAGTGTGTGTGTGTGTGTGTGTGTGTGTGCGCGCACACACACGTGCCTGCCATGTAACACTCTCTCCACAAAGGCAAGGGTGACAAGAGACCCCGAGGTGACTCTGTGTGATTTTGAGTGCCTTATCTTTTGTGGGAGTCCTTAAGTTTTACATCATCTTTTATTTCCATCCAAGCTGGAGGCAGATCAAAAAGACTCAACTGACCTTAATTACCTTTTCCTTCGTTCCTGAGATTAGGGACATAAGAGGACCTTTTGAACGCAAAGGGGAACCGTACCCACCCATGAGTCTTCCAGTTGGTGTGTGCGTGAATGTTTCCATTCGACACACTGTCCTGTCCGGTGATTGTATTTACAGCATTCAGAATGACATGCTATGTGACTCCTATGGCACCTGAGATCTGCCAGACATGACTAATAAAAGCTGAGCTTCCGAACTCACACATGCAGGCAAGAGCTCCTCTGTTTTCTCCGTGGGGGAAAATATGTGTAACTGGTTCATCTGCTCACTTGTTTTCAACCCTATTTCTGATTGCAAAATTCTATTGAGTGGGAAAAAGCAGGATTCCAGGTACATGGAAAAGCTCCTTTATCTTGAGTGGTTTTTCATGGAGTCAAAATGCGTGCATGATCTTCCGTAGCAAAAAGCCATCGTGAGCCACAGTGATGCCATCCAACTTCAGCTCTGGGGGCCAAATCATGATGTCTCTCGCTCGTAAGTCTCGGTAGGAAATGCCAGCTGATAAATACTCCAAGAGGAAGTCCTGCTCTGCCTTGCTACTTCCACGATCCAAACAGATGCTCCTGACGTCACTCTTGTGTTGTGTTTCCTCTTCACTCTTTCTTCTCGGGTAAGTGAAGGATTAGAGCAGTAGAGTAAGTGGTCCTGAGCTGTCTGCTTAGAAAACCCATCAACTCCACGTGGCACAATGTCTCTCCAATCTACGGTGGACACCAAGTTTTCCCTTCCTGAATAAAGCTCAGGGAGAAACTCTCGGTGGAACCTCCTGTGAACTTTCTTTGTTTTTGCCTGGTTCTCTCTTTATTTGCCCATATCTCCTGCCTGGACAGCCTGGAGCCCATGTCATAGCACAAGTGTTACAATGTCCTAATGCTCTCTAGGCCTTAGTCAAAGATAGCTTTAATTAAATGTGTGTGTGTGAGTGTGTGTGTGTGTGTTCTGTATGCACTTGAGTTTATGTGTACCGCATGCAAGCTGAAGCCTATGGAGACCAGAAGAGAACATTGGATACCCTAGAAATGGAGTCACAAATGCCCATGAGCTGCCACATGGGTGATGTGAAATAAACCCAGGTCCTCTGCAAGAGCAGGAATCATCCTTAACTGCTGAGCCATCATTCCAGCACCTCCTATCCATTCTAAAAATGGAGATAAGAGGACAGCTAGATCATAGATCACTAGGAATAACAGATACATGTAGTTAACATTTACTGGGTCAGGGTCGTCCTAAGTACCGACCAAAGATTGTCAAATCTGTTCAATTCCAGTGTTGTCACAGCAAACCACAGTCACACACACTCAGCAAGCAAATGCTGGGGGTGGGGTAGAGCCAGGCCTGCCCTTGTAATCAAACCAATCCTGTCATGGAACGTCATCCGTTATAACTGTAGAATTATAAGTAGCAGAATATATAACTTACATTGTTGTTCACTGAGTGTTTATTAACTATCTTCTTTTTCCACAGCCATACCCTATTCTTTCAAATTCTAAGCAGGCAGTAAGAATGGAAAGCCACCCAGATATCATACTGTGCTCCTTGTTACTCAGCTGATAGGCTGCGGCAGGCCCCTGTGCAGGTAAAGTCTTCTCGGGTAACTCTAGTTTACCATCTCTCTCACCAGCATTGAAGTCCATTCAGGATTTAAGGAGAGTGGTGTCTCTCCACTCTGAAGTCCAAGCACCTAACACATTTGAAGAATTCAACAGACATCCCATGACCGAAGAGGCAGACACATCTGCAGAGATGGACGGTTCTCTCCCTTTGATCTTTTCTCTCTGCCAAGTGACTTCCTCCACATTTCTCTTTGAAGTGAGCGGCTGCCTGAGCATTTCTCTGAATCATCTTATGGAGAGCAGTGGGAAATACATTTGACAGAGGCCTGACACTGTTTTTCCATTCTGGATGTTTTGTTTTGTTTTCTTTTTCTAACCAACCACAAACTACTCAACACTTAACTGGCATTGATTTCTATCTTTTCCTCCTTTGTTTGACATGACAACAGATAACCCAATGAATTTTTTTTTTTACGATACTGATGGCAGCAAAACACTTCCCTCTTCAATCATGTAATCTAAAACACATGGGTGAATTCCTGTTCATTTTCCATGTTGCTCCAATCTAAAACACATGGGTGAATTCCTGTTCATTTTCCATGTTGCTCCGTGCTTCTGTGTGTTGGGAGACTGGCTTTCTTATGTGCTTTGCAGTTTCCAGCGCTGACTCTCATGCTCTAAGAGTCTCACTTTGCAACTTACCTTACAACGATCTGGGGAACTGCAAGTTTCTGGCAGATGGACTGAAGCTTTCTCACATTCTCCCAACGTCTTTCTGTTTCCTTGAGACAGTTCTGAAGTGCGCATGACTTCAGGGCTGTATTGGAGTCAGCCACCCGGATTCCAGTGAGAGTAAAACAGAGAAAGCACTCTGACCTGTACTCATTTAACTTTCCAAAATCCCGCCCCAGTGTGTGCTTTAAGGTGCTCATAATATAGGCAGAGAATAATATACTTTCATAGTCTATAACGATAATAAATACTCAGGTAGACTGAAGAGAGATGACTCGGTGATTGTTGTTCTTGCAGAAGACCTGGGTTCCGCTTCCAGGACCAACACTGGGCTACTTAAAACCGTCCGCAACTCCATTTCCCTTTTCTGACATCGTTTCTGAACTCCGAGGGCACCTGCACTCCACTGCACGTGCCCATCCATGGTCACACACAAGTCATGCACAAGACAAAAAGAAAGAAGGATTTAAAATAAATAAGCGTGTGTCGGAGACAATCAGAACAGCGATGTGGGCACCCAACAGGAACAAGGCAAGTTTCGAGGGTTAAAGGACACTGGAAAAGCTCGTGGGTGGTGTGATCCACCGCGTGCCCTGTTGGTAATCTTTCTCCAGTCTGGGCAGAATGGACTGCAGGGCTCTCGTAAGCAGAACCTCTTACGGTGGGAAGCAGGTACGTGGGGAACACAGAGAAGTAAGAGAGCCCTCGGCGAGGCACATGGCAACCCACCCGAGCTAGCCTTTCTGTAAGGTGATTCTGATGCAACTTTCTCTCTGTGAAAAGACAGAAGGTCTCCTTGGGAGTCACAGCGTGTTCTCCGTGGGAAGAGCAAAGGCCTATTTTGAGTTCTGAAAGAGTTCAAATTCGCTAGCTTAATCTTTCCAGAAAGATCCCATCCCCCACCCCCACCCGCCACCCCCGTCGTCATTGTACGGAAGAACATGCTGAAGACAGGAAAAGCTTGAGAAACCAAATCCTTCGGTAATGATTTTCAGACTCTTTATCTCCATCTGATTCTGTGGAGAAGGGAGTTGATGCTGCCTGGATGTTCAGGGAGATGAAGCTACAACCTGGTGTCTGCACACATGGCTGGCCGCAGGATGTACCTGGAGGCCTGTGTTTCTCACCTTCCTGTGTTTGTGGGGTAGGTGGTGGAGACTAATCCCTGCCCTAGAGAGTGGGAAGAACTATCCAGGACAGAATGGCAGTGGACCAGCGGGTTTCCCACTTTCCCTAAAAACAACAGGCTGGAACAATCAGTTAGTTGGAGCACCAATTATTTTCCCTTGAGACTCAAACTTATGACAGTTTGTAGATTGACTCCATTTTCAGCAGTCACTTATCTTTAGTGGAAATTCCATGATCGAGGCGATGTTATCGAATAAAAATCTGAACTTGAAAAAAAAAATCTTTATTTTCTTTATCTTTATTTTTCAAGCAGAATAAGCAAACATCAAAGCAACTTTTATTTATTCATTCATACATTCATTCGTTCATACATTCATTCAACTGTAACAAAAAGATTTCTATCCTAGTCAGAAGTGTCTTACATCTATGACCTGGCTTTTGATTTTAAACATTAAAAGGATGGTTCAGTGTCTCAAGGCCAGATATTTTAAACCGGGTTTCCAGTATGATGCAGGAAGGAAATGTTCAGATTACACCCCCCATCCCCCACCCTGTGAGAGTCACACGGTCAACCTCAGAGTGTTTGAATTGTGGCTGGAGCTAAAATGGTGCCTATTCTGAAACAAATCAACTGACAGGGACCAATACATCACCAGGAAAGAAAGGAGAGCTAGGACCTAACTCAGACTGGAGGGCAATTTCAGCCCAATCTGCTGGGCTATTGACTGTGACGTAATTACAGAGTCCGCTTACAGCCATTGCTACCGCTTTGTATTCGTGCTGAAGTCAGTCTTGAGGAGCCACGCTGGGAAGAAAATCGCAGAACATTTCCAAACAAGGAGGAGATGAAGAGGGGGTTAAGGAGGCTGGGAGGCTGCCTCTGTGTTTACTTGGTTTGTTACTTACTTAGTTCTTGGCTTGAAAGGGATGAGGATTTAACTCCAAATAAAAACAAAAATGCACTGCAGAGATTCTGATAAGTGACTTTGAAAGAAACTGGAAAACCCTGTTCTATCTATTCGGTTTCCCTCAAAGCCCAGGAACGAGGTAACTCAAAAATAAAGTTCCAGTGCTCATGACTTAAACTGCTTCTGTCTCCTCACGAATGGCCATTACAAGCCAGGAGCACTGGAGCTTTGGGCCATGTGGAGAACTGCCTAGTCAGGCTCCACTCTGACGCCCCTGCTGTGGGACTGAGGGGTCCCTACAGCCCTCGTTCTATTTCACCTTCCTCTCTTTCCCAAGGCTTTGATCTTTCCTTTCCTCCCCAGGAAAACCTTTTGGTATGCGCCGGAGCCAGCTGCTTCCTCTGGCAGAGCACCTACAAAAACAGGCTGGCCCGGAGGGCAGAGTAGCTCCTGGAAGAAAGAGCTCCCATCTTCAGAAGTCAGCACAGAGACTGCTCTGCTCTTGGAAAGGTGGCTCACGTAGCCATAGTAAAGGTCACCTACCTATTCCAGGAAGCAAGGTCAATTTTATAGTCAGAAGCAGTGTTGAAAACTAATTCTTCTTCTACCCTGAGTTAGCAGGCCCATTATTCAGGCTATTAGAGGTAGTGTTTCGTCTTTTTAATTTTGGGATTTTTTTTGTCCTTTTACTATAAACATTCAGCAGAATGGACCTTATAGAATTGCTGTGGTATACAACTACAGTAGACGAGAGAGTAGGAAGCACCAAGGGAACCAAATCCCATCAGCTGTTTCAATATTGTGTTTATATCTACAAATGCAACCTGTCTGCTGACAGGCTAAGGGACGCTGGATCTCCCTGCCTCCCTGGTCTTCACACAGTCTCTTCTTTCTCCCTCACCAAAAGAGAGGATGTTAAGTGTGGTGCTGTGATGTATTCAAATGCTAAACTCTGTACCCCAAGATCTGGTTGTCACAAAGTGAGCAGATTCCAAGAACCTTTGCTGTGTAAATCTTGTTCCCCTAATTTAAAGCTAGTGGTTAAATAAAAATAGCTACAGCTTACTGGGGAGAATAGAAAGAGGTGGGACTTGAGTTAGCAGGTTGGGGGGGTCACAGGGAGGGATCATAAGGAATAGGAGGAAGAGGAGGAGGAGGAAGAAGAAGAGGAGGAGGAAGAAGAGGAGAAGGAGGAGGAGGAGGCAGAGGAGGAGGAGGCAGAGGAGGAGGAGGAGGAGGTGGTCTCCACTAGATGGAACAGGAGCATATACCAGAGTGAGTGTCCCACAGAACAGACTGCTGGAGCAGAAATAACCCTGGGGAGATGCAAACAGCAAGTATTTGTGGAGCACAGTTGGGGAAGCAGCCAGGCTAGCTTTAGAAAATTAGATTGGGGTAACCCCCAGTAATTCCACAAAGCTTAATAAATAAAATCATAGTCCTAGCCTCATTCATTTGAAGCTAGGTGTGGATAGAAACCCTATTATTATTTACAGTTAAGGGCATACTACTTAGCATGCAATGTGTCAGTCATGAGGAAGACCTCCTGTTCAGGTATCAGATGGGTGGGAGCTTACTTCAGTTTACCTGGATTGCCACCGGTGCCCCAGATCATGGGATGGGATAGATCTATCTGTGACTTTGGAGGACACTGTCACAGCTGTCTTCCTGAAGTACTGGAATTTGTCTTGTCCCCTCCTTAGACCAATGTGGTTTGTTCCCCAGTCACTGCAAGCTTGGCCTCCAGCATACTGATGTTCAGGCAACGTGGGACTGGTAAGATTTGCATCCTGGGGCTGCGCTCTTAGAATGTGCTAAGGTAGTAGAACCACTCTTGAAAGAGTTGTTAGGAACCACTGGTTTTCTCTGTTACCATCTGATCTCTACCTGTCCTGCACCCTTTTGCCAAAGTAGTACTGTCCCAAGAGCCAAGCAGAAGCCAACGCTAGGTCTTGAACCACCCAGGTTTGAACTTGGTAAACCTCTTTTCATTATAAAGTTCTCATATTAGTGTATTTCATTGGGATAACAGAAAACAGATAAATATAGCTTCATCTTACTGAATCCATAAAACATCCCAGCATTTCCAACCCCTCCTGTTTCCTGATGCTGCTTGTATTACGGATGCTAATTACGTTCCTCAAAGAACTGTTGGCATGGGATGCTCTACACATAGCTTCTGGGAACCTGCCCCCAGTTGGTTCTGATTGGAAAACAAAGATGCCAGCAGCCAATAGCTGGGGAGGACTGGCAGAGGCTGGACTTTAGGACTTCCGGGGCTTGGGCAGAAGAAGAAGGAAGATCTGCATGCTTTGGGAGAGTGTGGAGAGAGGAGACACAGAGGCCGCCATGAGCTAGAGAAGCAAGGAGAGTACCTGGGTTCTGGGCCCCAGAAGGCTGCTCAATTGGGTCTGGAGTGGCCAAGTTGGAACATAGAAATTAGTAAGTAGTGACTCTGAGTCATCAGTGGGAGGTCGATGCTAATGGCGTGGAAGGTAGGTAGCTGCCCAGCTATTGTGCTGCTGAGGGCTTATTAAAATATAAAGGCTGTGTGTGTGTGTCATTTGGGAACATAAAAACCACTGAGGCAGACAGCATCAAGCCCACACTGGGATTTATTAATTAATAATTAATACTAAAGTCTCCTTCTACATATGTGTGCTGTGTACAACTGTTCTAGCAATGTTCCCCTGGTCTTGGTAAGGAGGCTTCTCTTTTGTAATATCTTAGTGTGAACCAACTTATTAGTCTAGTAACATCCAAGAGTCACCCTGAGATTCACTACCCTGCTTCATTTTTGTGAGTCCCATTCTGCTTTATCCCTCCCATGGTGCATCTCTTGGTTTCCATTCCAGCCACACATCATCTGAAAAGCCTTCCAGTGGCTTCTTCCCCGCCCTAGCGTTGTATCTGTGTGGCCTCCAGTCTCCAAGAAGCCTTTGTGCCGATTCTTTGTAGCTACAATGTATCTTCCATCGCTGTCTTCCTACTAGCCAGGGACAGAGCTCCTGCTACCAATTATGTGCAGTTTATTTGAAGAAATGGACTAATGTCTTGAGAAGGGGCAACTCGGCAAGCTCTGTGCCATTGTAGCAACCGGTCCCTAAAGATCAACATTTCACAGCAGGCCGACTCATCCTCCCCAACTGCATAGCATTCACCATCACATACAAAAACATCAATGCCACATTTCCTGAGAAGGTAGGTTTTCTATTTTAGCGCTACAGATGTCATGTGGGTTTAGGATCGAATACAAGTTTATTTACGGTAAGATTTGGTGAAAAAGACAAAAACATGGAATAAAGACCTTAAGAATCTCATAACATGACCTGGTCAGTTTGCCAAAATTTAATCAAAACAATGAACAGAAGAGAAACTGAGTCCCCAGAGTAAATATCCCACCATGATTGGTAGATATCCTGTGGTGCTGCTGGTGCTGCTGTGAACTCACTGAACGTGGGACTGGGACGACGTGGGGGCCTCCTCTAACACACTAGGGTGGAACTACTATAGGTAAGGGTGCACGTAGGAATGCTTCAGAAATCATTTTTCTCTGTGTCGTCTGTGTGAAGAAGATGGAGTTTGGTGCCAAACACACCCTGATGGATGGAATATAACATGTGTCACTCGACAGGACACTTTCAGAGCAATGAACTAGGTTTGTGAAGTGAACAGTGCTGTACAAACATCACAGGGTGACAGCTCCAGCATCATCAAGTGCCATTAGGCACTCTCTCAAGGGACAGCAGACACCTAGGCAGGTCTTTCATTCATGGTGAGTGTCACTGTTTAGCAGCACATGACTGTTCACTCTCTGCCACAGGGCTTGTGTGCACCAAGCTGTTTAAACACTGCAAACCTGCACGCTTTAGCTGCAGATGGAGCTGCTGACACTAGCAGCAGCTGTCTGACTAGGGTTTTAGAGAAATAACTGCCAGACTCTTCTCGATATTCCTGAAGATAGGCTCCAGGAGTCTCCACAAACATCAGAATTTCTGACGTCATTCTGCTCTTACAAAACGGTGTGGAGTCTGCCTAGCAGCTGTGCACACCTCCCTGGGTACTTTAACCGTGTCTACGTTGCTGCAGTGCCTAATCCCGTGTAAGTAGCTGTCACACCGTATTGCTTAGGGAATAGTGGCAAAGGCAGATGTAATTTTGTTCAGTTATTTTCCACTTGTAGCCAACTGAATCTTTAGACACAGAACTCACTAGTCCAAAGGGCCCACTGTTTTTGTCAGCCTTTCCCATGTTCTGCAGTGTGTTTAATAAACATCATCTACTGATTTTGATCGCGATGCCGATAAGACCTGTGTTTAATATCCCTACATTGTCAGCTGTGAGTGGTGAGGCACGATATTTCCCGGGCACTGAATAAGTAAGACTCTTAGCTAGGGATTTGTCATTCAAAGCTTCCTGGCACAACCCTCTCAGTTTCTATAGACTTCAGTCGTGTTTATGAGGGTGGTCCTTCATACCTCACCCTCAGTCCTCATCAATGAGTGACTAGGACGCATGACCTTTGATGACCTTTGCTTTTCCAACTGTGTTGATCTGGTCAACTTGTCTACCTCATCCCTTCCCCAAGTCCTTGGTTTTGGAGAGAATAATAAACACATTGAAAACAAATATTTCCACAAAACAAAACAAAACATTGATGTTGGTTAATCATTTTTAATTTCTTTAAAAATTTTTGGTTCACGTATGGTAGTTGGGGTTGTGATTATGAGTAGAGTACCCAAGAAAGCTAGAAAAGGGTATTGTATTCTCCATGGACGTGAAGTTGTAGGCAGATGTGGGAGCTGCCAGATGTGGGTACTGAGAATCAAACTTGGATCCTCTGCAAGAGCAGAACCTGCTCTTAACCACTGAGCCATCTCTCCAGCCCCTTCTTCCATTTCTTTATACTTGTCCTTTCTAGATATCAATATCTAATATCTTCATAACAGAAAAGAGAAAATATTGACCTGAAAATGCTACATTTGAAGCCAAGTACCAAGCAGTAGAGACTGGAACTTATAACAACAGCAGAGATGACATCATTCTCTTGGCACAGTCGCTTATGTTTCCTCACTCAACCTTTACATAAGGAAAACTGTCTATGCATTGGGGATACTGAGGGACATACACGTCAAGTGATCCATTCAAGGATCGCACACACTGTGGGAAGTTCAACCGTTAACAGTGACATGAGAATTGAGGTGTGTTTGCCTCAACGGCTAAGTTCTTTCTGAGCCCCACTGCACTTACAGCTGTCAACATAACTTTATTCTGAGGTGCGCTCAATGTTATATCGATTTGGTTAACTATAACATTACAATGTTCTATTGCACAATCAAAGAAAAAGAAGTCATCAACTTGAGGGAGTACACTTGGGAGGGGTTGCAGAGGGAAAAGGAAACTAGGGGAAGTGATTTAATTATGTTTTAATTAAAGTGTACTTATTAAGATATTTTCTTGTGATGTTTCCACCTAATTTTTCTTTTCTTTTTTTTTTTTTCTTTTTTCTTTTTTCTTTTTTTCAGAGCTGGGGACCGAACCCAGGGCCTTGTGCTTCCTAGGCAAGCGCTCTACCACTGAGCTAAATCCCCAACCCCCCACCTAATTTTTCTTAATTCACACACATTCTCTTTTTTTTGTTTGTTTGTTTGTTTGTTTTTTCTTTTTTTCTTTTTTTCTGAGCTGGGGACCGAACCCAGGGCCTTGCGCTTGCTAGGCAAGCCCTCTACCACTGAGCTAAATCCCCAACCCCACACATTCTCTTTTAATGACACACCACCAAGTAGTGAATTAATAATACAAATGACTTGAAAATACAGTGAATACATGTACTCTAGAAATATAGGCAGACTGAGCTTGACTCATTCACTGCTACATATGACAGGATGTTATGGCTCTAGTATGAACTGTCCCTTGAAGCTTATGTGTTTGAATGCATGGGTACCAAATGCTGGTAGTTTAGGGAGGCTCTGGAATATTTAAGAGGTTTGACCTAGATGGAGAGAGTGGGTTAATAGATCTAAAATATGATGGTCACCATAGTGGGTCTTAGTTACAGTATGGTCCTAACTCTTGTCCCATCTCTCTTTCTTGCTGATTTGCAGCCTAAAAGATGTAAGCAAGCATCTTCACACTCCCGTGGCCATGACCCACTCCTCCCTCTACCAGTCCTCCTCTGTCATGAGAAACGGTACCCACCAATTGTGAACCAAAATAAACTCTTCCTCCCTTAGGATTCTTCTTATCAAGTATCTGCTTACAGCAAGGGGAAAGTAAATGACATATGTTTAATTAACTTCGGTCTGGAAGAAATCATCAAACTCCACAACCACCTTAGGAAGCATGACCAGGAAGATGTGAGGAAAACCCCTTTTTATTAATGGGGTAAAAACAGACAATAGTTCTTAGCATTGTTCTTTTGTCTTTGCAGGTAATCCTCTTTGAACAGTAAGGCTTCAGGGAAGCGAACAACCACACTTACCCTGCAAGTGCAGAGTATGTGCTGGCTCCCAGCTACTCAAATCCTATAATAATCAGCTTTGGAAGTTCTGGTTCTTCATCAGAGAGCCCTGTTGCTCTCGGCCTGTGGTGAGATACCATATGCCAACAGGAGGACACGGTGAACCAGAACTGCTCAGCTCGTAAGAGGAAAGGTAGAGGTCTATATAGTTGCCTTTAAGGGCAGTGAACCAGAACTGCTCAGCTCGTAAGAGGAAAGGTAGAGGTCTATATAGTTGCCTTTAAGGGCACATTGGCTGAAGGCCTCCTGTAAGGCCCCATGTCTCAAAGGTTCCACTAACTCACAAGAGTACCACCACTAGATAGATGAAGCCTTTAACATGTGACCTTTTGAGGAATAAAATCCAAACCACAATCTGCCCTCTCATGGAAACATAATGGGCCAGCAAAGCAATGGAAAAGGCAGAAACATGCTATGCAAACAAGGTTCCTTTCATGGACAACCTGAGTGGTGGCATTTGGACCAGCTGATGATAATTTGGGGTGTGCCTTTGTCAGCTTGTCTCTGAGTTCCAGCTATGTTCCATCTCCCCGACTCTCTAGTCAGGCACCTGATACACAGACCAGTTTGTTTCTGGTTTTCCCCCAAAGGTTCATAGTCTACAGTGCACTAGACAGGAAGCCATTTTCCCATTTTCTCTCCTCAGCAAACACAAAGGGGAGCATACTTCATGCCAGCCTCCCCTTACATCAGAAATAACTGAAGTGCCAAGGAGTTAGCTCTGAAGGCTTCCAGACAGACCTCTACTCACATGATGTGCTTGTCTGTGAAACACTTCGCTTGCTTGACAATAGATCAAAGGTTTTATATCTTCCAAACTCCATGTAGCATTCATGCTGTATCTTAATTAAAAGAAAATCAGAGCATCACACATTTAATTAGTCTTTTCTAATCATTTAATCTCCACCTATCCCTTCCTTCTTTCCTTCCTTCAGCTTTCCTGAGCTGGGTTTAAGCAGCCTCACTTCTTGTAAGGATTGGAAAATATAGAAGGACTAAATTACAAGCTGAAAGAGCATTAATGGCCCATTAGTCCATTTCTGGGTAAATAGGGACCCCTGGGAATGCCATCATTGTGGAATCTATATCTGCACTAATGTAATATGTAAAAATGAGCCCTTAAAAGCAGCATTGACCCGGAACCTACAGAGAGGACGTAATGGGGTATCAATGCAAAAATGTTCTTGAAACTATCAAAGTCTGGTACTGTAGGTAGACATTGCTTCATAAGTAAGAAAAACAACAGCAACAACAAAGAAAGATGGATCTTAGCAGACAGCACATGGAAGGCCTTCAGATTGGAAGGAGAATGTGCTGTGTTTTATCCATTTTGGTCACTAACGTAACCTCATGATGGGTTGTAAGAAACGGGGTTTGCTGTAAATTTTTAATACTTAACAGAATGACAAGTTGTTGGAGTTTTTTTCAATTGAAGAGCTCAAATGAGTGCAACAGGAACTAGATAATAGATTGATACCTGTATCACAAAGGATCATTTGTGCTACACTACACTCTTTACAGTCTTGTTAGTGGGAAATGTTAGCAAGGCACAAAACTCACTCTTCCTTGTGTGACTCTTTTTGTCCCAGTCCCGAACAATTGAACTCATAAGTGCCTCTCTTTATATCCCCATTATAAAGGAACCCAGGTGATGAGTTACTGATAATCTCTCCACCTCTCTTGGTTGTCATTTTCCCAAATCCAACAGTGTTCCCACTCTGAACAGATACAGTTCTGAAATGTCTGCTCCACATATAGCATACAGAGGAATGGAATGCCCTGAGAACCCATGGAAAGACTAGTTCTTCCCAATCAGGTACCCCTGCTGCTAATGGAAAGTGGAGGGTCCAAGAGAGAAAGGGATGATGAAGGACAAGCCAATGCACCCTGAGGGGATGGTTTAGGGGTCTCATCTAGGATGGTCTCTGTAAGGCAGGAGGTACCCCATCAACACTGAGGTCGGTGCACTCCCTACCAAATACTAGGTCATCCCTTCTTGTAAAATGATTGTTTGTGCTGGGTTTTATTATCTTCTTTCTTCAAGTGTTTTCCCACTAGACAGTGACCATGCATTCTTCCTTGTTTTCAGCAAACAAGCTTTGGGAACTAGAAACAATGTGTCCAAGCAACCCATTGTTGCTTTCTGTGTGTGTGTGTGTGTGTGTGTGTGTGTGTGTGTGTGTGTGTGTGTGTGTGTGTGTGTGTGTGTGTTGGTGTCTGTGTATCTATGGTGTGTGTGTTTGCGTGTATGTATGTATATATGAAGGTGTGCGGGAATGTGTGTGCACATGTATGTGCATTCAGGGCATGTGTATGTTGCATATACAAACAAAAGAATGTGCTAATACAACTTTGAATCAACTAAGGAGTGTCCTCAATTTAACTTCAGGGAAATGGGTTTTCTGGAAAATGAGAACACAAACAAAAGTAAAGTCCAGAGCTGCCAAGGGCAAGAAGATGCCAAGGGAGAAGATTCCAAGGGCGAGAAGCAGCAACTAGATTAGAAAATGCAACCAATCACCTTGGGCTCCCGTTTCCTGAGGAATGTGTGCTCCGGAAGAGAAAACATCCTGTCACTCAGAGCAGAGAGCGCATTGTTTTACCCCTTCCCTAAAAGTTTTAGGAATTTGCATTATATCCTGTGGAAATGGCAACATCCTCTGAAAATAATCGGCTGCATATTCTATACTCTGTCTTGTCAACCATACATTCTTTACGCATATGCTTGTATCAAGGAAGAGATCTTTATTTGAAAAGACACTGTTTCGGAAATCAGCAGTCTGACCTCCGTTGGCATCGCCTCTTTCACTTTAATATGATAGCCAGAATCTATCCTCCTCCATGTTTCAACCATCAACCTGAATTTCTGATTGATAAATGTCTAAATACCCAGTTAGTTGTTCAACTTCAGAGCTGCTGCCCTGACGGGACACACAGTATTTCAGGTGAACTAATGGACACATCTCAAGATGTATATATTGAGCTCTCTATTTTGTGCTGACCAAATAGAGCTTTTATGTGTTAGCAGGTCAGGGCTTAGGAAAGTTAGTGGGAGGGTTACAAACTTTAGTCAGTCAAGACCTGGTCATCTAAAGAGAGAACATGTGAAACTCCCACACTGTTGTCAACAGAGCTGTGGAGTTGGGAGAGGAAGCTTGGATTGAAGAGAGAGAGTATAAGGCAGAACTAATCGGGGAGATAATGAGTGGTTTGTGGATGTGGACTGTTTTCCTCTATCTCTAGAGTGTCATTGTTAGCAGGGTCATTCACAAGAGACCCCTAGTTTCCAAGCAAACCACTCCCTTTGCATGACTATAACAAAATACTTGATTTGGTAAGGCACAAATAATAGCTTAATCCTCTCCTTCCTAGAGGCTGAGACATCCAAGGTACCTTCTGACTGTGGAGGGAGGAGCAGGAGAAACAGAAATGGTAAGTTTGTCTCTCAGCCATTTCTGAAGAATGTCAGTCCTATTGTCGAGGATTTAGTGCTCAAGACCTCATCACCTCCAGAATGTGTCGCCTGGTAATATTACCAAATTGGATCTGAAGCCAGGACATGAATTGGTGGGGGACAGCCATTTGAAGAATTTATTACTGAAGATAAATTTTCTCTCAAATCTTAGGAAAAGCACCTCAGTAAGCTACTGGAAGTCTCAGAATTTCTGCTGTTTAGAATGAGAACTCTGTGTTGAATGGATCTGAGCACATTGTCTTAATACAACAGGTGGGAAAAGAAAAAACCATGTAAGTTTATGAAACCTGCCTTTCAAAACAGTAGTCATGTTCACTCATACGATGACTGAAGGGCAAAATATGGCCCATGATATTTGGCAACACTTGCTTTTTGGTAGCTCAGTGTTTTCTTTGTAAACAGGAGTGCAAGTGCCTCTCTGTTAGACGTGGTTTTCCATTGTTGTAAATGTGTCTCTGCCCTGAGTCGCTTAAACCCTAGCAGGTTTATTTGCAACCTTAACTGCAGCTACACCTGCCTG
The DNA here is from genome assembly GCF_011064425.1 of Rattus rattus. Lineage (NCBI taxonomy): Eukaryota > Metazoa > Chordata > Mammalia > Rodentia > Muridae > Rattus > Rattus rattus. Next base: position 177,782,157 of record NC_046157.1, on the reverse strand, counting down.
AGTGCTAAACCTCTATAGTCTGTGTCTCTCCACCATCTCTCTGTGTCTTAACACCCTGGCTCCAACAGTCACACATGCCTAATAACTGTAGAGCAAGCAGCAAGCTCACATCTGTTGAGAGGCTACCCTGGTGCAGGAGCAGCCCTATAAGGAAATAGAAACTTGTATTCTAATATACAAAGAAAAACTAGGATAGTTGCCCCGAGGGCAGGGCCTGAGTGTGTGTGTGTGTCTCTCTCTCTCTCTCTCTCTCTCTCTCTCTCTCTCTCTCTCTCTCTCTCTCTCTCTCTCTCTCTGTCTCTCTCGTCTCACTGGCAAATGCTCTATCTCTCTGCCCAAGTCACAGAGACTCCAAAGCTAATTCTGACGTAAACACACAGGAATCTCTTTTTGTTTTTCTTTAAAGTTCATTCAATACAACATAATCTCCAACTTCACTGAGGTGGCTGACCACTTCCAAGACCGAAGCCGCCTATGTAGTGGAATTCGCTTGCTATGCCCGCCCCAGCCTCGGCTTTCTTATCAGCTCCAAGGTGCACAGCACTCCTTCTGTAGGTGTCTCTGTCTGCCTCCCGTCTTGTGAATCTTACAGGCTGCTCACCCTCTGGACCTTTGGCTGGAGGCCTGCCAGTCTCAGGATGGCTTTGCCTGGGCACAATCTCTGGAGATAGAGGCAGGTAATATCAGAGATACTGGATGCCCTCATTTGGACGGTACCAGTAGAAATGTCTCCAAGCAAATTACTCCTTCTTGTAGCCTTGAGACTTGAGAGTCTGCATGGCCTTCATTACTTGAAGGTTGGGCACATTCTTGACTGCCAGCTCCTGATGTTTGGGCATGTGGACATCTTTTCTTGGCCACCATCACACCTTCCTTACAAAGTTAATAGATAGCAATCCAATTCTTCTTAGGCATCAACATCGAGGTGGCTACCACTATGGTCTTTATTACAAGCTCACGAGGGACGCGAGGACTCTCACTGTCACTGTCCCAATGGGTCAGAAGTGAGAGCCTTGAGTTTAGGGGTGTAGGGTATTTATTGTGGTTACATCAAGCTTGGGGAATTCCCATATGGGTCAGCAAATTAATATATTGAAAACTACTTTTCTGAAGAAATCTGTAGGAACCAAACACAAGGACAAAACAACCTGACAAACAGGATGTTCAGGCTGTCTGTTTTCTGCAGGATGTCTTAGCTTATCCGTATGTAGCTTGACCCTGCTGCTGTAGCGTAAATGGCTGTTGCTAAGTGGGTGTCGGGGCTTGCCATAGGCTGTTTGCCCAAGTGGATTTTATGGTTTTCTTTCTGGAATTGGAGTATAGCCCCTGTTCAAGACTCAAGCTTCTTCTCAAACAGAGTTGGTTGGGCTTGACATTATTCATAGCATTCAATGTGATGCTGACTTATCAACTTGTCGGTATATAGTATCACCAAGGAGAAGAGCCCCTAGGCATTTCTGTGAGTGGTTTTCTACATTAGGTAATTTCAGGAGAGACAACTTACCTGAGATGTTAACCTAGCCATTCCATGGTTCAGGGTAGGACTGGAGAGAAAGCAGGGTTAGGAGAGGTAGCTCAGTGCTCGAGTGTGTTTGCCTACCACTCTTGAATAAGATCTGGATTTGGTTTTCAGTAACCGCATCAGGTGTCTCACAACCATCGATAACTCCAGTTCAGGGAGATCTGATACTCAGTGGTCTCTGTGAATGATGGTTTGCATATGCTCAGGCAAGGGACTGGCACTTTTAGAAGGTATGGCCCTGTTGGAGGAAGTGTGTCACTGTGGGAGTCAGCTTGGAGTTCCTCCTCCTAGCTGCCTGAGGATGCACAGTCTGTTCCTGGCTTCCTTCGGATGAAGATGTAGAACTCTCAGCTCTTCCTGCACCATGCCTACCTGGATTCTGCCATGCTCCAGCCTTGATGATACTGAACTGAACCTCTGAACATGTAAGCCAGCCCCAATTAAATGCTGTCCTTTTTAAGTTTTTCCTTGGTCATGGTTTCTGTTCATAGCAATAAAACTCTAATTAAGATAGTCTCTATGGACACCTCACCTTTGTGGTGCATATAAACTCTCTCTCTCTCTCTCTCTCTCTCTCTCTCTCTCTCTCTCTCACACACACACACACACACACACACACACACACACACACACCAAACAAATAAAAAGAGAGAGCTCCTACCATGGGCTTCCCCTACATGATAGACTACACTCTCAAATGTGGGCAGCTTGGTCTGAATGTTTACATTTATGTTGGGATTTCCATTTCCATTGAGAGGTATTAGATGCAGGGTCTGAGCAATTTGATTAGGCCATGAAGCCTCTACCTCAAGAACCAGTCATCTACAGATTAACAGACTCATGACTACTGGGTTCGCTCCATTATACTCAAGGCTCTGTGTATTCTATGTGAGGGCCCTTGCCATATAATGACCTTTGTCCTCTTGCAAATCGTTATGGTTCCCATTAGGAAGAAACCCCTCACCAGATGCTTTATTTTACATCCTGTGATGGTTTGTATATGCTTGGGCCAGAGAATGGCACTATTAGGAGGCGTGGCCTTATTGGAGTAGGTGTGTCATAGTGGGTGTGGGCTATAATACCCTAGTCCTAGCTGCCTGGAAGGGAGTATTCTGCTAGCAGCCTTCAGATGAAGATGTAGAACTCTCAGCTCCTTTATCACCATGCCTGCCTGGATGCTGCCATGCTCCCACCTTGATGATAATGGACTGAACTAACCTCTGAGCTTGTAAGCCAGCCCCAAATAAATATTGTCCTTATAACAGTTGCATAGGTCATGGTGTCTGTTCACAGCAGTAAAACCCTAACTAAAACATTTCCTAAATATCCCCAGAGACATACATGCCAAAGCCTTGAGCCCTCAAATAATGGTCTTGGAAGATGACAGAAATGTGAAGAGGTGTAGCTTTGTAGAAATAGGATGTCTTTGCATCAGTGAGGGTCTACACTTGAAGGAGTAAGTGGAGCATGGACTTCTTTCTCCTTTTCTCTATCCCTTCTCAGCATGAGATGAACAGTCACAGCCTTGCTCTATCATGGTCTTCCATCATTGCAATGAGTGTAGTAAAAAGATGCCATTTAGACATGTAGAAATACCTCACTCACAAACTCCATTACACTCAAGGCTACACCTGATAACCGAGAACCCAGTGATATCACTCACTCACGATAGCCAGACACAGAACTAGAATTCCATGATGCCCACTGGATAGCATAGAAGCAGAGACCAAGAGCAATGCTTGACTCTGCACATCTGGAGAGCCAACAACTGGATTTGCCCTGTGGCTGCAGAGTCTCCCTCAGGAGCCTGACCCTTACATCAGGGACTATTGTTAGAGACTGGACTTGACCTTCAGCTAAGATACATGCAACAGGTGAGCAACCTTGGAGAGATAGACTTAGGACTCTAGCTGGGAACTGGGAGTGCACATTTTGTGTAATGACCCTCAGCGTAATAAAATATGACTTTTGTTATAGCCCTATGCACATCTACCTTCTCGCTCATGACAGTTTTGATGAGCTGTCCTCAGAGCCACCACAGTTATACCTGATAATAGACCAGAATCTGAGAACAAAACAAATCTTTTCTCTTCTGACATGGATTGCCTTAGCTTTCTGTTGTAGTAATGGAAGGTTAACATCTCACATGGTGCTTGTTACCCCCACAGAACCGTAAGAAATGCCTTTCACTATAAATTAAATAGTCCCTAACATTTCATTGAGCCATGAAAAACAGCTTATGCCATGTGACAACCTTTTATCCACATGTTAAAGTCTTGTGCATTTTTCAGAGCACCTACATAGGACCAATAGGACCATGTGACAACCTTTTATGCACATGTTAAAGTCTTATGCATTTTTCAGAGCACCTACATAGGACCAATAGGCAAGGGGAGTGGAAAACAAAGGGGCAGATAGAGTGCTTGCCTTCAGGCCATGAAGGAGGAGGGAGGCTCAGAAGTGGGTTTGGCTGGCTGGTATAGTCTCCTGCTAGCCTGTACCAGCTTCCATCAGGGTCCCAAGGCAGTGCGGGCCATTTTTTAGGGTTTTAAATAAAGAGAGCCATAATATCCCGTTAAGAGGTCCAATTGGCCTTGGACTATTTAAACACATTAAGTCTTATCACTATTCACACCTTGCTCAAGGTCAAACAGACTGTGGGGTGCTTTTATCAAAGCCATTTCCTATTTAATAATAGCAAGACAATGAAAGGGGGTGCTAGATGGGGGAGGGGAGGTCCTTGTCAGTATTTATCCACAAGGCCATAGGAAATTCTCTCACTTCGGTTCTTATAGAGCTTGCAGCTGCCCTATAGCATTAGAGCACTAACTCCCTGTTTACAAAGGAGGAAACTGAGAGATGAAGTAATTTGTTCCAGGATGGAAATTGGAGAGGCAGGAATTGAGCTCTGTGCCCATGTTGAGTCTTGACTACCATGGTCAGGGCTCTGGGAATGGAGGTAGAGAAAGATGAGGAAGGGTGTCAGGCTGAAGGCTATACAACTGACCTTGGCTTTTAATCAGGACCTTTATCCCATGTGGACCACAGAATGAGTAAGAAGGCCTAGAATCAACTCTCAACAAGTCCTATCTACAAACAGAGGATAATAACGTGTACGTTTGTTGAAGTCTGATGTCTTTTCTACAGAATGAGGGTGTACAGACTAATGACATAACTGCTCCATTGTATAATTAAGGGGGAGGTTTTTATTCTAGATATAAGAGAAAGAGAGAACAACTAGAGGCATCTGGAAGAATCCAGAAGAGAGAGGGAAAGAAGTAGATGGAACATGGCCAGCAGACTAGACCTGGTCAGGGCTATCTGTAAGAGATGGGAGAATAGCAAGGGATAGAGACTAGAGAAAAGATAGTGAGAGAGGCAGGAACAGAGACAGGCAGACAGGCAGACAGACATACAGACGGACAGACATTCACACACAGAGACATTCACACACAGAGAGAGGGAGAGAGAGACAGATAGAGAGATAGACACATCTACACACAGTGAGACAGACAGACACATTCACACAAACACACAGAGGACAGAGAGAGACAGAAACAGACAGAGGCAGAATAGCAGAATTATAAGGAGAATTATAAGCAGCTGGGGGAAGGGAAGCCCATGAGCTTGAGGGAGTTTGTGGTAGAAAAGGAGGTAAGAAGGGCTAGGATGTAAAGTGGACTTTGAAATGACTACTTGGGATACTGAAGGAGCCTAGAGGCTAGCATGAGCTTTGATATGCTAATAGGTACCACACGTAGCCACGTGTCTCTTCTGCCAGAAGTTAAGAGAAATGAATCCTTTGATAGATGGGAGCCAGTTTCCCAAGTTCCTGAGAAGTGAATGCTGGCTTTTATCACCATCAGAAGTTCTTCTGTAGTCCAGGATTTGCTCACTGGACTGCCTTTTGGAGTTTGAGGAACTGGAGTTTCCTTTGACCTTCACGGGGGACTCAGGCAAGAATACTTCCGACTATGGGACAACAATTGACCCACTGAGTCTAAGAAGCTGACAAGTAGCTAAGAACAGTGATACATGTGTAAAAGTAACTTCTCATAAGCACGGAGTAAGTACTGGGAGCAAATTCCATTCAGTTCAAACTGAGGAAGTCTATAAATGCCTGGTCAAACACAGGCTTTCTCTGCACACATTCCTACTGCTCAGATAATATCTAAGGCAACATTCTTCTTAGACTGCTGCTCTTCGTTGGGACTTCTAAGGACATCTGTGACGTTGGCCATTATGTGAGTGGACATCAAAAAGTTGAAATAGGTCCTTCGGACACCACAGACCTGAGGGTTATCTACTTTCTAGCTGTCTCCTCTGGTCCCTGGGACCACCCACAATCTCAGCATCACTTGTCTCCCATAGTCATTGTGAGTTTGCTAAAACTCTTTACTTTTATGGTTGATGGTGGAGCCTCTGCTGAGTGTAACCTTTCAGCTAAGCATCAGGTAAGAGGGAAGTCAACCAGGAGCGGGGAGAGCTTGAGAACACAGGGACTCCATGTGACTAGTTCTGAACTACACATCTGAGGGTAAACGTCAGCAACCAGCCTGACCTACGTCACACAGTGTCTTATGTTGCAGCCTAAGGGACAATATAAGTTATCTAAATCTAGCAAAGAGGCCACAGGCAGCCAGAGCACAAACTCTGGGTGTCCTGAACTTACCATCCTTTGGACAGAACGGCTCAAATACAATGACACAGGGGAGTAGTAGAAAAAGCAATGGGACCTGTTGGCGTTTGGTCTGTTGCTAACTATTGTAATGCTAAATTCTGGACCTGAAGGTCTAGGCCTATGAGTGAATTCTCATGTTTACCAGCTTTTGTTGTGCAAACCTTGTTCCTTAATTTAAAACTATTGGTTAAATAAAATTGGCTATAGCCAGTTACTAGAGGAATTGGAGGTAGGTGGGTGTGGAATTATGCTGTTGGAGGTGAAGAAGCAAGAGAAAGAGAAGGAGAAGGTGGAGAGAGGAGAAGACCACATAAGGTAGGTGAATCATAAGAGCTGGCCATGTGGGCTGGCCAGTCAGAGTAAGGGCCCACACAGAACATGGCAAGTTATAACATGGGGTTATTGAAGGGGAAGTAGTCTTAATAGCATAGAGGGTGGGTATCTGCAAGGCACTAGTGCATGAAAGGCTTATTATAAAATATAAAAGTTGTGTGTCTTTTATCTGGGAACTGAATAATCAAAGGCAGGGTAGAAACCCCCAGCTAAGATTAAATAATTACTACAGCAGAGACCTGCTGAAGCTCAGAGTATGTGACACTTCTGGGACTCAAGAGTCTACTGATGTCACTGATCCAACTGAAGCAAGAGCCCAGCCAACACCTCTGGGTACATTCTCATGCTGCAAAAAAAATCATCAGAAGGAGAAATCCAGGGCTGAAACCCAGCACAGGACACCAGGCTGAATCTGTGTCCAGGAACTACATATGTCCCAATGTGGGCAGGTTTTCCCTAACTCATGCACCTAGCAGGGATCCTGTTTCTTTCCAACTCTTATAAAGCTCTCTGATAGGCCTGGAGTCCCCGCATCTGTAGCTTTCACTTTCCTCAGCATTCTTTGGGATATCTACTCTAAGAAACTCATGATTTTGCTGAGTACTGCCCTTCTTTGGGAGTGGCATTGTTAAGAGAAGCATTTAGTAAGCTATTTTAACCTCAGCAGCAGAGAGCTGAAGTAGGCTCCATCAGTCTCTGGGTGAGTATCTAGAGCAGGGTCACTTATCTCAGAGATGGGAACCAATGGAGGAGTTATCTCCCAGTCAGAGGCTGAAGCAGCTTCATGAGTTCCTACCTAGCCCTTGTCTGTGGGAGGCTGAGAGTCAGGGAGGGAACTTTGTCCTATAGAGCAATAATTTTCAGGCTCAAACAGCAATGCAAGATCATTGTCTCTCTATTGCTCTATGGGCGTGCCCATCAGACCTGGAATGGACAGGTAAGCTGGACAGAATTGGACCAGACGAGTTGGACCAAAGAGGGCTGCATGTAGAAAACTTAATGGGCTCAGGGACCAGGAGATGGCCCATTGTAGATGCCCAGTAATTTTCTGTTAGGTGAAGGTATGAGTGGGAGGGTGAGGGGATGTATGGGTGAAATGTCAGTGAGTGAATTAATGAATGAGTGAGGGGCTGGACAAATGAATGAATTAATTAATAAAGAGGGAGGAGATTACTAAATGAATAAATGACTGATCAAATATGCAGTCAGTCAGCTTGTGGAGCAGATAACAAATGTTCCCCAGGTAGGTCTGAACCCCAGAGAATGAGCTCAGAGGAAGCATGGGTAACGTTGAAAAGGCAATTGTTGCTCGGGGGTGGGAACTGTAAGGGTATACAAGCAGGGCTGGCTTTTATTGTCCTTGTTGTCCCCCCACCCCACCCCCAGCTCTGGGTTCCATTGCTTAGAAAGCAGTTGTTACACTGATAGCTAGCGAATAATTAAATGGTTTGGGGCTTTAAAAGTTTGTGCTCTGACTAATTAAACTTTATGTATCTGGCTGTTCACTGAACATTATTTTAATATTGCTCTCCGAACAAGGCACGCTGTGTACCTCTGGCTCCATTAGAATGGCATTAGTACCCGCTGAGGAACGTTTTATGGTGTGTGTGGATAGACTCCCAAGACAAACGAGCCAGAGACATATGTGAGCATCTCGCAAAGTAAACACAAGGGGCTTTCATTACGCAAAGCTTTCGAAGTCACCATTAAAGCCCTAACATTTCGTCCGACATGTAAAACCAGATAAGAAGTTCTTAAAAAAAAAACTTATTTTTAAAAAGTGCCATCTGATATGCTAGAAGAGAGAGTGAGAGAGAGCAAGGAGAGAGAGAGAGAGAGAGAGAGAGAGAGAGAGAGAGAGGGAGGGAGGAGGGGGAGGGGAGATGGAGGGAGGGAGGGCTAAATATGCAGTATATGACAGTTGAAAGTAAACAGGATTTATGGCTCCAGTTTTGAGATACACTTTCAGCTGAAAACCTCCAGTATCAGTTTGTCAGAGGCATTTAAGAAGGAGTCTGAGAATCCTCATTGATTTAGAGAGCGGGTAATCAGCATAAAATGTATGAGAATTACAATGATTCTATAAGAGGAAACAACAAAATGCATTGCTTCCTGTCAAACATCAAGCTTGTCCATGAAACACAGCGGCACCCATGAAACATGAAACACAGTGGCACCCACGGAACACAGCGGCACCCATGAAACACAGTGATGCCCATGAATCGCAGTGGTGTCCAGGAAACACCATCCATGAAACACAGTGGCGCCTAAGTGTGTCGCAGTGAAAGAAACCCCAAGGAAGTCAACTTAGAGGAGGAACCTTTATTTTTGCTTTGAGTTTTAAAGGTCTTTATCCATGATCATTGGTCTGTGGCTCTGGGTCTTTGTTGAAGGTCATAGAGCCTCATGGATGGGCGAAGTGCATGACAGAGCAGGTGTTTGTATTATGTATCTGGAAAGCAGAGGAAGCTACAGGAAGTGTCTGCCCTCTTGACAAGTCCATCAAGGGTACCCTTCCAGTGACCGACTTCGTCCCACTAGGTTTCTCTGTTTACAGTTCCGACCATCTCCTTATTGCATCATGGGCTGCAACTAAGCCTTTTACCACATGGACATTCGAGTGACCGTCACCCAAGCCATGGCAATAGAAATATGAACCAATGGCCTGCACCTTCAGGACACATTGAGTGAGAGCACTGCGGCTTCCTTCTCTGTTGAAGATGGCTAAAACACATGGCTTTCTTCTTTCAAACATTCTCTTGACTTGTTTGTGGCAGGTCACTAAAGAGGAAGCCTGTGGAAGGCCCCACAAACACTTCAGCCCTAGCCTCATGTTCCGTTCTGGTAGAGGATTCACTCATTGTTTTTCTGTCCTATCAAAGTTACTGGTCTAGGTTATTGGACAATAAGAAGTGGCTGTTTTCACATGACTAAGGTTGCCAGGAGACTTTAAATAACCAGATACTGATGCCATTTATAAAGTAAAAGCAAGGGTATCAAACACAAATCACAACATTTTCCAGGAAAAAAATAGTTCGAAGTTGAAGAGGCATCCTTGGAATGAACCATCACCCCTGAGAATGGAGGAGCAGGAGGGGCAAAGAGTTGGATGTGCCCTGCTTGCCCCGAGGCCTCATTGCTTTATCCAGCTATCTGTATTCTGCAGAGTGAGCGACTGCCTGTTGGTTTCCTGAGAGGAAGATCTCATTTGCAGATTGATGGCCAGGTCTTCTTAGGTGGAAAGCAGACTTGGGATTAATGCAAATCACATGCAGGAGTTTAATTGGCTAATATCCTGCCATCTCGATGCTTTCTTTAAAAAGTCATTTTGAAGTGAAGATGAGTAACACCTAGCAAACCCGGCATCCCCACGTCTAGGTGACTGGCTTCCCGAGAAGCATGGGAATTCTTCTCTGAACCACCCAATGTGTCCTTCATCCATGGCCTTAGTTAAGACAGAGTTGTTTCAGACCTCTGGCAGGTTTAAACTATATTATTATTATTATTATTATTATTATTATTATTATTAATTGTTAGCATTCCATATGCCTGACACTATAAAAGGAGCTGCTTGCCCCCTCCTTACTCTTTTGCTCTTGCTCTTATCTTATTCCCCCTTTGTCCCCTCTCCCCCCATTCCCCTCTGCCCTTCCCTCCATGTGCTCATGGCTGACCTCTACTCTCCTCTTCTACTCTTCTTGTTCTTCTTGTTCTTCTTGTTCTTGTTCTTCTTGTTCTTGTTCTTCTTGTTCTTCTTGTTCTTCTTGTTCTTCTTCTTCTTGTTCTTCTTGTTCTTCTTCTTCTTCTTGTTCCTCTCTCTCTCTCTCTCTCTCTCTCTCTCTCTCTCTCTCTCTCTCTCTTCCCTCTCCTTGTCTCATCTGCTCATTAAACCTTTCCACGTGGAACTGTGTTGACCCTAGTATGGTTTGTTCAGACACGAGCTGAGATTTCTACCCCAACTATTATTATTATCATCATCATCATCATCATCATCATCATCATCATCATCATCATCATCATCATCATCAATTATTTCCAATTGAAGAATAGTAAGTTCCTTCACGACCAGACCTGCAGCATTTTGCAATGGATGCCAAGTAACCTTCCTAGAAAAGCTTGGAAAAGCCAGGGTCTCGAAGAGGTACCACAGAGAGGTATTCATCTATACCCAATAAAGAAGAGACCCGGCTACTGCAGATATGGCCCCATCTCCGTTTGGCACCACAGACTGGGCTGTGTGTGTTGGTTTCTACATCACTATTGCAAACACTTGAGGGAAACAGTTTGTCTTGGCTCCTGGTCTTCATTTGCTCTGTAGTGTCTGGGTGGTGGTGAGGCTTACCATCATGGCTTGGAGCTCAGGACGGAAGAATACTACATGGTCCCTGGGAAGCAGAGAAAGGGGCAGGGATAATGTGAATCCTTTAAAGACACACCCCCACATCTTCCTCCAGGGGGACCTTTCCTCTTCTACTTCCCTCAAATCCCATCAAGTTATGAATGCATAGTGGAGCCATCCATTCATTAAGTCAGAGACCCGGTGAGCTGATCACCACTCAGTGGTTGGAGACACCTGCTGGAGACCAAACACTGAGAGTGGTTGTTTTCTTGAGAGGTTGAGGGTGGTCACTTCATATCCAAAATGTAACAGGCAAGACACAATGTAACCGGCGACATACAATGTGCTCCTTGCCCTTCTCCAGGGTTTTGTGAGCCCCCGCCCCACCTGGGGGTGGGGGAAAAATATTTTAATCTTTTCAACTTTGTTCATCCCTTCAGGCTCCCGCAAAGGGGTTTTCCATTTTTATTGCTCATTGTGATGTCAGTGCCCACTGCAATTAGGATAACCTTGCTGGCTTTGTTTCTAAACACCTCCCCCAACCCCCACAGAGTTCTCTTTGCTACTCTCTATTGCTTTCTCTCAGGAAGATTTTGTTACCTAAATGTCACCAGGGACCAGCCATATTTGTGATCTTGTGAGGCTTTTAAAAATGTTTTTTAAGATGTTTCAGTGATTTATTCTGAGGGATGAGGTTGAAAAAGGGAAGTCACTGGAAAGCTGAAGCTTTGACCAGAATTGTACCTGTGAGAAGAGGCGATCTTGCCAGGCACTGTGGTCACTGATAAAGAAATGCACTTACCTGAGATCCCCTACCCTCAGCCTGAAGTTACTGAGATGTCTCCAGGTCTCTAATCCACTCCCAGGGTCATCCAGACAAAAGCAGCAAGCAGTCTCAACCTCCCTCCCCCTCCTGTGTGTGTGTGTGTGTGTGTGAGAGAGAGAGAGAGAGAGAGAGAGAGAGAGAGAGAGAGAGAGAGAGAGAGAGAGAGAGAGAGACAAGAAGGCTAGTTAAAAACCCAGCATTCCTGTGGGGCCCATGTCCTCTGCTTTCCAGCTCCCACCTGGCACAGAAAGTTCCTGGCAGCCTCTTGCACAACAGCTGTTCTGCCACTTGACAGCTGAGGGCTTAACCAGCCGTTGCTTGTTTCTGAGGTAACAAGGGCAGCTACATGCAAGGGCCCAGCACCAAATCCAAACCTACGGAGGGTGGAAGTCATATTTGAGCAAGAGACCATGGCAAAGCCAAACACAGAGTGGAAGTCGTGTTTGTGGGAATTGAAAGCCTTCCTAATACTCCAGAACTCCAGCAGCACATCCTGACACCACAGGGCCCTGTCTGCATGTGTTGGGATATGTGATTGTCTCTTCCCACCCCACCTGACACATTCTGATAATCTTGTGGACATATCACACTTAAGAGTTGTTTATTAACTTTTTCCCCTTGTGCTAATACATGTGGGGCCAGTGACATTCTTTGCCCACCAATGAAATATAACCGCAGTCGGGGCAAACATGAACTACTTAGAATCAGAGAGGAACATAAATACAGGAATACAGGTTCTGTGGATTTCATGGAGATTTTGGCAATGGAAAAACTGCTCTCTGGCTGGGGTACTGGTTCAGGCATTTCTTGGAGTGGGAGGCAGTCAAGAGTTTTAATAGGGATTCTAGGTGTATTCACTTGGATTCTCCAGGGAAGCAAAACCATTAAGAGCTCTATTGTAAGTTATTGCCTCAAACATATAGTGAGACTGCGATGTCCCACAATCTACCATAAGTCAGTGGGTGGTGTAGATGGGAAGTTCAAAGGCCTGATAGTCAGAAAGCTGGGGGTAGGGGAATCTAGCCTAGATCTGAAAACCTGCAGTGTTAAAGGTTAATAACATTCTCTGTCCCAACTATGTTTGACTTTGGTCCTCAGTAGGTCAAGTGGTGCCCGCTCACACTGGGAAGGAACTCAGCTGCAGGCTTTACTCTGCCTGATTTGAACACCCACCTTAAAAAAAAAATCCTTATAGATTCATAGATACAGAGATACCCAGAAATAATGTTGAATCATATACCTGGACATCTTATGGTCTAGTCAAATTGGCACATAACCTTCACATTGGGAAAACTTATGTTCTTGCTCTAGCTTTGTGCCCTTGTGACAAAGAAAAATAAATCATGGACCCCAAAAACACCTCTCATCACCCAAAGCCAGGAAGGCTGGGGAAGTTTCTGTAATCTTGCCAGATTTGCAAACGTAGTTGGAATTTAATTTAGGCTAAGTGCTGGTCAATCTTCACTTCCTTTTGATTGGATTTGGAATCAGCTCTGGGTATGTGTAAGAAGGTGTCTCCTGCAAAGTTTATCTGAGGAAGGAAGAGTGAGTGACCGTGAGGATCTGAGGAGCCATCCCACAGGCTGAAGTCCTTGAACAAATAAAAAGATAACAAAAGAAGCCACCGCATCACCAGCGGCCCCTGTTCTACTTCCTGATGCACTGAGCTACGGCCAAGGTCCAGCTGCCACAGCTGCGGGCACACCATCCCTGCCATGACGGACTTACCATCAACCTCAAGCCACAGGAAATCTTTTTCTCCTTTAGGTTGCTTCTAGCCAGGCATTTTGTCACAGCAATAAGCATGTCACCAACACAGGCTGCTTTTAGAAGTGGAAAAAATAAAGTTAAATTCAACCAATCAGAAGCTGTCAATTAGCATACCCCACCAGGAACCTCCCAGTAAGGTAGGGCAAATGAGGCAACTCCAGGAACTGAACCAACCAAATATGCTCTCCTCGCTTCACTCATGTGTACACTTTAGGAAGGCTTCCCCCTCCTCGTGCTCTTGGACAGAGCCCCTAACACTTTTGGGTAGATGCTGTTTGGCTTATGAATTGCCGTTAGCTCAAATAAGCTAAACAAACAAAGAAACAAACAAAAGTTTTGTTGTGCTGCAGATAATCTGTTCAGGGTGACTTTGAGTGACTTTCAATACCTCAGTCTCGACTGTGTTCCTCAATGAAGGCATTAGACACAATAATCCTCTGAACCTTTCCAGTGAGTACTATTTCTCTTATATATGATTTTTACTCATCTAGCATGTGCAAATAATACTGGCAATACTGTGGCCTTTGATGTAGCAACAGTAACCTACAAGAGTCAACTCACTTCTCCAAGGCTTCAGAGCTGAGTAATGGCTGATCTAGGAACACAGCCCTAGTCTCAAGAGGTTCTTGTTAGTTTCTTATTGTATGTGGCTTCTTCTTCTTCTTCTTCTTCTTCTTCTTCTTCTTCTTCTTCTTCTTCTTCTTCTTCTTCTTCTTCTTCTTCTTCTTCTTCTTCTTCTTCTTCTTCTTCCTCCTCCTCCTCCTCCTCCTCCTCCTCCTCCTCCTCCTCTTCATCTTCCTCTTCCTCCTCTTCTTCCTTGATCTCTCCCTCCTTCTCTCCCTTCTTGCTCTCTTCCTCCCTCTCCCTCTCTCTCTCTCTCCCCCTCTCCCTCCCTCCCCCCCTCTCTCCCTACTCTGTAATGGTGGAAAGCTATAGAGGTGGGGTCCAACAAGAAGCTTCATTTTTTAAAAAAAAATGATATGGAGAAAATATTAAGGCTACTGGCTTCAGTTGTCTGACAATATTTTGGAAGACTTGAAATAAAAAATTAAAGAATGCACAGAAACAGAGATGGAGGAGTGTTGTAGGGCAGAAAGTGTGACTACTGTGAAATATGTGAGTGGGGCAAGCCTAGGACAGAAAAGTGACTTCAGATCTCAGTTTGGAAGCACCAAATGGCTAGTCATGAGACATTAGACCCATAGACCACTAGAACCTGAAAAAAAAGAAAATCTGCAGCAATGGATCATATTAGTGTAATTAAGGGTGGACAGGGACATGGGACTCCCCATTGCTCTGGAGAGTATTCTATATGGGCTGGACCCAAAGGACCAGAAGGCCACATTCTAGCACTAAAGGATGAAAGCAGACTTTCCTTTTGCCAGTAACAAGTGGCAAAACCCAGCCCTGACTTCATGCCTGTCTGATACCAGACAGAGTTCATGGGGAAGCGGGGTTTGGTCAGAACCTAAGAGAAGCAAGGATTTGTATGTTTGACCACGTGACCCCTGTGGTGCAAGCTGTGGTCACGAATCCCCACAAGAAAGATGGAGGCTCCTTAAGTTTAGTTTCTAGTATCTTGCAAACCCTTTCATTTCTGTTGGCTATATTAATTTTAGAAGTCGTGCAATTCTCTGCTTTGTGATGAGTAAGGTTCATAACCATGGGCACTTAGGAGAGCAGTTCAACCCTATGAGCTGACAGCGCACCCAAAGGGAACTAAAAACTCACTCCAGGTTAATGTATAACTTTTTACTAGAAATGGTGCCACATCCAGCAAGTTTAGCAGCACACTGGCTAGTGACACCCATCAGAAAGCAGAAGGGTAAAACCAAGAAAGAAAACACTGGTTTGTCACTTTGTCAGAACAAGCATACCCTGAAACTTCAGCACAGAGCTTGTGTGAAAGTGTGACAACCTCTCCCTCACTAATGACAAAAAGACAGAGATTCTGTCTGCCACCATCTGTCCCAGTAAAGAAGTTCTGGATCTGGTCTGTCTCCCAGCATCAGAACAAGATCCATCAACAGCACAGCTTTAGGGGACCGAAGCAGACGTCAGGTCTGGTGAGACCCGAGGGAAAGTATCCATCACTATGACAAGTGGGACACTAGGAACCTTGTGGTCTGCTTGTTAAGCAGCCCCAGACTTCCAGCAAAGAAATGCAATTCACTGTACCATGGGGGACCAAGGGACAAAAGCTAGGTGGTTCTCCCAACCCTGTTGCACAGGGACAGCCAACTATCACTGAAACTTCCAAAGAAATGGGTCAAGTAAGCATAGCCTCTTTATAAGGTTATTTATCTCAGGTAATAATAATAATTATTATAGAGACAAAGGGTACACACACACACACACACACACACACACACACACACACACACACTTTCTTGTACCCTTAGAATCTCTGCAGGCACAAGCCCTTGCTTCAGACATGAGACAGGAAGTCCTGATAGCAGCTTGTGGGAAAGATGACAGAACCCATTGCAGAGGAGGAGGTGGGGAGAACGTAAGAGGGGATGAGGAAGGGTGCTGTGACATGCTGTCTTCTAGAGCTCTCATGAGTTGGGAGGGGGACATGTTCAGAGGGAGTTAGAGAAGGAAAAAGAGGTTACACACTCATAGTTCATTTTGTATCTGTATGAAATAATTAGAGAATAATAGATGTTTTAAAATAATAAAGTTTATAATGAAGTAAATCTAAGAAAATTCAGAAGTATTCCAATGATTTCTCAATCTTTATGGTCAGTGTCATTCTGCTCCTCTCTTTAGCATTCAAGAGGAAATAAAATCAAAGTGGGCACATTAAGTCTCTGTAGGTTTGGCCCCGTAGACTCAGGTTTAAATATGCTTGGCCCAGGGAGTAGCACTATTAGAAGATGTGTCTTTGTTGGAATCAGTATGTCCTTGATGGAGAAAGTGTGTCACTGCAAAGGCTATCCCTGGTTGTTAACCTGACTATATCTGGAAGGAACTACATTCCAGAATTGGAGGCCTCACCTGTGATCCAAATCTTGGAAGACACAAGTTTCTGACCTGAATCTTGGCACAGAGATCTTGAGGCACAGTGGCTATGAAAAGCTTAGGCCCAGACAAGGGAGCAGACGCCTTTAACCCCAGGAAACTAAGGCAAGGAGATATCTGAGTTCAAGGTCAGCCCGGGACAAAACAAGTCCCAGATCCAGGCGTGGTGGTGCACACCTTAATCTGGGTGACACCTTCTGCTGGAGGCCTACATAAGGACAATGGAAGAAGGAAGATTTGCTTTTCTTGGCTGCTTACATTTACTTGCCAGCACATCTGTTGTAACCTACTTCTACAGAAGACCAGCTAAAACAACTAGCCTTGTGAGACTGAGAAAATACTAGATTCTTGGACTTTCAATTCACAGCTGACCATTGTTGGGGGAATTGGACTATAGACTGTAAGTCATCACAATAAATTCCCTCAATGTAGAAAGACATTCCATAAGTTCTGTGACTCTAGAGAATAATACAGTGGGCTTTGCCAGTCCTTTCCTAGTAGCCTTCAGATGAAAATGTAGAACTCTCAGCTCCTCCAGCCCATGTCTTTCTGCATGCTGCCATGCTCCTGCCTTGATGATACTGGACAGAACCTCTGAACCTATAAGCCAGCCCCAATTAAATGTTGTCCTTTATAAGAATTGCCTTGGCTGTAGTGTCTCTTCATAACAATAGAAACCTTAACTAAGGCAGTCTCATAGAAATAATTCTCTTTATTCACTTTATTCCTGGTCTTAGTACATCAAAAGACTGTATCATTTTATGTCAAAAGATTTGAGTGGCTATAGTTAACTATTTGGGCCTATTAATCTCTTTTATAGTAAAGACAATAGCTCATTTAATACAGCAAATAAAAATAATGTCATATTATTTTACTTGTCAGTCACAAGGTCATTATCTTGATATAGTTGCTCTCTACACAGGCAAATAATGACATCAGGTGCATGGCTGGCAGAGATGTATTTCAAGTGCTTTCCTCAAGCTTTTCATAGAAAATGTTCAATTAGATTTCCAGAACAAAGGAGAAAATAGGACTCTTGCTATTCAGAACGAAAGCTTTGAACAGTGGTTTCTTTATCACTATTTTTTCCAAGATACTGTACAGTTCTTTCAGAAAGTCAGGAAATATGCAAATTCCCCCAAGAATAAAGCAAGAGAGCATAAGAAACGTCCTCTGCAGATGGTGGGTGTCTCCAGGAATCTGACCTACCGCTTCCAGGTGGGGAGATTCAGTGACTTTCTGTTGACATCCTCTGTAGTTCTCTCTCTGTTCTTTAACTTTCCTCCAGATTCCAAGAGAAGCATCTTTCTTGGGAACAAACCACTTCCCTCTCTGGATGGCCATTCCCAGTTGTCACCCCTTTGATCAAATCTGGAATGAACTACAATCCAGAAACGAAGGGCACACCTGTGGTCCAGGTTTTGAGGCTGGAAGACATAGGCTTTTGATCTGGATCTGGAGGCATAGCCAGGAAAAGCTGAGGCCCAGGCAAGGTGGTACACGCCTTTAATCCCAGGAGACCGAGGCAGGCAGATCTCTGAATACAAGGCCAACCTAGGACAGAGCAAATTTCAAGGAGAGAACAGCTTAGGTCTAGTCATGGTGGTACATCCCTTTAATCCGGACCATACCTTCTGCTGGAGGCCTACATAAGGACAATAGAAGAAAGAAGGCTCAATCTTCTCTGCCTCCCACATTTACTTACCAGCACACTGTTGAAACCTATTTCTACAGAAGACCAGCTGAAACACCCAGTCTCATGGGACTGAGAAACTACTAGATTCTTTTCATTCACTGTTGGGTTAGTTGGACTAAAGTTAATTTCCTTTAATATATAGAGAAATTCCCTATGTTCTGCGACTCTAGAGACACCTGACAAATACTCTATCTTCTTCCTTTGCTCCAGACTGCCTAGTTCTCACCCTTACACCTCACTGACTTTTCTACTCATGACCTACTACCAGAAGCACATTCTCTCAATAAACATGCTTGGAGAGTAACAAGGGTGTTATGGTTTGAACACAAAATCTTCCCCATAGACTCAGTGTCTGAACACTTGGTCCCCATCTACTGACACTGTTTGGGGACGTTGTAGAAACTCTGGGAAGTGGGACTTGCCTGAGGGGTAGGCCCAGAGGTTTATAGCCCAGTGACTTTTCTTGTCTCATCTCTTCTGCCTGTTCTACTGTGCTGAGATGAAGTGAGGAAGCCCATACACAAGCTCTCATCACTATGGAGCTGCTTGCTACCATCCCTGTTTGGCCATAACGTGCTGGGCCCACTCAAGCTGTGAACCAAAAGAATTCCTTCCTCCAATAAGGTTCTTCTCATCAGGAATTCAAACACAGAGATAGGAAAAGTAATTACTCCACACAGGAAACTCTACTCCTCCTTTGTGTCACCGCAATTTGGGTTCTCCCAGAAGTTGACCTTGGGACTTCAAGTGCAAATAGTTAGGTAGAGGATTCCTAGAAAACAGGAGGGAGTAGAGAAGATGGAGGAAGAAGGGAATTCATTATCAACCAAATCAGTCCAGTAAGTAGCTGGAGCACAGTTCATCTTGGAGTTACAGCAAACAGTTGTTGTCTAAGGGATGGGGAAGCTGGGGCATTCGTTGGCCAACCTTCCATCCCTTCAGCTACTTATTATTAACTCCCCAGCATTTGTAGGCAAACTGGGTCCCTTTGCTGCAAAAGACTCTCAGGCAAAGAATTCAGGTCACAGCTGATGCTAAGCAAGTATACACTGGGAGTCCAAGGGCCAGGGTATATGTGCATGACAGGGGTCAAGGCAATCATCTTTTAGCACTTCCTTGTTCGAGACTTCTGCCTTATGCTTTGTTTATGACCAGACACTAGTGGCAAATACACTTTATTTAGATGTTAATTTTAATTGGCTTCTTAGGAGTGATCCTGAGATTACATTTAAAGTCAGAAGGGCAGAAACCCTACAGTCGATGGACAATCTCTGCTAAAATAGAATTGGGTGGGGGTGAAGTCGAGTATCTTGCCAGCTGGTCTGTTATCCTGAATCCTGTGTTCAATCCTGAGAGTCTTCAAAAAACATAAAATTGTCAAAGGGGAAGTGGCTAAACATCAAGGACTGTCTTAGTCTATTTAGGCTGGGGTGACAAAATTTCACAGCGCCTGGCTTGTGGGCACGCTGACTTTTCTCTCATGGTAGCATAGATGGAGAAGCCTAAGAACAAGGTGTCAGCAGGCTTGGCACTGCCTGAGGGCCTTCTCCTCACCGATAGCATCTTATCACAATGTGCTCATATAAGGGAGGGGTGAGCCTCTTTCAGACAGACACCATGACCTAAGCACCCCACCTCCCAATACCCATCATAGTGGTAGTTAGGTTCCACACCTGAGCTGTGAGGTAGCACCACTTTCACGCCACTCGAAGGCCTCCTCTTCAAATCAATTCTTCTCCAGAGAGGTGGAGGGTGTGGCTTACAGCTTTATCTTAGTTTCTGTTTATTTCTCATGAGTTCTTTCCCACCAGCTAGTTACAGATAACCATGATAGGCAAA
Source organism: Rattus rattus (assembly GCF_011064425.1). Lineage (NCBI taxonomy): Eukaryota > Metazoa > Chordata > Mammalia > Rodentia > Muridae > Rattus > Rattus rattus. Next base: position 177,762,127 of record NC_046157.1, on the reverse strand, counting down.
GTGGAGAAAACCATTTGGGTGGCAAAGAAAATAAATTAGCACAAGTAATAAAATTTTGCCATAAAGATTGAATATTTCGTGTTGTCTTCAGAAGACTGACTTGCATTTACTTAGGAAAAACCTCATGAACACGTGTCACAGGCCACCATTACGTGCTCTTGGACAAGAGAAAGAGAAAATGGCCGTAGTCTAGCAAAGTAGGGGAAAGGTTAATAAACATATCCCAGTGGAGTGTGGCAGTAAGATGTGTCTTACCTGCCTGAGCCCACCTATCACTTGCTGGGTGACAGGAGAGAAGTACTTGGTCTTTCCCTGTATCACTGTCCCAGCTGGCTTTTTTACAGAGCTGCTTTGGAGACATTATCTGTTGATACATCTAACGGGAGCCCACACATGCCTCGCAGTGGTGCCTGATGAGGTTTCTACGCTGCTTCTGCTCATTGCCTTCTCAGTGAAAGCTCACGTTAGGAGCATTTCCCTCCACCTCTGGAAATCATGCTGCACACCCAGAAGAGCTGCTGTTTGAATAGGCATTGGGTAAAGAATGAAGATGTCTAAAAATGGAAACCTTAAAGCTCCACTGGGCAAAGAGCAAGCAGCTTGTGTGGCAGAGGGGAGGGCTGTCTGGGGAGCAGCACCCCACTGAACATGAGGGCTGAAGTATAAATGTCAGTCTTGCTTTCTTGGGTGCCAGAAATGATGGCATATGTTCATCTAGGCAACACAAATTATCACAGTTTTATCTTACAATTATAGCGTGGCGGTGGCTGAGGACTCAGCATATAGGAAGGCTTGTGGCATGAACTTGAGGACCTGGGATCAAAGCCCCCCAGAACCCCTATAAAAATTTGAGGCTTTCTGGAAGCCAGGGTGGCACCAGGTTCAGTGAGAAACACCATTTCAAGGTGATAAGGTGGAGAGTGATGGAAGGAACACCCAATTTTCTCTTCTGGTCTCCAAGCATATGAATGAACAAGCATACCCACCCACACAGTGCATATACACTACACACACACACACACACACACACACACACACACACACATGCATACACACATGTGCACATATTCTATACACACACATATATGCACATACACTACACCCACCCACATATATGCACATATACTACCCACACACATAAACACACATGAACACATATACTACATTCACATGTACATATTCTATATGTGCACACATGTGCACATACACTACACACATGTGTATATACACTATACCCACCCATACATGTACACATGCACACATACAGTAAACACATGTGTATGTATGCTACACACATATGCACATACAGTAAACATGTGAACATAAAGTACACACATGTGTAAGAACACTACACACATGTGCACATATAGTACATACATATACATTTGCACATACACATGTGCATGTATGCTACACACACATGTGCACACATGCACACACACACACAAACACACAGTAAAAGTATGGCTCTTGCAGAAGTATCAATAAAAGTGCAAGAATTTCCTTTCCCTCACTCCTTTCTTCTTAAGCTTACTATATACACCCTGGATCTAAAATAAGAATAAACCAATTCAAGTTTCCAGAGTCATGGCAATCTGAATCCATATCCCATAATATGCCCAACACAGCTGGAAGCCACTATGCACACCAGGCTAGTTGCAGCCTGGAGCTCACTCAGCTGCCTGGAGGCAAAATGCCATGTGCACCATCAATACTCACTGGAGGGTCAACACTCTACACAAAGTCAGCAGTGAGTTTCAAACCAAGGGAAGCAGTGCAAAGGAAATGAGCTCACAAATGAGGGGTTTGTTCTATTAGTAGGGACTGGCTTTCCTCTCAGTCATGGATTGGGGAAAATATAACTTCTACAGGGTCAGAATAGGTAACCTCGAGCCTGAAGACAATGTGGCCAGACACTTGAAGATTCAGCCAGGACAAAGCATGCCAGCATGAACAAATTACCTTGGGGAAAGAAACAGACAAGCCAGCAGGGCTGGACTGTGGCCTTTTCTCCTTGGCTTGCTCACACGCCAACAAGAAAGAATAGCTCACGTGATGCTCACTTCTCAGCAGAAAAATTAGTCCTAACTTGACTGCCATCCCAGTCTGCCCAGGAGAAAGAGAGATGTGACATAAAGTTTCATCGAATGTCAAAGGAGCCTGGGGAGCCCTCCCCACCCCAAGGTCAAGGATATCTGTCAAAAGCATGAAGGATCTGAGGTAAATGGGTGAACTCTTACATTTGCTGCTATGCTGGGCATGGCTCCCTCACCCTTAACCCTTTACCATCCAGCAGAACTCAGACTCCAGGAAAGCACTGTTCTTGAGGTTGCCTGAACTATTCCTCTTCTAGGGTCATTACTCCCTTAGTCTAATCTGACCTCAGGAATGACCAAACAATGGCAAAAGCAAATGGCTGAGGCATTCCTTAACTGTTAGGAGCGACCACAATGGAGCTGCCATTTCAGTGCAATGACTTGTCTCAGCCCTAGACAAAGAGAGCGCACGTTTTCCTCGAGTGGCTCCTAGGGGCAAAGCTTTGCCTGTGACATCTTCTCTGGTGTCTGGTCTCACTCTCCCACAGTCATCGAACAGGCTGCTGGATGTTTTGGAAACCAGAAAAGCTGGAGTTGCACGACTGGCATCTCAGTGGAGCCCAGAGCAGTGCATGGTAAAGAGGCCCTGGCTCTCTCAGGGTAAATGTTTATGCTGCTCTTATTTTAAAGTGATGCTTTTACGATCTCTGTAAAATCATCCTGTTGTTTTTAGGTTCTCTGTCTTCCTTACATGGAGAGCTGAGCAGATTATCACGCTGCTATCAACAAAATACAGGTTGTCGGAAGGTGGGTTGGTTCCTATGCAATGGGAAGGTCTGACATCCAAAATGTCCTCCCTGACACTTCCCAGATACTGAAAAACCAGGAGAGGAAAGTCCCATTAGTCATTCCCAGTCATAGAACGTAAGGTTTGTTCAGGTAGTTGGATTTCCCAGTATGATCATGGAAGGCAGAGGTATCAGGGTGAAGGACTGGCAAATTGGTTAAGAGGAGAGAATTGTGGGGCAGGGGAAGAGAGGAGAGGAGAGGGGAGGGGAGGGGAGGGGAGGAGAGGAGAGGAGAGGAGAGGAGAGGAGAGGAGAGGAGAGGAGAGGAGGATGTGAGAGAAGCAAAGAGGGGAACACGAAGGGGAGGGGCTGAGAAGAGAGGGCAGAGAGCCATGTGTAGCAGAGACAAGACACGTCTGGAAGACACATTAGATGAAGTATTTGGGATCCATGAAGACAGTAACCTAAAGCCAGCTGCTGAAAAGGAAGGCAGAACTCATGAATAATTTCTTGGTGTGAATAAACTTCAACCACTTTAAATTGTCTCCGAACACCAGCTTGGGAAAGTTGCAGTCCTCCTATCTAATGTGCAGCTGTCTGCATCAGTAACTCACTCATCCATTAACCCTACATGTATTTATGTGCACCTCCTGTGAGTGAGGGGTGCCTAGGTCCTAAGATATTGCCATGTACGGAGAGGCAGGCATTTGAACACATCTCATTAGTCTGAGCCTTCCTTCAGCCTTTTAGAAGTTGACGCTCTCCATTGAATACCCTACTGCTTCTATTGTCAGATCCTCTTGTGAAGTTTCAAGACTTTTAAAAGGTCGGGACAAACACCAACCTCAAACTCGTATTGAAATCCTATGTTTATCTAACTTCTTCCTGTTCTGGATTAAATGCAAGGTCCATATCCTTCACTCTTGTAGCTTTTCTGAGGGATGCGAAGAAGGAGTGAGGACTAACACTGAGCAAATGTGAGTTGGCTAAGTCACTCCAGATGTGCCTTGTGTAACCTCTATTGATTTTACTGTACAGATTTAAAAAACCAACCTTGAGGCCAGAGAAGCTCGCCTAAGAACATAGGACTCAGAAAGGGAAGAATCAAAATTGGGCCTGAATCTGCCTAAACGACTAGGCCAAGAGCTTCCCCTCAACATGCAAGGATTTCCTGCCAACTTAAAAACAGCATTGGAGCCAGGCAACATGTGTAAAGTTGCAAGATACAAAGACAGCATAAAAATCCCAGTTGTACACTAACCAGAAAAACAACAGCATTGAATGGATCCATTTACAACGGTGACAAAGACAGACAAGGGGGCATAGGAAAGTCACACAGCCTAACATCGTGTATTGCCCAACAATGATGGGATGGATGGAAGAGGGCATGGGCAAATGGGAAGGTGTTTGGTGGCCATGGGTGGGAAGAGTTTATATTCTTAATATGTGCGTACTACTCAAAATAATTGGCCGGCTTGCTGTGATCCCTACAGAAAAGTCAATGATTTTTTTATTTTCACAGCAATGGAGAAGTAACGCTAAAGTTCCTTGGAAATCATTAAGAAGCCTGATAGGAAACCAATCTTAGCAACAAAACAACAACAACAAAAAAAACAAAAACAAAGAAACATACACACTAACAAACAAAACTCCAACAACAAAAAGTAGAAGTGGAAGCTTCACACTGCCTGAGTTGAGATCTACTGCAAACGTCTAACAGTTGAAGCGCAAGATGCTGATATAAAAGCAGACACATGTAGATAGAAAAGACCCCAGAGCCCGGGAATAAATTAATAAATTCACGCTTCGTGTCAACAAGAAGTCAATAACACATACAAGCAACAGCCAGTCTCTTCAATAGATGGACGTCTATGTGCAGAAGAGTGACTCTGTATTCCAACTCACACAGCATACAAACAACTAACAGAGAGTGTAGTAATGGCCTAGACGGAGGTCCTGGGCTTGTGGAATAGCTGGAAGGGAAGCTCCCTGACACTGGACTGTCAAAACCTTTTTGCCTCTGACCCTTAGGTGATGAGAACAAAGGAAAAAAAGGGACTGGGGTCTCCAATGTAAAAGCTTTGGTAAGCAAAGGAGAAAACAATGGGCTGGAAAGAAAACCTGAGGGATGGGAGGAGATGTTTTCAAAGTATGCAACCATTGGAGAGCTTTATCCAAACTATGCAAGAACAGGATTAAAACAGGTAAAGAACAGACCGACACTTACAATGTCCGTTACTGAAACTCGAAGTCCGTGGAGAAAAGGGAACCTTTGTATGTTAGTACAGCTGTTATGGAAACCTGTACGGGGGAATTTCTTAAAGAACTGAAACTAGAAATATCATATGACACAGCCATCAAACTGAGAGAGTACAAAGAACACAGAATCGACATGCCCATTGCAGACACATTTATAACCTTGTGTTCGCTGCTGTGCTACCTACAAGGGCCAAGATAAGTGCCCATCAATGAATATGCCCATATGACAATGTGCACAGACACAAGAGAACACCTTTGAGCCTTTGAAAAGGAAGGAACATCTGTGAGTTCATGAGTGTGGGGTAGAAAGTGAAGGGCATTGTGCTAAGTGAATTAAGCCAGCTACGGGAAGACAGATGCTATATGATGTCACTTATGTGTACATAATGACAGGGTGGAAAAGTTGGACCCATTTTAAAAAAATAAAAGCAGGGTATAAAATGAGTCAAATGAGTTACCGGAGGCTTGAGCTAAAGGGTCAGGGAGATACCAACTAAGGAACCCAAAGTTTCACTTACTCAGAAAGTAACCTCAGGAAAACTACTGTATACCCTAGCAACTATATTTGATACAGCATATTGTATACTTGTTAAATGTTCTAAGAAATACTTAAGTGTTCTTAAAAACACCAGTAAGTATCAGAGACAATGCCATGTGGCTTGGTGGAGCCGTTCCACCATATATAAAGATATTACTACTCTCTGCTTCGCAACATGATTTCAGTTTGTTAATGGACACTAAATAAAAAAGCAAGCCAGGCACAGTGTTGGATTCCTATTACCCCAGTCTTTGGGAAGCTGGAGCAGGGAGGGCTTAGGCTGCAGAGCAAGTTCCAGGCAGTACGGTGAGACTCTGTCTCAAAACAACAGCAAAAGCAAACAAATAAAGAAAAGCATGGTGGGTAAGATAGCACGTCGTGGAACCAGACAGCATGGGCTTCAGCCCACACTCAGCTGAACAACCTGACCCTGGAGCTGTAGCCCTCGGTGCATCACTGGCTCCATCAGAGTGTGCCTTCGGTGTCTGCAAACAGAACTCCCCTCAGTTACCAGTCAGCAGATACTAAAACCACTTAGACTATACGCCTGTCACAAAGGAGGTGAGACTTGACCATTTATTAATGGTTAATGGATTGACTGATTATTAATATCAGTGGCTTACTAATCAAAGAGGACTGCTTTGGAAGAACACCATGGTTTTACTTTCAAAGGCACTTCCGCTTTCTGCCTTGTCATGGTTACTTGCCAGCTTTCTGTCACTGTGACAAAATGCCAGAGACAATGAGCTTCAAAGGAAGAAAGGTTGACCTCCACTCAACAGATTCAGAGGCTTCAAGTCCATGGTCAGCTGGTGGCCTCCTGGTTTAGGGGTCCAAGACAGCACATCACAATAAAAAGCATGGAGTAGGGAAAGATGCTTACCTCCTGTCAGACATTAACCAAGAAGAGAGAGGAGGGGGACAAAGAGTCCAAGATTCCCTTCAAGGGTACATCCTTGATGAGCTGACTTCCTTCCATTTGGTCCTCCTAAAGGCTCTGCAGCCTCCCAACAGTGTGATGAGCTTTTAACACATAAGCTGGGTTTTGTTTGTTTGTTTGTTTTGGTTTCTGTTTATTTTGTATCTCTGATGGTTTGTCTATGCTTGGCCCAGGGAATGACACTATTAGGAGGTGTGACCTTGTTGGGAGTAGGTGTGTCGCTGTGGGTGTGGGCTGTAAGACCCTCACCCTACCTACCTGGAAGTCAGTCTTTCACTAGCAGCCTTCAGATGAAGACGTAGAACTCTCAGCTCCTCCTGCACCATGCCTGTCTGGATGCTGCCATGCCCCCCCCCCTTGATGATAATGGACTGGACCTCAGAACCTGTAAGCCAGCCCCAAGGAAATGTTGCCCTTTATAAGACTTGGTCATGATGTCTGTTCACAGCAGTAAGACCCTAACTAACACAGTGTCCAACCTGTAACAGTCACCTTGTCTTTTACAAGCCCACCACCTCATGCCTTCTAACAGCAGAGTATTTAAGAAAATCGCTGTAACTGCTCATCAGCGTTGGAATCTGTCTAAAAGGATGACATCAGAACTGTGCACCGAAAGAGTCGCAGCAGCAGAGTGCGCCCAGGGAGGGCTGTAAAACCTTGTAAACAGCACCATGACATCCCTATGAACAATAGCTAGGGAGGGACAGATTAGGAGGATAAGCGTGTTCGTATTGGTGACCTGGTAACCGTGGGTAGGGTTCTCTTTTCCTAGTCCAGTATGTTTGTTATATGGTTTGATACCGTTATGTTCTATAATGGAATAATTCACTCTCCCGGTGCATCCCAGAGACAGAAATCCAAGCAAAACAACCACAGATCGTCTTAATTTCCCACGTGTGTGACAGGAGCCTTCTGGGAACTAAAAGGCCCTACATGTTCAGGAACCTCACACGGAATGAACAAAAGCTTTTAGTTAAAAAAAAAAAAAAAGGCTTTCCATAAGAAAATAATATTTTCTTAGCATCCCAAGTTGGCCATCTGTGCTAAGAAAACACTCGAGGAGCCAGGAGGAAACTTGAGACAGCTTACGCTTCCAGTGTTGAAGCACTTCCAACAGATGGACGCTTCCTCTCTGCCCTTCCACCAGTCAGACTTGCAGGAACTCTGCCCGAACCTGAGCTGGATCAGGCAGGCAGCTGGGTCCCGAGGTGGTTGGTTACTGGCTCCCTACCCTGCAAATCCTGCCCTCCCCAACCCCTCCCCAAACTCCACCCCCACCACCCCCTGCTAACCCCTCCCACCCCGCTTCTAAGGTCTCCAGGCTCTTGCTCGAACTCTAGAGCAAAATCCCCTGCCCCAGCTCTTCTCTCCCTCTCACAGTTCTGACACCAGCAGGACATTATTGGATATTCAGTAAAATAAACAAATACACAAACATATAAACACATAAATAAATCTCCGGGTCACTGTTGGGCCAGCCAGCAACAGAATAACTTAAAGTCATGAACAGTGTCCAATCGCCCACACGGCTGCATGGCAGTCCCAAGTGCGGATTCTTCATTTTCTCATTTGACTTTGTAGCTTTTCCGGTTCCAGGGCTGGCTTGGGGCTTGTCAGTTTAACTCAAGAAAGCCCAAGCTTCCTCGCCAGCAAAGCTGGGTTGAGAAAGAATCCTGCAAAGTCCCTGTGAGGATCCAGTATATTTCTGTATAAGTAATGGCGTGGTCACAGCCCTGTGAAGATCAGCTATGGCCTCTACACCGGAGAGCATCACTCTTTCCCTGAGTCAGTTGTCAGCCTTGAGCCCAGTTCATCTCAGAAGAGTGGGTATGTCCCAAACACGTTTTTCAAGGCTTTTTGCTTTCCTTTTTCTTTTTAAGAAGAATTGGTTTCAGCTTTAAAGTACGAATCGGGTATCAATGGAGGAGGAATTAAAGTCGCAGAGACAGCCCCAAAACCCACTGTCTCTAGAATTACACCTCCCCAACACCTTGAGTGTCTATGAGGCAAGGCTTCTAGCTTGCTTGTCCAGTGCGTGCTGGTTTGAATGAGACTGGCCTCTGGGAGATGTGGATGTTTGAAGATGTTAATGTCACTGGAGTAGGCATTGAGGTCAAACTACTCTCTCACCATTCCCAGTGTGCTCTCTCCCTCCTGCTTGCCGTTTGAGGCGTGAGCTCTCAACTGTCCCTGTTGCCTTTGCTCCACTATGAACTCTAAGCTCTCTGTAATTGTAAGCTGCAGTAAGTGGTTTCTTTTATAAATTGTTTTGCTCATGATATTTTATCACAGCAATAGAAAAGTAACTCATACAGGGTATGAAATAGCACAGAGACCGCTACATGAGAAGGGGAGGAGTCAGAGAAAAGCCCCGCCCAGTTCTGCCTAGCCCCGCTCAGACCAGATCAGACCAGCCTGGCCCAACCCCCCAGCCCAGCAAAGCAAAGCAAATTTTGGAAGTGTGGAGTAAACCCTGTAAACTGAATCCCACTGCCTGTCAACATTTTGTCTCATCTACGCATTCTACAAAGATGAAATTGGGCCCAAGAACACAAAAGAATCCAGCAAACCATTTCTAGTATTACCTCAAGCCAAAAGAGAACTGGGAAGCATTTTAACACTTCCAATTAAGAAAAATAAGGACACAACTGGAACAGAGGCCACCCAGCAGCACATAGGAAAGGGAAAAGACTCGTTTCACTGGAGCAGCTTCTAGGAATGGCATGCACACTTTTTTTTCCCTTTTAGCATAAACGTTAATCTCAGAGGTGTGTTCTGCAGATTACTCCTCTCCCAACTCTTCTCTTCCGATCTCGGACTTACTCTTCGGGAAGATCATTTCCGAAGGAGGCTGTTTTCCCAGCCTCTTGGAGTCTCTCAGTAGCTTTATCCCACAGCATGTAGAAGAACAAGCCCTGGAAGTTGGTTGTTTTGGTAAAAATAGAGAAGGAGGTTGCTGGCCTCATGTCAACTTTGCAAACACAGAAAGAACAGGGTTCTTTCAGGGACCAGCAGGAAGGCTTCTGTTTCTCCCTCACCTTCCTTTCTCCTTGGTGAATCCCCAACATCTCAGGCTGTTTTCAGTAACTCTGGACTGTGCACATCAGATTCTACTGCCCCCGAGGAGCAGGTCAGGAACTCAGGAGCTAAAAGAGGCTTGCAGGCTGAAAATCCACGCCATTTGCCACACGCTATGTTGGAAATGGTAGTTGGGTCCACTCCTAAGCTACTGGACTCTTCCTTTCTAGGACAAATAGTTTATTTTCTTGTCACTCAGCACTTAGACCTGGAGTAAATAATAGAAAGGAGGGGGCTGGCTTGTTTGGAAATACAAATGCCACGTGCTTTTCTTACACAGAAGAGCTAGGTTCTAAAAAACGGTGAAAAAGAGGGAAACTATTTGGAAAGATGAAGACCAGGGGAAGGGACAAGCCGGGAGCAAGATAGGGTGACAGATGTAAATGTGATCAAAGTTTATCATGTGCACTCGAAGTGTACTGCTTCATGTAATCATTCTACACACAAAAGAAATCGAAGTTTTAAAAAAAAATCTGTTTTACAAGAGAGAAGGGGAAGGGGCCTGTGGATGTGGATCACTGGTGTTTAGAATGTGAGAACACCAGGTTCGATTCCCAGTACAAACAATAAAGCAAACGGCTGCTAGCAGCAGAGATTTAAGGTTGTGGGGCATCACAAAACTTGAACCACTCTCCCCTTGTGACACTCCGGGATCAGCCCCAACTCTGCTCCAATTAAAATGCCCAGAGTCTCCCATCCCACTTTGGAGGGAAGACTTTTACCTGGCTTTGTTCATTCGTTCTCATCCAAGATCTCTGGGGTTGGGTAAAACAGACCTGTCCTGAGCCGTGCTATCCCAACAAGAAAACAATCCATTTCTCAAGGTCCATAACTTTCATCTCCCTTCAAGGAGAGCCAATGAGAATCTCAAGTCATCCCAACAACACAAATGACTGAGAGCAATAGCTCTTCAAGGCACAGCTACACAGAGGCACTTCCGTCTACATCCTGGCAGGTGGGTGCCCTGACGAGGTTTGAATGTGAACAATTCCACAGCTTGCTTGTTCAATGCTCGGTCACCAGATGGTGGTACTATTGGGAGGTTCTAAAAGCCTGAGGAGGTAACACATTCTTGGGGAAAGCACCTGGTGTGCCTTGTCCTTAAGGATGTGTCTTGACCCAGGGTTCTCTCTGTCCCGTCTTCCACAAGAGGAAGATTCCCTTCTACCACAAAGTCCCACAGCTGTGATGCTCTGCCCAAGCACATGGGGTCACCCAGCCACACCCTGGATCCTTCCAAATCGTGTGCCAAAATGACCCTTGCGTCCTTTGAGTTGTCAGATATTTTGTAAGCCAAAACGTCAGTTAGTATTTGCCACTGTCAAAATCTACAGACTAACCAGTGCTATCCCAGCTTTCCCTGCTGCCGCTGTTCCCGCAGAGTACCGTTTCCCATTGTGGGGTTGACCCAGGATTGCAGACTGTTGCTGCCTAGCACTGGCAAGGGACCAGACTGCAAGCACACTGCTAGCTTGGGAAGCGATAAAAATTCAAAGTCGAAGTCTGTTCTTATTAAATGTATGCCTTCAACCATCATAAAATGAAAAAAACCCTAAACGGAACTATCGCCAGTCAGAGATAATCTGCACTTTGTTTTTTAACAAGGGGATTACTGATCTATAAAAAAATTTAGTGTAGAAAAGAAGAAATGTGTCCCCAAAATGATGGCAGAGTGAGGCTGCCCAGCACCACCTCGGCTGAACCCTCTTTTCCCATTTGGAACCTGTACTTTCTGGTTATTTTTCAGCCTAGTTCTGCAGTCAGTGAGAAGGTTGCTAGTGTGGTCAAGGTTATGTAGCCATTTCTCTGAGATTATATTCTTTTGTTATTTTTTTTTAATTTTCACGTTTCTATCTTTTTTATTAAGTTATTTTATTTAGTTACATTTCAAATGTTGCCCCATTCCCTGTCCCTCTTCCCAGAGTTCTTCACCCATCTCCCCTTCCCTTTGCTTCTGAGAGAGTACTCCCCCATCCTCCCACTTCCACCTAAACCCCCTCCCAGCATTCCCCCTCCCTACATCAAGTCTCTACAGGATTAGACACATCCTCTCCCACTGAGGCCAGGCCAGGCAGTCCTCTGCTACAAGTGTGCCAGATGTATGCTCTTTGGTTGACGGCTCTCTGGGAGCTTCCAGGGTCTGGGTTAGTTGATATTTTTGTTCTTTCTATGGGGTTGCCATCCCGTTTAGCTCCTTCAATCCTTCCCCCAACTCTTCCATAGGAGTCCCCAGTCTCAGGCCAATGGTTAGCTCTAAGTATCTGCATCTGTCTCAGTCAGCTACTGGTAGAGCCTCTCAGAGGACAACCATGCTAGGCTCCTGTCTGCAAGCACAACATTGGTATCAGTAATAGTGTCAGAATTTGGTTCTTGCCTATGGGATGGATTGAAAGCTTGGCCAGTCACTGGGTGGCCTTTCCTTCACTCTCTGCTCCATTGTTGTCCCTGCAATTCTTTTAGACAAGAACAATTCTTTTTTTATCTGTAAAATGGGCTTTAACAATGTTTACTAAAGATAATTGTGAGTGCTGAGGTTGTTGGTAGTCATTGTTAGTTCCATTCACCAATCAACCCAGTGTCATGGAATCAAGGCTTGATCTTCAGCCATGGGAAGGACTCGGATCTCTAAGCATGTCTTAGTTAGGGTTTTACTGCTGTGAACAGACTCAATGACCAAGGCAACCCTTATAAGGACAACATATAATTAATTAATTTAATTTAAGGTTTTGAGGTTCAGTCCATTATCTACAAGGCAGGAGCATGGCAGCATCCAGGTAGGCATGGTGCAGGAGAAGCTGAGGGTTCTACATCTTCATTTGAAGGCTGTTCACAGAATACTGGCTTCCAGGCAGCTAATATGAGGGTGTTAAAGCCCACGTCCACAGTGACATACCTATTCCAAGAAGGCCGCACCTACTCCAACAAGGACACACCCACTCCAACAAAGCCACACCTATTCCAACAGGGCCACACCTTCTAAAAGTGCCACTCCCTTGGCCTAGCATATAAAAAATATCACAAAGCAGAAGCATGCCTTTGGAAGATAATTAGCAATGCATGTGTGTTTCCGTTCTGACTTTGCCGATGCCCTCACAGTCCTCACTTTCCCTTCGCGCCCTCACTCACATGCACCAGTCTACTGTGGCTCTCAGAGATTGGCACAGGATCAGCTGCTTCTCACATTTCTCAAGGTGGGCAGAGGATCCCATCATAACCAGCGGGTTTGCTCCATGTCCAGGTCCATGGGCAGATGCAAGGATTCCTGTGTATCTGCTGAGAGCAGAAGGCCCTCAATGCAAGGATACAGGACACAAATACGAACGAGCCGAGATGAGAAACCACAGCATCGCTCCATTGAGAATGAGTCTCTGGACCTTAACTTTTCCATTTTCTCTCCTTTCAACATAGGGGACTTTAGTCTTGGGTAAGGCTTACTTCCTTTTCGTGCTTGGCAATCTTTTGAAGCGATAGCCCGGGTCACATTAATAAACAAAGGGAACTCACACGTGCCCTTTGCTGTGCTGATTCAGTTGCCATCTCTGAGCCTTGTATAATGAAGCTGTTTGCCAGCCAGCCACAGTGAGCCAGTGTGCAGACCCAAGCAGTGGGGACTTTACAGCCCGCTTGCAGATAGAACCACTGTGGTTTTCGGTTGATTTTTTTTCTGTTGTTTTGTTTTTAGTCACAAAAACATTTTGAGCTACAAGCTACAATGTCTCTTCTCACTGCCCACATCCATCCATGTTTCTGAGGAAAACTGATACTTTTTAATTTAAGCAAACCCTCTCCCAGACAAAGTAGCACAGGACTCAGGTGTGGAACTCAGATCAGGGAGGTGGGGTCAGAGACTCTACCTCTGCAGCTGCCGTTAGACGGCTGAGGAAGAAAAGCAAAGTGCTGATCATTGCTACCCACAGTGATGTCACCTGTACCGCTCAGGTCCTGTGGGATTTCCCTGGGCTCCCTTGGAAATGCCTGGAGGAGTAGAATTGCTCAGTTAGTACCTCCTGTTGTCCCCATCCCAGCCTCTTTGTCCTCCCATCAAAGGATGAACAACTCCGTAAGGAAGGGTCATTTAATTACGGACCTTTGACGTTCCTCCCTCCATCTCTTATCCCCCCACCCCACCCCTGCCATTCTCTTTCTTGATTTGGTTTTCTGCCCTGTTTTGTTCTCATCCCTTCCAACCTTGATATCCTGTTCCCTTCTTTGTGTGTGAATGGGAATTGTCCTCCCCTGGCTATCCAAGACACGGGGAACAAATTAGGAGTGTAAAAAAAAGGTATGTCATTTTAGAAGGATGTGGGAATTTGGGCTTCTTTTAAGTTTTGTAGCTCTCAGCTTGAGTCAGTTTTTCTGATGCTGTAAAGGTCTGTTGACATAGTGCATTTGGTCTGGGGTTGATGAAGCATTTGGTCTGTTGCCTGTCAGTGGTACTTTGGTGTGGTATATTGCTCTGTTAAGTGTATGTGGTTTGTTGTTGATGGTATATTGGATCTGTTCATGATAGTATATTTGATTTCCGTGTAGTACACACCACCAGCAAGTGTTAAAAATTGAAAGAAGTCCCAGTGACTGCCACAATTCCACAACAGAAGGCAGAAGTTGAAGATTCCCTTGAGGTCAACAAGGGCAAAGAGAGCTTAAGGAAAGATAGATGTCTACCTGGAGCCAGCTAGGGGAAAGCCACGGGGTCTTGGTTGGAAGATGTAGAGATTTGAAAGACTCTATATTAAGTTAAAATCCTTTACTTAAGATGGAATTAACTGTAGTTGACATTTCAAATCTGCTGTTCAAGCAAAGATAGAGGTGCCAGGGTCTCCACAGAAAGGCTGAGGTGACATGGGAAAACGTCCTAAGAGTCTGAAACATACTTTCGAAACTTGGAGCAAAAACTGTCAGATTCTTGGAGATGCTTCATAAAGAATTTTTTCTCTCTCTCAGCATGATATGCTTCATGCTTCTTTGAGAAATTTTAGAAAAAGGAAGAAAACAAGACCGAAGAGAGACCAATTTGCATAAGTGGGCAGAGGCTGGCATAAAAAGGAAAATATCCAAGTGAATTAGTTTTCCCTTTAGCAAAGTGGAAGGGAGCTAGAAAGGAAGAAGAAAGATAAATTGAACATAAATTATTTTAAAACAAGAATCATCTGAATTCAGTCAAGCCATTCCCAGTCAAAGGACTGCCACAAAGGCTTTCTGGTAAAGTAGCATCATTAGCAAGAGGTCGGATTTCCCTCTCTGCCACTTATCAGCATCCTTATTAGTCCAACTAAATCATGTCCGTCCAACTAACGCTCAGTTGGTGAGAGGTGGAGCTGATGTCTAAGACAACAGAGGATTGGAAGACGACCTTGGTCTCTGTACGGTGTGTCTGCAGGGCGGTCTGGTGTATCTGAAGGGCTGGAGTGGGGATTGAACTCCAAACCTTACACCAGTCACTCCGCATCCTCTATGAGAGAATACAGGGACCCCAGGGTTCCTTCAGAGACTCTTCTGCAAACCTCAGCACTTTCAGATGCTTGTTTTGCCTGAGAAGGTAAAGGGAATCACAGCTGGAAGCTGTCTTTCAGGCTTTCCATTTATACAGAAGACAGAGCCTGTTGGTTGGTTTTGGCCCAGAGCGTATTTCTAGAATAAAATAGAGCGATGGAAGGGAAGGCTGAGCTGAGGGAACTTCAGCTGCAGGGTTTGGGAGCAGCAGCTTCCAAGAAGCTGGCAGGTGGCTTCGGGATATGGGTTTGCATTTTTTTAAATCTCCTTATTGCTTTGTGACTTGGCTTCCATATGGATCTTATGAAACTAGCTTGAAGTCGAACCCCAACTGTTTATTACGGAGTCTCCAAATTCTAATGAGAGACTTAGACCACTACGCCCTTCTAGGGAGGTATGTGGCCATGTCTGCCACCACAGCAGTCTCTCTCTCCCTTCCCTGCTCAGCAAACATGATTTGCTGTCCTTAAACACTCATCCACCAAGGGACCTGATGGCTCTCTTTCCAGACAGGTACACATCGATTTCATAATTTAGCATCTAAGTAACAGGCAGGAATCTCTAAGGAACCAGGCATCTTTCCGTTCGTAGAGTAAGCTTTGGAGGGCAAGGGGACACAAGAATGTGAGATTTAATGGACAGTCTGCTTTTCTCTCACTTTCCAGGCACAGAAAATGCTCAACTCACCCAGGGCTTTCATTCTCCCCCCCCCTCCACTTCCCCCGCAGGCATCGCTCTGTGTTGGGTTGCAGGATCACTGGAGGTGTGTGCATGCTGAGTGCCCATGGATGTTAGGCCCTGCACTGCAGCTCCTAGGACGGCCCTCCCTTGTCCAGTTGGAACAACTGCCACACGTGTGAAATCAGTTTAGCCAGAGAGTCCAGTTTTGTTCAGCAATCTTTCCTACAGGCTAAAGTACCTTAGAAAACATGTCCTATGAGCCACCAGGAGACTAAAAGTTTGTGTTGTGTTGGGTGTCTCACCATCCAATGATTCTTTCGACAAAGGTAAAAGTATCATCCACATAATTCCCAGCCACTAAGGAATTTCTGGAACCACATTTTGTACAATACATATGGAAATAACGTGGAATTCGAAAGGAGTAAACACCCAATGTTAAAAAGAGAACATAGACGTTCGGTGGTGTGGTGGTTTGGACCAAAATGGCCCCCATCCACCTAGGTTAGGTCTCAGAAACTCAAGCCAGATCACTCCCTGGGCCCACCAATCAAGATGCAGAATTCCCAGCTCCTTCCTCAACAGCGTGTCTACCCTGTGCATCACCATGCTTCCCACCATGATTGATAATGGACTGAACCTCTGAACTGTGAGCCAACACCAAGCAAATGCTGTCCTTTATAAGAGTTGCCGTGGTCATGGTGTCTCTTCACAGTGATGGAAACACTGACTAAGACAAGTAGCAAGCAAGTTCAATCTTACTGTTTTATATCTGCAAGATGAGAAGTATTCATGTTGTGATTGTATCTTCAGACCCACACTCACAAGACAGATAAATCGACATCTACCAATCAACCAATTAGCCATCTAGTCCTCTAAGCAGGAGTGAAATAAAAAAGGGTCAGGTGGTTTTCTCTGAACTAGAATATATTGATCTAACCCCTCTTCTCAAAATGTTCCAGGTTCTTAGAGATTACACTAACTGTTGTTTACTTCTAGAACATAGACCCTTCTGTGTCCTACTCAAGGTCAAATGGTGACATGAGGACTGCCACCCCAAGCTTCATGGCCTTGAAATCCTGGATGATGGGAAACCTGGCAACAAGGAAGATATCCCGTCAGCAGAGGTAAGCTGACTTCAGCACAGACCTTCCAGAAGCTTCCATGTTCCAGGAGTTAAGCGTGGC
Organism: Rattus rattus; assembly: GCF_011064425.1. Lineage (NCBI taxonomy): Eukaryota > Metazoa > Chordata > Mammalia > Rodentia > Muridae > Rattus > Rattus rattus. The sequence continues at coordinate 177,745,130 of NC_046157.1, read as the reverse complement.
TGGATTTTGACAAGGCTCCAGGTGTTACAGTGGCATCTGTCGTTAAATGCATCTGTAACCTTGGATTTTTCCACCCATCTACTTTGTTCCCAGAAATTACAACTCTGGGACTTAATAAATGCCTAGGCCAAAAGCTTTGCTTGCTCCCTGACTAGCTCATAATTTGATTACCTGTTTATTCCAGTTGAAGTCATGCCAGCGGCTGGTCACCTGGTCCTCAGTTTCATGAGGCCCTGCTTTTCTGTGTCTGGGGTGAATCTCTGGTGCCTGACTATCTCCCAGAATCCCTGCCCCCCACCTCTGTGGGGCGTCCCACCATCTAATTCTGTCTCACGATTCTGTCACAGAATTGTGTCTAATTGGTCACTGGCTTATCGTTGACAGGTGAAGCTCCCACACAGTACATAAAGATTTTCTCTACATCTCTCTATATGTATCAACCCTCATTAGTGAAGCCAGTCAGTTACAGATTAGAGGTGTCTGCACAAGTCACCTAAAAGATGACAAGAGCCACTCTATGGCTGCCTTTTCTTCACAGCATTGATTCTGAACTTTATCTGACACAATCTAGTATAAGACATTCCTCAGTCTAGAACACTCCATCACATAACCGAAATCAGGTGAGTAATTTGGGAGTTCAAGACCAAATTCCATGTTTTTCCTAAGTGATAAAAATGTTCTATTTCCATTCTTTAAGTGCCAATGATTAGAGGCCATGTAAAAAAAATGTTGTCTTTAAGTTTTATTTTAAGCTGGGCATGATGGGTTTTACTCTGCACCCCTCTCTGTTGGCCAAGGCAGGAGAATCACAAGGTGTTGGCTAGACAGACCATAGCAAGACTCTGTCTCAAAAGTCCCCTCCTCAGATTATTTTATTGTATGATTATTATAAAGTGCTGACCTTGAGATCAATCATCCCTGTGTGTTGAGAAAACAGACCTAATGTTTGTTGTCACTTGGACAGGGTTTGAATGTCCAGTCCTAACAGGCATGTGTGTGGTAGGCTGGTGGGCCTCAGGAAGCCATTTACTTAACCTGTTGGGGAATGTGAAATGGGTTGGAGGGTCTCAGTGTGACAGCAAGCTCTGAGCAATGGCGGCTGAAAAATAACAGCCCCCGAATCTGCTGTTATCTCAAGGTCTAATTCTATTTTCTGCATTTCTTGAAAATACTCAACCCAGGCCACATGAAAGGCAGTAAATTGTCTTTCATCTTGGAAATAAGGTCTGATAAATGTGTTATTAAGAAGAATGTTCATATGCCAATCCTCAGGTCCTCTCAACAGTTTTAGCCAATTGTCTTCCAATAGGGGAAAGCACATATGCCATATATGCAGGGAGAATGGGGCAGGAGGAGAAATAGACAGTGAGAGATACAGAGAGACACAGAGACATTCGCCCAGATACACAGGGAGTCAGACACATTGGGAGAGACAGAGACATAGACATAGACATACAGAGAGACAGAGATGGTTGGAAACACAGAGACACATTCACCCAGATACATAGTCAGAGAATGAGCAGAGAGACTCACAGAGAGAGACAGAGACAGAGAGATGGAGGGAGACACAGAGATACATGTACACAAAAACATAGAGAGGCAAAAGGCGACAGGGAGAGAGAAAAAGAAGGAGAAAGAGAAAGATAGAGAAAAAGAAAGGGGGAAGAAAGACTCATCCACCCTGTCACTCACTAATCAAGTGCCACCATGATGGAGGTGTGACTCATACCCTTAGCACAGCTAAATCCCACCCACCCCAAACTTCCTTTTGTCCTGCCTTTATGCTGATGCTGCAAGAAAGAATAGCAGAGCTGATAAGACCTTGCTTTAAAAATAACTATCTTTTCTATCCACAACTCTGAAGTGCCCGACACAATTTTAGCCACTGTCATTAAAACCTCATTTTCATTGGTGTCATCTGACCTCTAGTTTTGTGGTAGGAGGGTTTACATCTTCCCTTCGAAGGAAAACCAGGAGGAATGCTTTGTTTTGGATTCAGAGGCATGGATGCCCTTCCCCTTCGTTATCTAAGATGACTTAGAGCTCATGGAATCCTCCTGCCACAGCCTCTGGAGTATGGGGCTTGCAGGCACCACACCCAGCCAAAGCAACACTCTAACATGGCCAACACAGCAGATACTCCTGTCTCAGCACTCCTCTAGCCCTCCTGCAGAGCACCATCATCACCAAATGAGAGTGAGACAAGGTTCAATGTCAGACTGCTTAAGTCCCATTTTCTGGCATATCCTGTCTTTTATGAGTGAAATGTGGTAGGAGAGAAGGGACTCAAGACTGAGAAGTCAAGGTCAACATTAGAGAGCTGCCATTGTACAGAGTAAGACTGGATGCCTTGAGTCACCTGGGCTTCCGGTCACAAGACAGGAGAGGCTATCTCCAGGGATTGGTGCTATGAGAAGGTCCTATAAAGGGCTATGCCCTCTGAAGCTCAATGTTTGGGGCTCTTCAGCTCAGTAAGTCACCCCTACTCTCTGGAGTTCTGTTTCATAGTACAGGGTCTCTGTTTCTAACCACATATCCTTAGGCCTAGGACACAAGACCACAGACTGGCGTGAAACATGGCTTTAATTTCCTTCCCTTTGTGTCTTTGTTTGGACACTGGCCAAACAAATGGTTTCCCTCATACTCTGGGCTAGAAAACCCCACTTTCTCTGAGTCTCCACTCCTCTTCCTTCTACAGCAGTATTCCAGATCTCTGTTGCTGAACATGCCGGCTATTTTGGACCATTACTCACATAGCCTTGGCTTTCTTTCTTCCTTCTCTGTGTCGAAACAGATGCTGCTATTTACTGGTTGTGCATCCTGGTGTTTTTCTCTAAAACCATGATACAATTCTACTCCAGTTTCTTTCTGAGTTCATCCACAAGGAGATTATGAACCTTAGAGGGAACCCCAGAATCCTGAATTCAAAATCACTAATTACAAGACTTTGTACGGTCTGGAAGCTGAGGTCTGTCTGAGCTAGCATATACCCATGACTGTTAAGTGCTGAAAAATGTCTGTAGCAACAGTAGTTAGTCTCTAAGATGTGTGAGGCATAGCATCAATGGAGCTGGAATTGCTGACAGTCATACCCAGGTGAAATCCCATCTATCTTCAAGAATTATGTCAAACTTAAAGAAGGTCAACAGTTTCCCTTGGATGAAACTAATTCTGTCACTGCTTCCCAACAACAACAACAACAACAACAACTGCTGAGAATATCTCTCCCAGATATCTTAGTCAGGGTTTGTATTCCTGCACAAAGCATCATGACCAAGAAGCAAGTTGGGGAGGAAAGGGTTTATTCAGCTCACACTTCCACATTGCTGTTCATCACCAAAGGAAGTCAGGTCTGGAACTCAAGCAGGCCAGGAAGCAGGAGCTGATGCAGAGGCCATGGAGGGATGTTACTCACTGACTTGCTTCCCCTGGCTTGCTCAGCTTGCTTTCTTATAGAACCCATGACCACCAGCCCAGGAACGGCTCCATCCACAATGGGCTGGGTCCTCCCCATTGATCACTAACTGAGAAAATGCCTTACAGCTGGGTCTCATGGAGACATTTCCTCAAGGGAGGCTCCTTTCTCTGTGATAACTCCAGCTTGTGTCAAGTAGACACACAAAACCAGCCAGTACACCAGATTACAAACAGAGGTATCTGAACTTGGTGATGGTCACTGTGCCATGGGGATGCCCATCTGTTCCCATCCCAGGACTGGATTGAAGAAATCAAGGGCTCTTGCAGCAAGGGGACATGTGCTTTGTTTCTCACTCATCCTTCAGCAAGGTTCCTCTGAATCTTCTCATAGGCTGAAATCTCACTTGGAAATTCAAGGACATCTCAGCTCAAGTGTTTTGAAGATTACCCAACTAATGCTCCCAGCTGGATGCTTCGAATTTTGACGTTTATTTTTGGATAACTCCGCCTTTACCATTTTTTCCTACTATTTCGTGTGAGAACGTGTATGCAATGCTGATATTTCAATACCCAATAACGCTTCCTATTAAAATAATTTACACCTACTATGGAATCTTCTAAAAGAACATTTTTGTTAATTTTTAAAATTTACCTAGTATTGTTTTATATGTATTTACATTTCAGTTATTTTTAAAAGCAAATATAAGTAACACCTGATTCCCCCCCCCCATCATATGAAATCATCACAGTATTATGACCCAGGGCAGACCCATTTGATGTCAACAGCAGACTCCTGGACTTCCCAGCCTCCGGCACCATAAACTTTCATCATCACCCCCTTAAAGAAAAGTATAAGACACTGAATAGTGTTTATTGTTTTGATCAATTCTATTCTAATTTACTCTTTTAAGCTGAGAGCAATTTTTTCCCCACATTTCTGTTCTTTTTCTTTTTCCTATTTTCCTTTATGTTCAACAAATAGTATCTATTTGTATGAAAATGCCCTTAGGTAATCATGTACACAGTGATTTTATTTTAAAATGATGCATCATCAAAGCCAAGAATTTGAAGAGGAAGGGGAATCTTTTAATGAGTTTAGATACAATTTGCATGTTTCATTGCAAATTTCATTGTTCTGCTTAGTATGCTGGCTTGTTTTATATTATGTTGTTGATTTTCTTTAATGAGTTTCTTTTAATTATTATTATCCTCTCAGGTTTTCACACTGTTCTAGTTAAAACTTAAATTCCAGGCTACCTTCTGTTGAGGTGACTCCCGTGAGTGTAAGCAGAAAAGTGTAGTCCTGCTTCATATTTGGGATTTCTGATCAGATCTAAGTTTGTTTTGTAATCTCTCAGAATTTTTCTAAGGTAACTTTTTCATTTTGGCGGCCATTTTTCTTGGCCTTCTCAGCTGGGGGCTGGTTGATATCTTTTCATTTCCTTGATCAGTCCTTAATGCCTTTCACGTTTGCACATACTTATCTTTGTTGTTTGCTTGTCATAGAAGTTTCCAAATTAATAATATCCTCTTCAACCCAGAAATAAACCCACACTCCTATGGACACTTGATTTTTGATAAAGAAGCCAAAACCATAAAATGGAAAAAAGAAAGCAACTTCAACAAATGGTGCTGGTCTAACTGATGTCTATACATATAAGAATGCAAATGGATCCATATTTATTACCCTCCACAAACCTCAAGTCCAAGTGGATCAAGGATGTCAACATAAAACCAGATACACTGAATCTCATAGAAGAGACAGTGGGAAATACCCTTGAATGCATTGGTAGAGAAGACAATCTTTTGGACAGAGTACCAATGGCTCAGCCTCTCAGATCAACAATTGATAAATGGGACCTCATGAATTGGCAAAGCCCCTGTAAGGCACTGTCAATAAGACAAAACAGCAGCCTGCAGATTTGGAAAGGATCTTCACCAACCCTACATATGACAGAGGGCTAATATCTAAAATTTACAAAAGAAGAAAAACTCAAGAAGTTAAACACCAACAACCCAAATAAGAAATTGGGGCACAGAGCCAAACAGAGAATTCTCAGCAAAGGATTCAAGAGTCTCGAATGGCTGAGAAGCACTTAAAGAAGTGTTCAAAGTCCTCAGTCATCATGGAAATGCAAATCGAAACAACTATGAGATTACATTTTGTTTGCTCCAGTAGGAATGACTAAGATCAAAAATTCAAGGACGGCTCATGCTGGCAAGGATGTGCAGCAGGGGAACATTTCTCCACTGCTGGTGGGAGTGCAAACTTGTACAATCACTTTGGAAATCAGTTTGACAGTTTCTAAGAAAACTGGAAATAGTTCTACCCAGCTATATCACTCCTGGGCATATCCCCAAAATATGCCGCATCGTCTCTCAAAGAGACAGTGGCTCAACTATGTTCGTGGCAGCTTTATTCCTAATAGCCAGAAACTGGAAACAACCTAGATGTCCCTCAGCTGAAAAATGGATAAAGAAAATGTAGTATATCTACACAGTGGGATACTATTCAGCTACGAGAAACAAAGATATCATGAATATTGCAGGCAAATGAATGGGTCTTGGGAATATCATCCTGAATGAGGTAACCCAGACCCCAAAGGACATGCACAGTATGCATTCATTTATAAGTGGATATTAGCCATAAATTACAGGATGCCCATGCTACACTCCATGGACCCAAGGAGGCGTCAGGAAGGAGGCCACGAGCAAGGATGCTTGAGTCTCACTTGGAAAGGGGAATGGAATAGTTAAGATGGAGGAAAGGAACTTGGTGGAAGAGGGATTGGGAGGGGACTTCCGGGAGGTTTGCAGTTGGGTGTGGGAAGGGACGGGGGAATGGCCCGATGGCCATGGGAATGAATGGAAATCTGCAACTGATGGGATGTGGGGAGTAAAGGGTATCTCCAGGATGAGACAGAGACCTGGGATAGGGGAGGTACCCAAGAATCATTGGGGTTGTCCTTAGCTGTGACTCACAGCGTTGGTGATATGGAGCCTAGGGAGGCTGTCTCCTGCAGCTAGGCAGAAACCCTAGTGGAGGAATAGGGACACCAAACCACCCATAATACGTTCAACCCAAAACTTATCCTAACTGTAAGAAATTCAGGGAAAGGGGATGAAGCAGAGACTGAGGGATCGGCTAACCCAATAACCAACTCAACTTGAGACCCAGCCCATGGCAAGCACTAATCCCTGACACTACCAACGTTACTCTGTTATGCTTGCAGACAGGAATTTAGCATGGCTGTCCTCTGAGAGGCTCTACCAACCGACTGACTCAGACAGTTGCAGACACCCACAACCAAACAGTAGATGGAACTTAGGGACTCTGTGGAAGGACAGGAGGAAGGATTGCAGCCCCTAAGAGGATAGGAACTCCACAGGAAGACAAACAGAATCAACTAACCCGAACTCTTGTGGCTCTCAGACACTGAACCACCAACCAAAGAACATACATGGGCTGGACCTAGGCCTCACTGCACATACATAACAGATGTGCAGCTTGGTCTTCATGTGGGTCCCCAACAACTGGAGCAGGGGCTGTCCCAAAAGCTGTTGCCTGCATGTGGGATGTGTTCTTCTAGCTGGGCTGTCTTGTGTGGCCTCAGTGGGAGAGGACATCCCTAGCCTCTCAGAGACTTGAAGAACCAGTGTGGGGAGACACCCAGGAGGTCTCCCACCTGCTCAGAGGAGAAGAAGAGGGAGATGGGGGAAGGATTGTAGGACAGGGTGACTGGGAGGGGGGCAGCAAACAGGATGTAAAGTGAAAGAGTAAAAAATTAACTAATTAAAAAGTAATATCCTCTTCACCTCTATCCAACTTAATTCACCAGACTCTTGGATGTGCAAGCAAATGTGTATGTTTTTCTATACATGTTAACATTTTTATTCAAACCTTTATTTAATGAGGATCTACTTTATCTATAGCGTTCAGATCCACCTCCTCACTGTCCCTTAGATGGACTAGGCCCTCTTTCCTTGTCTCACCATTTATTTCATAGGAACAACAGTTAGTAACATCATTTTGTTCCTTTGCTTAAAATTCCCCAGCTGGTTTCCATATCATTTACAAATAAAGATACAAAGCAAAAATAAAACAAACAGAATCAGTCCTTAGTGCTCTACAAAGTTTTACCTCATCTGGGCCCCCAATAACATTGCCATCGCCTACTCTGCACATCACAGGCTATGCTCAGCCCCAAACCCTGTGCCACCCTGGGCCAATCCGTGTATTCCTCTTATACTTTGGACTTTATTCTCTAGTTCTGTATGAGTTGTTCCGGTCCCCCTGTTGTGGATTTGGTCTAATGTTTGTATTATGTTAATTGGGTCCCCCAAATTGCATGAGAATTGCACGTAAGATAGTGAGGGTCCCTGCCTTCGGTTGGGTTTGATTGGTAAATAAAGTTGACCGAGGTCAGTGGTTGGGCAGGGAGACAGAGGCGGGATTTTAGGATTCCCCAGCAAAGGGGCTGAGAGGCAAAGAGGAGGAAGAGCCACCACGCCCCAATTAAATGTTGTCCTTATAAGAGTTGCCTTGGTCTTGGTGTCTGTTCACAGCAGTAAAACCCTAACTAAGGCAGTATACTTTATTTCCTTTATGAATATTTTCTTTTCTTTCCTGAGCAATAAGGATCAAAGTCTGGGATGGATGGATGGATGGATGGATGGATGGATGGATGGATGGATGGATGGATGGATAGATGGATGGGAGGGTGGGTAGGTAGGTAAGTAGGTAAGTAGGTAGGTAGGTAGGTATATAGGTAGGTAGATGAATGATAGGACAGACAGATGATAGACAGTTGATGAGAGATAGACAGATGGATGGCAGATTAGACAGAGAGACATACAGACAGATGGACAGTCAGAGAAGGGGAACAATGCAAAGAAGAGAAGTATTTGTTCCCTGAGTGTCTTTTCTGAGGCACATGCTGGCAGCTGTGGCCTTGGCATGGGGTGAGCAAAGTCTTCTGTTATGAAACAGGTGGCAGCATTTTAATTTGGACTAATTGAGTGTCTTTTCCATGATTGCCTTATCTTTTCATCCTGAACATGAAAAAGACAAGAGGTGACACCTGAAAAGAAGCATGACGAGGTTATAAAAGGGAAATATGGCACCACTTTATGGTCATTTCCTTTCTGTCTCCTTCTGATTATCATGTCGTTGGTTCAGAGTCTTTGAAAGTGGGATTAACCGTGTCCTTTGAACTCTGGGATATCGTCCAGATGAGCTATTTAATTAACCTGCAATCTTTCATGGAATGACATAAATTGAAACTGAGCTGGCCAATTCAAAGAGATTTTTGGTATCAAGAGTTTTGGCTCTGCAATTATTCTCGGTTGACAAGTTAACATCCCAGCTAGTGAAACCTGCAAATTAGTTATGCGAATTTTTATAACTTCCAAAAATAACTAGGGAAATATGGCCCAAAAAGAAAGTCTAAATTTTGACAAGCAATATTCGGAGTAATTCTGTCCCTCTTTTGGTACCTCAAGGTCAGGGCTGTGTGACCTCGCCCTGGGAGCACAGCAGACAGCTGTAGCACAAAGTAAAGCAAGCATCATGGAGGACCCACTTTATTGCCAGTAAAATGTTTTTTCTCAAATCACTATAGATGCAAATGAGGGGTACATTTGGAATTAAAATGAAACCACTTTGGAATAAGATCAAATATATAGACACCAGAATTCCGTTATTGCTTTAAGTGATGGCCTGGGTGCAGCATTCCGCTCAGGAGCCACCGTACTGTAGAAGCGATCTCCACCCTTCTCTCCTTCATCTGTGTGAATTCTTGTTAATTCTTCCCGTGCATGAACATATTACTGCCTAATGAGGACATTACCATGTTTTCTTCTTTTTTACCCACAGGCTGTTAAAATCAACTGAGCTCTCAGTTATTGAGTTAAGAAAAAACACTCTAATTGGCAAGCACCCATCTCTGCAGGCAGCTTAAGAACCGACAGCCCTATAGCTACATTTTTTTAAGAGAAAGTTACCCAAAGAATCTAAAGGTGCTAATTATGCAGTCATATAATTTACATATATTTATGTCTCATTAACATACAAGTCTTCAGTCTTTTAAAAAAAATTGATCTAGGGAACATGGGTGAGGGTAATAACTGGAATATTTGAGGATCCCCTGACCACTGTGACCCAGCCAAGCAAACCTTTTAAAAAAATGTTTAGTGTACTTTAGTTTGTTCTAATGGAATCTGTCTCAAATAAATGTGTTATTAGATACCTTGCACAGATTCGTGGAGTCGTTCTTGAGTGGTAAGAATTGTCAGTCAAGGGATCTGCACTTTCTTGGGATGCAGCCATGGAGGTGGTCAGGGAAGTCTTTACAAAACACAAAGGCTCGCATAGCACTTAATACTCTTGAAATGTAGGTGTCCTCATTCTAGGGAAACTCTGGGCCCGGTGTTCTTTCAAGGCACCCAGACTTGTTCCAATGAGGACTCAGGGTGGAATTGAAATGGACTGCCTACAGACAATAGATGGCAAGTCATCTTAACATGCAGAGACACCAAGGTAGTGATTGTAACTATAAACACATTTCAACATAGGCAACATAGCCAGCATTTTTTTTTTAAATTAAGGAGCCCTTTGAAAACAAACCAGTTATATCAGAACCAAAGCCAAAGCTTCTAATCTTCCAAGAGGAGACGGTCCTGCCTGCTGTCTGAGTGATGCGGAAGAAGGACCACATTGGAAAGATCTGTTATTTATTTTATATGTACGCACGTTTTACCCACGTGTGCCTGCTCGGTGCCTGCAGAACTCCAGCAGAGGGCGTCAGATGCCCTGGAACGGGACTCGCAGCTGTTGGTGAGCCACCAGGTGTACTGGAAACAGAACTCCGGTCCTCTGCAAGAGCAGCAACCGCTCTTAGCCACTGAGCACCTCTCCAGCTCAGGCTGCACTTTAAAAAGTAGCTTTTACATATCTACTGTGCAAAACCAACGCAAACTTCCCCGTTCTCTTGTGTGATAGGTGCGCTGCCATCTTTGTGGACAACGGAGAAGCCAGTCCAGCTTTTCAGAACCTACTCCGAGAGCCCTGGACTGTGGAGCCCTCTCCCTCCACAGCCTTCCACGCTCCGCCTTGAGCCGGATCTGCAGTGGTGTAAGGTCTGTGTGATGGCCGCCCTCAGTCGCGATCACAGTGCCAACTTTCAGTAGTGATGTCTCTTCTATTTCCTAATGAATTCTCTCAAGTTCAGGGTTTCTCCTGGCTTAGTACTAAGATATCCGAGTACAACACCAGTCATCTGTAGCTCTGAACACCAGATACTGTCCACTTTCAGTTGGGTTATGGCAAACACTGACATGGGGCACATGCAGGAAAGAAATGTCGGTAAGGGTTTACATGTGAACTCTCATGAAACATTTGTGTTCAAATTGATACAACCTTGTCCTCTATTGACCTCATGTATGTGTGTTTTCCAAAGCTGCTCATGGGATCTAACTAACGGGTAGAGTGAATTGACCTTAAAGTTAAAAATACAAATACAGGTGCCAGAGAGAGGGCACGGTAGTTAAGGGTCCTTGATCCTCTTGTTGAGGCTGAGTTCAGTCCCCAGAATCCACAGGAGGCCTCACAGGTGCCTGCTACTCCAGGTCCAAGGATCCGCGTGCATGTGTGTGTGTGTGTGTACAAGCAGGTGCACACGCCTAAGAATCATGTAAAATTACAAATACAAATAAATCGCAGAGGAGCCTTGGCTCCAAGATGATCAAAAAGAGAAGAAACAACAGTTGTGCCAAAAAGGGCGCGGCCATGTGCGGCCAGTTTGCTGCTGCACAAACTGCGCCCGGTGCGTGCCCAAGGATAAGGCCATTGAGAAGTGCGTCACTCGGAACATTGTCGAAGCCACTGCAGTCAGGGACATATCTAAAGCAAGCGTCTCTGACGCTTATGGGCTTCCCAAGCCCTATGTCAAGCTGCATTACTGTGTGAGCTGTGCCATTCATAGCAAGGTCGCCAGGAATCGATTTCCTGAAGCTCCAGAAGGGCAGACGCCCCCACCACGATTCAGACCTGCTGGCGCTGCACCACGACCTCCACCAAAGCTCACGTAAAGAGGTGGGTTCGTGAAGGCAGAAGGAAAAATACCTTGAAAAAAATAAAATGGAAGTTACACTTTATGTGGCAAACAAATAAATAAATCACGGAGTTAATCTAAGCACCTCTTAATAGGGTTCCCTTGCTAACCTCTTCTGTAGAAGGAAGTGTGTGCCCTTCTCGTTCAGAAACACAAACGGAGGAGGGGAACCCATGATCAGCATATACTGTAGGAAAAATATTTTCAGTTTTAAAAGAAGAAAGCTATCCAAAATGCTAGATCACGCATGCAATCTTGGCTATGCAGGGGAAACGTTTAGTGTTTAGACAACGGCTTGGGATTAAACAGGGTTCTGTCATTCTTTAAACGATGACCCAGCAAGGGACATGGTGGTCATGACTGTCATCCCTGGATCTGGTAGGCAGGGTCAGGAGAGTAGGGAGTTCAAGGCCAGCTGTGGTTACACAGCAAGACTCTGTCTTAAAAGGAATGAAGAAAGAAAAAGAACATGCTATCTCCCAGAGACTATCATTCTAACGCATTAATTTCTTATACTTTTTAGGTGCAGAAGATCAAAGCCAGGCCTTCACCATGCTAGGCAATCACTCAATATTCTTCTAATGGTCCGTGGTTTGACCTTAACGATATTCCTGGAAATGTTACCTTTAGTGTCAGGGGAGAAAGCAAATTAGCTCCGTCCTCCCATCAGACCATGGAGCTGGAGTGGCTAACAGTGTCCGCAGTGGTTTGGCAGAACCTGACAGCTTTTCTACAGGATCACTTGGGGGACACGTTTTGCATGGGAAAATGGATAAATTATGAATATAAATTGGAAATTTTATACTGTGCAGAATTAACCCTACGAGTGGAAGCCACATTTCCATTTGAATGTGCACTCATACTTTTTAAGAGATACAAAATTATCAAGTCAATACGAAAGGAACATAGAGCCCATCTTAGCTCATTTTCACCACTTAGGAGACACTGACGCACCAGGGGCCTTCTGGGTTCCAGAGAGCAGCGATCTAATCAACTGCAGCTTTTTCTGCAGCATTTTCTGGCATGTGTCCCAGGTCTCGTTATAAATCCCTACACGGGAGACAGAAGACAGAGAGTAAAGGTGGATTCTGACTGTGTGAGCTTGGAGAACATTGTTTCAGAGCCTTCGAATGCAGCGCTGTCTTAACTCCTTCCGTGTGCCTCCGTGACTCTCTGGACACCTCCAAGCAGTTTCAAATGTGGTTGACATCACAGGACTTGGGTGATGTGTCAGGTCCAGGGACATGCTCACGTGACAGAGGGACTGCTTCGTCAGAGCCAAGGCTTATAATCTATGTGACAGTGGGTGTGTGCTCCCACAGGGACAGGGCCTTCAACCAGTTCCCAAGAAGATAAGAAAAGTTGGTGACCATGGTGGGCGGTGGGCTGTAGTTTCTCCCACCTCCTGTCTAGAGATGCAAGCCTCACTTAGATGCAACTCCCAGGGCATAGGCTGGGTGTAGCATAGGCTGATGAGGGAGACCCTGTCCAGTCTGGGGTGCCCTCCTGGTTTTAGTATTCAGCTCGTTTCCATTCGTTGTCACCTGTACCTCTTAATGCACGTACTCTAAGGAACCAGCCACGATTGTGCGCATAGCCCTTTGGTGGAGGTCTACTGAGAAATTAATTTTCAGGAACCCTTGACTAATTTCTCATTATACCAGCTAAAGGATTTTTCTGGCCCGTTAACCACTCTCATCCATGTCACGCTCCTTTGCGAAGGATGCTCTAATGTAAAACAGATCAAGTGGCTGAAATGACAGAACCCTGCTTTCCCACAGTTTCAGGGGACAGAAGATCCAGGTGTTGTTGCTGGATGCTTCTTCTGAGCCCTCCTCCCTACTTCGTGTGTGCCCTCCCCCTTTAATCCCTGTATGGCCGGCCTTCTGTATCCACATCTCTGCGGTCACCCTTGGGTCTGAACACCTTTCAACGATGATGCACCTCTCGGGTATCTTTTTCTTGTTGTTGTAGCAAATTACCTTCCTAACAACGTAGTGACCACACACAGCCATTAGAGTTCCGTGCTTCTGTGTATTACTTTATGCACCTGAGCAGTGGGTAAGGCTAGGCACCTGGTCCAGACAGAAAAAGAACAACCTGGACACTCCTTCCCTAGGGTCTGATTCCATAGCTACTGTCCTTGCTGAGACAAAATTGCCTGCCCAGAACAACCAGAAGGAAGAATGGTTTGCCTGGGCTCACATATCCAGCATCCACTCTGGCGGGGAGGCATAGCTGTAGGTGTGTGAGGCCTCTGGTCGTGTGGCATAAGGAGACAGGAAGAATTGACCTCTGACTTTCAGCTCTCTTTTCTCCCTAACTCAGTCCTGGATCTCAGCAAGTCAAACCATGCTGTCCCTGTTTAGGGCTGTTCTACTCACCTCAGTTAACCCAATTCATAAAGTCCCTCATGGATGCTTCCAAAGATTGGTCTCTGAGAGGATTCCAGATGCTGTCAGGTTGACAGTGAGTACAAACCATCCCAGTGAGCTTCTGGACAGCTTCTCCTCAGTGCACAGCGGCTCCCAAGTTTCAAAGCTTAGGTTCGAATCCTAGGTTGTAAGATTCTTGAGGGTTTTATTGTTTTTCTGTTTTGTTTTATTTTGTTTTGTTTTGTTTGAGATAGGCTCTTCACGTAGTCCTGGCTTTCCTTAAACTGACTAAGTAGAACAGGCTAGCATCAAACTCTAAAGATCCGCCTGCCTCTGCCTCTGCCTCTGCCTCTGCCTCTGCCTCTGCCTCTGCCTCTGCCTCTGCCTCTGCCTCTGCCTCTGCCTCTGCCTCTGCCTCTGCCTCCTCTACCTCTGCCTCTGCCTCTGCCCCTGGAGCACTGGGATTAAAGGTGTCTGCTTATGTGCTACAGAGACCTGACAGTAGCTGTCAAGAGTTTGTATTCAGAGACATTGGGAGTCATGTACCTGATGTGGGCTTAATGCAGGCTCCTCTGTCTCCAGCCACTGTCTCATGCCCACACCATGCCTGAATACACTCCATTAGCTATCAATTTTGTCTAATCTTCAAGGCGTTTTGATGTTTAAATGCCCTTTGTTGCTAACAGCTTTCTGTTAACATTGCTCAGTCTTTCAGCCGAAACCAGTCACAGCTAGTTCAGAGAAAGACGAGGGTTGGGGATGCCTTTTCCTGTAGCTCTGTCTTAGATGCTCTCTTTAAAACTTTTAGCTTAAGAAAACTGTGCATGTGTGTCTGTGTACAAAGTGTATGTGTGTTATGGGTATGTATGTATTATATATGTGTATATGTATTATATGTACGTGTACTATGTGTATGTGTTATATGCAGGTACATGCATGTTATTTCTATGATCTATGTGGATTATATCATGTGCACATGTTATATGTGTGTGTGCATTATGTGTGTTGCATGTGTATTGTATACATGTGTGTTACATGTGTGCATGGCATGAGGAGATGTATGTGCAAGCACACATGGAGACCAAGGTTGACATCAAAATGTCTTCCTCAATATTATCTCCATGTTACTCTTTTGAGGCCACAACTGTAATGGGATTTAGAGGGAAAAGGAGAAAGGAGAAGAACAGGGGTCAAGGGAAGGAGGGTAGGAGTAAGTAAAAAGGAGAAGGAAAGAAAGAAGGAAGGAAGAGGTTTTAATGGGGGTGAGCATTGTAGGAGCAGAGCTATGGACCGCTCCCCCATCCTCCCATCCAACGGAGGTTGTTGGTTTATGTAATTTCATCAGCTCAACTAGAGGTCATCATGGACTAAAACTTGCATGAGAGCTATAGAGATGTCAGCTATCAACCAACACAGTAATATTCTCGATTTACCTCAAGGACAGAAAGCTCAAGGTAACTGTGGGGGATGCTGGAGGTTATCTCCTCTGATGCCTTTGGTCCTCATGAGCCTTGCTAAGTTATCCTCAGTGTAAGGCTCGTATCCTCTTATAACCAGCCTTTAGCATCCCAGGCTCCACCACGGCACACCGTTTAGGCTAAAATGGCGAGGACAGAAGGGGCAAAGAGAGAAGCATTTGAGATAAGGACATGGTGTCCTGGGCACCGTCTGCGTTTCAGGCAGGTTTAGCCTTTTGTTCTGTCTCCCAGGCATCCCACCTCTTTCTTAGCATTCTCATGACGGTCTGCCTGCCTACCCCACCAGACTGTGATGCCCCTCGGAGAAGTCTGGGCTTTCTTTTGCTTTTAATTTTTGGAGGCTTTCAGAACGCTTAGCATACAGTAGGTCCTCTGAGCAGCCATTTCAAATGATTTCATAAGACTCATAGAATAAAGCCCAAACGTGTCCACAGGGTGTCTGGACTCCTTCAGAACGTGACCGCAGTGCCATTTTTTAATCTTCCTTCCGACTGGCTGCCTCTACAGCTGATGCTGCATCCACGGAGAGTAGCGCACTGCCACGGCTGTGGTTTTCCCCCCTTCTTACCACTCTGCCTAGTGAGTTCCTGCACTTCCTAAGCCTCCTTTGAATGTCACCACTTCTCGGAGCTCTTCCAGAGGACTCCGAGCCAGAACCTATTGAGAAAATAAAAGCCCCCTTCCAGCTCTTTGTTCTTCGATGTGCGGCTTGAGAAAATAAACCGTGGCCAGTCACGTGCTCATCCCTCTCTCCTCTGTCAGCTCCTCCGGGAGAGAGCATGTCTAGGCTGCCAGATACTCAATAAATATTTGTGGAAGGTTAATACCCAGAACGTTGCTGCTTTGGGTGATGTTTGCATTTCTGTCTGCCCATCTCCGTGGGGCACGGAAGGTTACTTCTCCCCGGCAAGCTAATCAAAGGCAGGCCTGGTGCTAACTAGGTGGTCCATGCCTGGTGGAGTCACGGATCATTAAACTCTCTCCTTTGTGCTCAGCGAGATGTTTGATGAGGCAGGCTCTTGCAGGCCGCTCCTCTTGTTGCTCTCTGTCCCTTGATGCCCAACTTGAGCCAAGGGATCTGCAATGCACCTCCTTACAAGGGGCTGGAACCTACATGTTTAACTCCGTGTTTCTAGTCCCCTAACTTGGTCCTGCTTACTCTCACACTTTCTTTTGTTCTTTTCACGGAAGAGGGCTGTGAGGATGTGATTAAAAAAGAATAAAACTGTAGGCTATTATGGGCAATTCTTTTCATTTTTCTGAATAAAACCTAGCGCTGCCTTACAAAAATAAATAGTTTCTGAGTCTCTGGTTGAAATCACCACAAGGTTCCTTTGTCTCCGTGTGTTTGGAGCCAACTTCGGTGAAGGGAGAAGGGAGAGACACAGTCAGTCTTTCCTAAGGGAGGGCTTGGGGACACCAAATGGGACTATTGTCTCGAGCTGGATGCCCACTTAGGGACTACAGGGCGGACCACAGGGCAAGCAAACAGAACAGTCATCAAGACCAGCATAGCTTGGTCCTGAGCTCCTGTTTCTCTTGGCCTTTATGTATCTCCCTCCCCCGGAGCCTTAATTCTGCCTCAAGCACTCTTTCTCAGTTCTCAGGCATCACATCTTCTCCACGGGGCTTAGTCCCGTGACACCGTGGGAGAAACAGGTAATCCTCGTCCACAGTCCCACTGGCCTAATTACTTCCAGACCAGTCTCTGATCAAATCACCAAAACTACGCCTGTGCGTCCGCACGAGCATGCGCATGCGCACACAGGGAAGCTGGCTTCCCAGAAGACCCAGCACGAGTACGTGCTTTGTGCCTCACGTTTTCATTTAAGCTTTCAAAAACCAATTTTTTTGGAAATGTCAGAGGCTTCAGCGGGGAAAAACACATTAATTTAAAATTACTTTGCCTCGAATATTAAATTGGCTTGGTTATTGCAAAAATGAGAAACATATGTCCTCAGACCAACGTTCACATCACGAACCAAGTAGATGGAGTGCTTGCTTCTTAATAGATTTGAGTTGTACGTAACAGGACGAGGATCTAGAACCATCCAGGAGCGTTGCAGAACCACGTAGTGTGTACAGCAACAGAAGTTTCTCTTGCTGAGTGATCAGGCAGTAGCAAGAGGTAGGTTTCTAGCCTTTTGGCTATTCGGTAAGGCTATACAGTTTCATTTAAGTCCTTCTTTAATACAACCATACAGGTATTGTTGTTCCTAGAGTATCAACGAAAAACCCAAGGTTCACGAACCTTGAGGTAATGTGCCCAGGATTGAACACTAGGAAGTGGATTGGAAATTTGGCCCCAGATGTGTCCAACTCGAAATCCACGAGGACTTTGCTATTTCACCGTGCAAAAGCAGCTGGTCTCCCATATATATCATCCATTAACCGGTGCCCAGCTCTTTAATCCAAAGCCGTCGCAAGCAGGTGGAGAGACTGGCTCGGTTCGGTTGCGCAGCTGTCTACTTAAGGAGGTACATGCGCTTTATCAAGCTTGCTTTGCTTTTGGTTGGAGAGCCCGTGGAGGTGATGTTAAAGAGGAATGTGTATAATCTACTTACTCCTGAAGCTGACACTAAAACCCGCTCTCCATGTCCAGAACTCTTACTGACATCTCCTGATGGGTTTCTCTGGGTCCTGCATCCCTGCTCTGCTCTTAGGACTTCTGGGGATGATTCCAGCATGCTCTCTGCAGAAGCCCTTGGTTGTGGATTGCAAGGTAAGAGCTGCTGGCCCTCTAGGTCACTAGAGTTCTGTTTATAGTATTCCCTGTACTTTCCTCACACTAGCTCAGCAAGACGTATATACAGTTTATCTTTCTGCATGGAATGTAAATCACTTTAAGGACTAAGCCTTCAGTGTTGAAACAGAATAAGCGCAAGATAGATAATTACCACATTCAGAATTGCCTTCAGTGTAGGGTAAAATATACTCTGTGGCTGGGTCTCCAAACTGGCTCCTCTGAGCCATTCCGTGCACTCCAGAGTGGCTTACAACCTACCACTACCTCTGGATGGCTCTCCGCCCAGTCGCTCTCCCTCCCTGATTCTGATCCACCATCCTTCTTCCCTGAAGCCATACTCAGCGGATCCACTCTCAGCACTCTGGCTTGGACTCAATCAAATCTGTCGTCTGTAAATCTGCAGATAACAGATTGGTTCTCTCTGTAACAACGCGGCTTGTGAAGCTCACACCACCCAGGTCCACCCCACGGACCACCTACCAGGACACACCAAGCAGGCACATTCTCCAGATACCTGAAGCACATTCAGCTCTCCAGACACTGACTCTGGGTGAGTTTTCAGAAAGGAGACCATGCGACGGGTAATGCCTATGCCTCAGGAAGTCAAGCTACACTGAGCTCACAGGAACATGAGAAAAGATGAGATGTCTGAGAGCTTCATCTGGAACACAGACTCAGAGTCCATTTCTAGTGCAGTCAGACACAAAGACATTTCATCAAATGTACTCTGTGTACTGTGACACAGACTGAGAGACTCTGCTCCTGTGAAAGTTCTTCAGCAGTCATAAGCACCACCGGAATAGGAGATACACCATCAGCCTCTTGGCCAAGGTTTATCTTCCAGATTCAATTACAAGAGGTCAGCTAAGAACTAAAAACGTAAAATGGAAATTTCCAGAGATAAACAATTCATAAGTCTCTCACTGTATACATTCTGAAGAGCACGGCGAAATCTTACACTGCCACTCTCGGGAATGAGTATCCTTTGTCCAGAGTGTCCCCTCTGCATCTGCCATCCACCCATCGCTGACGGCCATCTTGGCTGTATGACTGCTATCTGACTGTTGTATGCCATGGCGCCTGTGTTCAGGTGACTCTTATTTTATTTAATAAAACCCATAGTCCGAGAGCAGCAACCCTGGCACTTTATTTTACTGCACTGATGAAGTCGTTGAGTCTTAGAGACTTAGTCTGAGAATGTCCGTTAACATTGTTGCTCTGCTACTGTGTGAAACTCTGTTTCTTAACTACTTTTATTGATTCCTTGTGTATTTCACACCACGCACCCCAATTCCGCCCATCTCCCCTCCCTCCATATCTGCCCTTCCCCCTTACAACCTCCCCACCCCCATCCCACTGCAAAAGAAAATAAGAATTAAGCAAGACAACAACAAAAACTCTCGTCGTGGAAGCTGCAGTGTGTACCTACGCTGCACCCTTTTGTCTATACATCTTCGTTTGCAAATGTTCGCCACAATGAGTCATCGGTCTAGTCTGAGGCATCTTGCTTCTGTTACATTGTCAACAGTGGATCCTTACCCAGACTCCACTTGGATCTCCTGTTGTTGCCTGTGTCATGGAGATGTCATGCAGCTTCGGATCTGCAGGACCAGCCCCTTCAAGCACCCCATCAGTTCCTAATGGTGGATGCTGAGGTGGGCCAACTCAAAGCCCTCGATCTGAGCCTAGGTGGTAGGTTGAGTTGGTCAACCCACCAGCCTTCATGCGCCCATACCACTATGGCTATCTCCAGTACTGAGTCAGCTAGCTCAACCAATGCCACAGCTGGCAAGGGGCGGGGCCAAATCTTCTGCTCGCCCTCCAGGCAGGCTCACCAGTGCCTGCCTGCCTCAGATAGCCTGGAGGGGGCGCACCTCAACCTTGCCCACACAACCACACATTCCTGCACTCTCTTTTTTTTTTTTTTTTTTATTTTTTTTTTTTTTCTTTTCTTTTCTTTTCTTTTTTTTTTTATTAACTTGAGTATTTCTTATTTACATTTTGAATGTTATTCCCTCTCCCGGTTTCCGGGCCAACTTCCCCCTAACCCCTCCCCCTCCCCCTCTATATGAGTCTTCCCCTCCCCATCCTTCCCCCATTACCGCCCTCCCCCCAACAGTCTAGTTCACTGGGGGTTCAGTCTTAACAGGACCCAGGGCTTCCCCTTCCACTGGTGCTCTTACTAGGATATTCATTGCTACCTACGAGGTCAGAGTCCAGGGTCAGTCCATGTATAGTCTTTAGGTAGTGGCTTAGTCTCTGGAAGCTCTGGTTGCTTGGCATTGTTGTTCATATGGGGTCTCGAGCCCCTTCATGCTCTTCCAGTTCTTTCTCTGATTCCTTCAGCGGGGGTCCCGTTCTCAGTTCAGTGGTTTGCTGCTGGCATTCGCCTCTGTATTTGCTGTATTCTGGCTGTGTCTCTCAGGATCGATCTACATCCGGCTCCTGTCGGTCTGCACTTCTTTGCTTCATCCATCTTGTCTAATTGGGTGGCTCTATATGTATGGGCCACATGTGGGGCAGGCTCTGAATGGGTGTTCCTTCAGTCTCTGTTTTAATCTTTGCCTCTCTCTTCCCTGCCAAGGGTATTCTTGTTCCCCTTTTAAAGAAGGAGTGAAGCCTTCACATTTTGATCATCCGTCTTGAGTTTCATTTGTTCTAGGCAACTAGGGTAATTCAAGCATTTGGGCTAATAGCCACTTATCAGTGAGTATTCCTGCACTCTCTTAAGTGCCGGCTCACCCACGCTCCGCCTGTCCCTCTACTCCTCACACACACATACACACGCACACGCACATGCACACGCACACTTCCATGGTCAGCTTTCCTGTACCGCCCAGGCAAGGTACAGGGCCTGCTCTCTGGAATGCTGCAACCAGTAAGAGGCAGGCCCTTCTCCGCACAGCCCTGGACATCAACATTGTCTGAGGTGGCAGCCCAGACCAGGGAAGCCCGCATGGCCGTTGGTGATAATATGAGTCACAGACATCCATCTATAGACTCCTGCTGCTATATGGACAGAGACTCAGACGAGGCCCTCAGTGGCAGCACAGGATGGGCTTCACCATTGCCTCGGGTGGCAGGTGAGGCTATGTTGTTGTAAAAATTTAAAAATAAAAGTAAAAGTAAAAACAAAGACGGGGGAATGTTTTCCCCCGTGGTGTTCTTCCCTGCTAGGGTTCCACACCTCACTGCCCCAGATATCTGCTGGATATCTTGGCATAAACTCAGCCCAGCCACACACTTTCTTATACTGAGACTCTTACACAAAAGAGCATACAACTGGTGTTTTTACCCTGCTAGGGTTCTTACACCTCAGTGCCCCAGATATCTGCTGGATATCTTGGGCAGAAACTCAGCCCAGCCACACACTTTCTTATACTGAGACTCCTACACAAAAGGACACACCACACAATAATCTTTGATCCAATTGGTAGGATATAATTGCCCACTTACACATACAAAGCCCGGTACCATCTATCCCTTGCACCTTTTATTTACCAAGTCTCCAGCTTCTCCTTCTCCCACAATGACTCCTTGCTTCTCCTCTCTCTCTCTCTTTTCTTTACTCACTCTCCCAAATATATCAACTCTTTTATGCTTTAGTTTCTCCTTCTCTTACAACGATTCCTAGCTTCTCTCCTCTCTCCATCTCCTGTCTCTAAACCTATTTTCTTTACTCACTCTCCCAAATATATCAACTCTTTTATGCTTTAGTTTCTCTTTCTCTTACAACGACTCCTAGCTTCTCCTCTCTCTCCATCTCTTGTCTCTTCTAACCCTTCTCAGTTCCCCATCTTGTCTCTAAACCGTTCCCTTCTTTCTCCTCGCTTCCTTCTCTTCCGCTCACTCTTTTAAACTGTACCATCCTCCCCCCCACCTGCTCAGGTTCCACTGGCTCAACTGTCAACAACTGTCCTCTCTCAACCTAACCTCTGAATCTAATCCCCCTCCTGCTCCTGACTCCTTCCTCTGCCCAAATCTAGTGCTCTTGCCTTTATTCCACAAATTCAGAGAAAACTCCAAGGCAAACCACAACAAGGCTACTCACATCAGTCTCTTTCTCTCCACCCTCCAGTCTCCGGTTCTGCCTCTCTTCATCATGCTCAAACCATTCCTCTTGTCCCTCTCCACTTTATTTTTGCACATCGTAGTGTCTCCTGTGTTAAATTCCTAAGTCATACTTTATCACAGATGCATATAGTATAGGAAACATATATAATGGCTCATAAAATCTACACCTGGGAGAATCTGCAATAAATCTTGCTTGAAATGTGGAATATGTCTGCTGTGGATAAAAGCCCCAGGCCTTTTTTTTTTTTTTTTTTTTTTTTTTTTTGGTTCCCCACATGATTGAGAATGCAGACCAGACTGCAGTAGACCCTTCCAGCTCTGGAATCTTAAGAGACCTTCTAGTGCTGCTCCTTCAGTGTTGGGGTTATCACCTCCTGAGTATCCACAGATCCAGTTGTGTAAAGAGGTAGCACAGCCTCCTTGAGGTGATATAGCCATAGCAAAGCTACAGCCATCCCTTCACCTCACTGAGCCTGCATCCAGACCTCGCTTCACCTCACTGAGCCTACTACATCCAGACCCTGCTTATACCTGTTCCCATGACTGCCTGGAATCTCCTGTCTTTGGAGATTTTCACTGGAACAGTGAGATGTTCCTGCTGCTTCTCTGCAGCAGTTCTTGGGGGGGGGGTCCCCAGCTTCTAAAACTCTAGGGTGCTCTTTATTGACTACCATTCGGACACAGTGATCTCTGCAGGCAACAGGAATGCGAGGACCATGCTACTTGGTCACTGCTGCTGAGAAGAGACACCATGACCAAGGCAACTTTTTTAAAAGGAAGAATTTAGTTGGGGCTGGCATACAGTTTCGGGGGTTTAGTCCATCGTCACGACAGTGGGAAGCCCAGAGGCGAGTAGGCAGACATGATGCCGGAAGAGTAGCTGAGAGTTCTACATCTGAATTCCAGATCTGCAGGCAGCTAGGAGAGTAAGAGTCACCGAGCCTAGTTTAGGCTTCTGAAACCTCAAAGTCCACCCCATTAGTGACATACGTCCTCCAATAAGGCCATACCCCTACCCCAACAAAGTGACACCTCCTAATCCTTCTATCTAATGTCACTTACTGAGGACTTGAGCATTCAAATATATGAGTCGATTGGGGCATTCTTCTTCAAACCAGCACACAAGCTGAGGCAGGAGCTTGACTGCATCCATACAGGAAGGTATGAGAGCCCCAGCTACTCTAGCACCAGACTCTTCCTTGCTTAGATCCCTGGAGGAGCTGGCTCCAGGAAGTTCCCCAAGATACTGTATTTACATTCCAGACACAGAGAGCAACTGGACCCTCTTGGCTTAGTTTTCCTCATGCAAATGTTGTTGGGGAGACTTGTCCATAACATGAACGCTCTCCTTCTCCCCATTGATGCAAAGTCTGTGAAGCTCACTTTGGCTGATTCCCTTCAGACAGAATCGCCAGCTGTGGCTCAGAGAGAAGCCAGACTGTTGAGCAACGAACACTGGGATTCATTCTCTGCCTTCCACTTCCATCATTCCTCATCCTTGGGTGCACTGTGGGTCAGAGCACTGGCACCGAGCTCAGCCCTGGCTTCCAAGGTCTGCAGAACTTTCACTATGAGAGCTGCCCAGCACAGAAGCTTCCTGCCTCACATGACTCATTCCTGACGGTAGGAGAGCAATGTTTTCTGGCACTTCTCGACAAAGAACAATCTTCACTGCCAAACTACACTGCCTCATTCTTATACACACTGGTTTAGGGGCAAAATATAAAAATCAGACCTAAGACTGTAACTAACTCAATTTGTTTAAAAACTGTTCTTTGTTTTAAAATATATACTGTCAACCATACATATGTATGCGACACCACCTGTAGAGACAGTTCGATGAAATAAAACTGGGTTTGTTAGGTTGTGTCCAGAAGGTCTCTAAAACATGCAACCACTGTTTCCTGGAATTCTTGCAGAAGCAGTTATATTCATCAGCATAAATAATCAGAAGAGAAAATGAGACCAGAGCTTTAGGAGTATGGGAAGCAAGAGAGCTGTTGCAGGGACACAGGGAAACCTCAACAGGCAAAAAGGAGCAAGCGCTTCTGAAACAGGAAACAGCGTCACAGCATAGCCGGAAACAGGAAGTAGCTCATTCTCAGGTAGCCCCGCCCTGGGACTCCAAGAGATACTGAGACTCAAGAATATATTGGGGCCAGTTCTGAGGTAGACTCCAATCAGGGAACACACAGAGAGGGTGTCCTTGGGTAATAGACAGCTTCCATGGATGTTTTACTGATAGCAATTTAGTGAGAAGAAACGCAATTAAATTGGAGACTTGCATGGATTTGCAAAAAAGCTTGTAGAGTCTTAGAGGAAATGTAGGGATAGCTGACAAAATGACTCTATTTCAAGTTTAAACACGAGGACATGGCAGTGTGAGGGGATGAGGTCCTGGAAGGTCCACCAGATGTGCTAACCGGAAGGGTGTGGCAAAGCCACGCTACCCAAAGCAGTCTGAACGCGCATAACCTGAGGTTCAGTCTCCTTTGTTAAACATGACTTAGTGTTTCAGCAAGACACAAAACTCACACCACAAGACATTTCCAGTTTCTGTTTGGAAGCCGGTACATATTTGAACTTATATGTACTTGACTCAGTGAGGTTATCTGAGTCGTTCTCACTTCTCCATCAGCTATGTGGTCCTTTATACGACGAATTCATATAAAAGGACTTTCATGATTAAAACCACAAGCCATGACTTAACTTGTTCTTTCTAGTCTAGGTCCAGGGCAGGTCTGAGGGTAAGAGATTCTTTACCTCAACCATCTCAGTGTTTTTGAACAGAGACAGGCCTAAAAGGACTAAGCATGTAATCTTCCCACTGAGTGGGCTATGGAGCAGGCTCTGTAGGTAAAGTGTCCTTGCACACTTGTGTATGACACCCTGAGTTCAAACTCCAAGCACCACATAAAGCCAGGCACGGCAGCATATGACAATATTTCCAGTGTTCCTTTACCACTATGAGCAGCAGAGTCAGGACAATCCCTGGAAGCTCACGGCCAGCTAGCCTGGCATGCAGAATAACAAACAAGAAACTCTATTTCAAGGGATTGGGGGGCAGGGGCCAAGGCCTGATATTGTCCTTTGATAGCAATATGAGCCATGTACCAAACTCCATTCCTCAGACACACACATCTCACACACAGAGAGAAAAAGGCACCAGGACAAGACTGATTGTGAAAATTGATAGTCAGTGAGGGAAGGGGAAGACGGGACTTGGTTCAGAACAATAGTCCAGTGATGGAAGGGATTTAGAACCAGAATGTTCTCAACCTTCCTAAGGCTGCCAACCCTTCATAGTTCCTTAGGTATTACCGACTTCCAGCCATGACATTATTTTGGTTACTACTTCACAACTGTAGTTTTGCTACTGCTTTGCATCATAATGTATTTCTGATTTCCTGGTGATCTTAGGCAACACCACGAAAGGGTCATTCAACTGCCGAAGGGGTCGAGACAAGTTGAGAACCAAGAACTGCTGATCCAGATGATCAATAGATTGCTCACATGGGATGCTTTACAGAAGGAAGCGAGCAAGCGGCGTGGGCGTGAATCCATCGAGCATATTCTTTGCAAAAAGCCATCACGGAGGTGCTCCAGCCAGCCGTAGTTTCTCATGGTTTAATTTTGCAGCCTCCATGCAAGGCTGTCCTGAATCTTACTCTGCTTTACTCTCCTGCCTCAGCTCAAACCACCTTAGCTCAGGTCTCTATTTTTCAAATACACCCTTATGGTTTCATTCAGCCTAATTATATCTGCAAACTCCATAGCTGAAAGGTTTCAACCCTCTTAATATTTTATGATGGGGACCAAGAAATTTAACGGGCCCGTCTCCTTCCACGGTTGAGTCTCACTCATCGCTTGCACTGTTTTAGTGGAAAGGCAGTATAAGGTAGCTGTTTAAGAGCATGGCCTCGGAAATCAGATGTGGTTTAAAAAAAAAAAAAAAGGCAGCCATACTTCTGCTTTCTACCCGGTGACCCCAAACTTGTAATTTCTTACTAAACCTTGATACCTCTATTTCCTCATTGTGGCTATTGTCTTTTCTGAACAAGAGTTCAGATTCCTCATCTCTGCAAAAGTGTTGACAATATCGAAACCTTAGAGGAGCTAAAAAACACTCTGGGGAACACTGTCTGTGAAGGGTTCAACACCTAGTTCACAAGGAGGGTACAATAAACGGATGTCCAGTTTTCTGTCACTTATGCTTAAGAACACAGGATAGAGCAGCTGGAACTCTGAGAAATCTGGAAAGACTTCCAACATGCCCTGGAGCCCTTTAACTAAAGGTTTGTGCTGCCTCTTCCCTATCGGCCATGTTTCCTGACAGTGATGCCTCTTTTCCACCCACTGTGCTTCCTGGTCTGTGCTGTCAGACTCAGTACAGTTGCCATGGAGCCATCGCCATGGAGCCATTGCCAAGCTGTTAGCCTCTAGGGAGATTTGGTTTTTGTTGTCATTGTTGTTGTTGTTGTTGTTGCTGTAGCTGTTTTCCAAATAAAATGTATGGTAACTGTTTAGATTACAGGACTTTGTGTCATTCCCAGTGAGTTGCTACTCGGGTCTCTACTAGCGCTTTCTAACAAGCAACATAGCCTGTACTTCGCTGAGCCTTGTAATTACAGAAAGAAGCTTCCTCCAATTACGTAAAAATGGAAGATGCTGCATTCTGACGAACAGCTCTTTATAGGGCTCATGCTTCTTGGGATACCGTGGAAGTGCCGTGAGTACTAGCAGGTTCGTCTTGGGAAACGCTGGTGGTAACACACACATCTGGTATTCCTTCACCTAACCATGATCACCAAGTTGCCGTTACATATATCACATTCCTTGGGAAAGTTTGCTCACGTGCTCGTTTTGGGTTTTGACAAGACCCTACTTAAGGAAACTGTAGCGTTTTCCTGTGATGCCCACGTGATTCTCCAGATTCAAATGTATTAGAATTTGAGCCAAGATTCAGTGTCCCGAAGGACAAGTGTGGCTTGCCATGTCTCCTTAGGTCACAGTGCTACAAAGTCAGGACCAAATTTGATTTCAGGTAGCGATCTTTGTCCATCCATTACACTAACCTTACACAAAATGCTTTCTTTGGCTTTGATTATTTCTCCTTTATTAAGCTTTTGTTGCATGTCTTTTTTCTTTCTCATTGTTCGATTTCATTCAAAGGAGCGTGTTATGTGACATTACCTGAGGAGATGTGAACAAACCTCTAGTCATCCCAGACATCGAGACTCCCAACAGACCAAGGGGAAGATTCCATCCGAGTCAGTGAGTGTTCCGGGCAGCCTAAGGTTACTGTACACTAAAGAGTTCCACCCACAGCAGAAGTGAGTCATGGAAAACCTTAGCACCTCAGCATCCTTCGTGTAGCTAATTCTACACTAAAGAAGAGTTTTCCAGCCCTAGGGAGGGGGAGGAGCCTCAGGAACTTTAAGAGCGCTGTGAGTCTGGAGCCACCCTGCATCCTCTGGGAAGGAATGTTACAAACCCAGGTCTTCTGGAAGTGACCCTAACTAGGCTGGTAGAAGGTGGCGCTGATCATCGCCAGCCCAGAAGAAACAGCTGCGCGGCAAAGCCTAGAGCGCATTTTAAAGTGAGCGGCTTCTAGTGTGAGAGGCCAAAGTTATGTTTTAAGTTTTAATTACTGTGTCTAAGTGATCCATGAATCAAAATATGCTGGACCTGTAAGCCCTTGCCCAAGGACAGATACCCCTAAAATGCTGGAGACTGTTTATGGGAAATAACAAGCCACATGCTTTCATTCCTCTAAACAAGTCTGTCTGACTCAACTGCACCGGCCATGCTTGATCACATGTGGGTGGGAGGTACTTAGGCAGGAAATACGTTATAGGTTTGCTTACGCCTGATTGGTCCTGACGGGAAATGTGGTGAACTGTGGGGTTTGCCACATTTTTTTAAGCCTCTGGAAACCATGACTCAGGACTTTTTCTGGAAACCCAGAGAGGGACCTGGCCAGAGAGTTCATCAGTGAAGTCAGGATTTAATTAAAGCTTGCTTCAGATTTGGCTTTAATTGTGGTAATGGTCTTACTCTCGAGAGGTGGGAATGAAAGCAAGAACTTGAAATAGAAGGCTTCCCTTTAACCCCTGACACTGAGCTACGGGGATAGCCAGACACCACCCACAAGGCACTTGGCCATGCTGGGGCCCCAAACTCTGTCTCAATTGGAGTCATTTAGGAACCAACTTTCTCATCTGGGGCCAGTACCCAGAAAATATGAACACTAAATAGTGTATATTGAATTGCTAGATGGCAAATGGCATTGTAACAAGTAGGGGAAAAAAATCTAAATCTAAAATGAGCTAGTTATTACGCCATTTCGTTCATTGCTTCTAATTATCTCAAGAAATGACGGAACCCTTGAGAAGATACTGTAAATCTTTACAGGAGAAGAGAAAAGGGGTGTGTTTAGAGTTATCACTGGTTGAAGGCTGATAATGCAAATGCAGACTTTAAATTCCTGTCACCTCCACAGCATTAAACCATGAAAGCAACCAAGAGTGTTTGAATCGTGCATCCTACTGGGTCTTGGGCACTACCCTGAAGCAGAACTCATTCTCAGGATCACAGCCTCTCTACCTCCTTCTTCGGGTTCCTGTTACAGAGAAACCCAGAGGCACAGTGACAGTCCCCACACAGAGGACTTTCTTGGTAATGTGTTCCTCTCCACTTGGATATGGAAAACACAGCTGCGTTGAGCCATTTTGTATAAAAGATTTCCTAAATACTTTGCAGCGTCCTCTCTGTAATTCAGCAGGGAGCTGGAACTGGAGACAGCAGGGGTTGCCTGGCCCGTTGAGTACTAAGGTCCCCAGTTTCAATTCCTTTCTCTTTTAGTGGTGTCGATGTGCTTGCCTATTAGCAATTATTTCAACTTGTTGCCCTCTGTGTTAATCTGGGTTAGGCATCCCTGGAATAATGCACCACTGAGTCCCTAGGTCAAAACGTGGAGGTGTGCTAACAGGGTGGGCTGGAACTCCTTTTACCCATTTCAGTCCTCGGAGGTTGAATGTATGAGTCAGACCTGAGGGAGGGTGCCTTCTATTCTCCCCGAGTTCTTGGTTATGTCCCCTGGGACACATGGTGAGTTGGGTATGTGTTTAGCTAGGTGAAGCAACAGTTCCAAGAGAAGACCGTAGTGGAAGAAAACTACTACCCTAAGATTTACCAGGGAGCCCAGCCCTCCTTGCCCGCTTGCAGAAAGGAAGGAGTTCCCAAAACATCCTGTCGAACATCACCAGAAGCATCAAGACCCCAGTGCTGTCATTTCTACCTCTTCAAGATACAGAAATCCAATATTTTGGGTGAAATGTCTTCATTTGAAAATGCTGGCCACTAATTAAAGTATCTTTGGCCCTTCAAAGAAAGATTTACACAATATAGTCAAAGGTCTGATTCAGCCAGTAGACTGCCATTTTGCAAACTTTTTCTTTTTCTTGTCCTGAGAGCCTAGAATCTTAAAAACACAAGAATCTTTAAGAATCTTAAAAACACAAGAGCGGTGAGCACAAGTGCCCCAGGGGAAGGTGCCTCCTGCTTCCTCAAATGCCCTGTGTTTGGAGTTCAAGGGTGTTCGTCTCTTCCAAGAGGAACTAAACTCAGAATCGATGTGTTACACACTTGGCTATTCCTTTGCAAATGCTAAAATTTCCAGGTGGATGGATTCTTTCCCTACACCAATGGGCAAAGCCGAAAGAGTCATTACTTGGAACCTTCAGGATTCTTCAGGAGGAAGTGATGCCTGTAAGGACTAGGAGTCCTGGAATGCCAGCACTTGGGAGAGTAGGGCATGAGGATTGGCCAGATCTGAGGCCAGCCTAGGATACAGAATGAGTTCCAAGCTAGCCCAAATCACAGAGTAAAACTTACCACAAAACAACATAAAGGCAATAAGACTAGCCCTATTCTACGGTAAGCAACATCTTACAATTAACAACAACAACAATAGTAAAACACATGTGGTCTCTACCAACAAGGCCTAAGGCCTGCTATTTACTATGTAAGCTTAAGAGAGATAACCTACCCCCTTGTGTGCGTGCGTGTGTGTCTGTCTGTCTGTCTGTCTGCTTGCCTGCCTGCCTGAGAGTGTGTGTCTATATGTGTATGTATGAATCAATGGAGGTTATCTATTCTGAATCTAAAGCTCCCAGCAAGTATCTTTGGGAAACACATGATTTATAATGCTATGCTCTGAAATATTCCTTTTCCTCTACTGGGGGTTAAACATAGGGCCTCATGCACGTTAAGCAAGTGCTTTACCAGTGAGCCGTTTCTCCAACATCTCAAAAACCATTTAAGGGATGGGAATAACTGACAAGAGGAGGATGAAGAGGGGAAAATGAACCAGGTTTAAAAAACAGAATAAAAATATCACCTCAGGAAACATAGAGCACAAAATGTCAAACAGGGCTGTGGCGGGAGGGCAGACATGCTTGCTGGGAGCTTCAACAGTCACTTGAGGAGTCTCTGGTAGAGAGGGTTCACACCTCACTAAGCAGCGAGAACAGATGCCAGCCACGTTTTATTTAACTATTATTTAGTGTATGCAGGGGGCAATGGTTGAAGAACAGGGCGACTTTAAAAGTCCTCGCCATTGGCTAGGTCTCTTGTTTTGTTTTTGTTTTTGTTTTTGTTTTTTTTGCCAACTTCACACAGGATTCAGTCATTTGGGAAGAGGAAACCACAGATGAGAAAATGCACTCACCAGATTGGACTGTGGGCAAGCCTGTTGGACATATTGATTAATGATCGATGCACAAGGACCATGGCTTTCTATGCATGGTGCC
The DNA here is from genome assembly GCF_011064425.1 of Rattus rattus. Taxonomy (NCBI): domain Eukaryota; kingdom Metazoa; phylum Chordata; class Mammalia; order Rodentia; family Muridae; genus Rattus; species Rattus rattus. Next base: position 177,714,116 of record NC_046157.1, on the reverse strand, counting down.
ACCCCTCAGCTGGTTGTATAAGAAAGCTGGCTGAGTGAGCCATGAGGAGCAACCCAAAGAACAGCACCCTCCATGACTTCTGCATCAGCTCCCACCTCCAGGTTCTCGTCTTGAGTTCCTGCCCTGACTCCCCTCCGGTGGCCATGGTGTCTTATCACAGCAGTGCGAACACTAAGGCAGCTACATCCAGACTCGATTCGTGGAGGTCCCGACTTGCCAGTCAGCTCGTCTCTTCTTGCCCTGCAGGCTGCATCTGCTGCTTTCCAGACGCATTCACTATACACACATTCCGTCACAGCTCTGGCAGAATCTGCGTGCGTTGGCTAAGAGTATCTGTGGTTTGTCCATATTTTACTTCCTTCTACGTGGTTTATCACAGGCAGCGGTTTTGACATCGTGTGTGTCTGAGAGGCTTCATTCTGTGAACTCCCTCCCACTCTACAGCTCTGGTAGAGAGACCTTTTCTTTTGTAGGGGTCTGGTCCCACTGCACAGCAGGACAGTGATGAGTTTTTTTTCCAGAGGACGGCCTCAGACCTTCAGAGGCTTTCTTCCTAATTTCCTAAGATATTCCTTCAATCTAAACAAGACTTCCTTCCTTCCTTCCTTCCTTCCTTCCTTCCTTCCTTCCTTCCTTCCTTCCTTCCTTCTTCCCTCTCCACTTTCTTTCTTTCAGACAAGGTCTCACTGTGTAGATGACTGTCCTGGAACTCAATATGTAAAACAAATCTGCACGCCTCTGTCTAGGATTAAAAGAACACAGCATCATGCCCAGTTCTTCAAGTTGACTTTGAAACTTAGCATAGATCTACACCCTGGCGATGTGAACCAACATTAGTAAAATGTGAGCCACTAATTATGGTTCAGTTAATCTAATTTTAATTTTTATTAGCTTGTAGTAATTATACATTTCAGTGTGTTTTTAATGCAGGCATGTAGTAGGTATGCAATCATTAAATCCAATCTCCCTTTGTCTACTCACACTATACCCCAACTTAGTAATTATGCTCTACGTTTTATTGACTTTGTTTCTTCCTTTCTTCCTATCTTTCTTCCTTCCTTCCTTTCTTTTTTATCTTCCATGTATGTAGAACATGTGACTGTTCCCTCTCTGAGCTTGATTTATTTCATGAAGCACCATGTTCTCCACCTCTTTTGTTGGAAATAGCATTTTCCTCCTCCTTCACAGTTGAATACATTCCACCATATACACATAATATCACAATTTCTTTATCCATTCATCTGTTGTTGGGCACCTGGATGATGCCAGATCTTAGTTATTGTGAGGATCGCTATGCTAAATGCTGGCACCTTTTATTTTAATTTGCTGGTCTTCTCTTTGTATAGATATCCAAAGTGGGATAGCAGGATCATATGGTAGCCGTGCTTGTAGCTTCAGAAGGTTCCTGCATCTACATCATGGCTCTATTGACTGTGTAAGTGTCATTTCTGAGAGCACTTGTGGGTCCATAGCAAAACTACGAAGAGCTGCTTGAGAGGCAGGGGCATCTGCATGAACATCCATGAACCTGCCTCACCTCCACATGTACACCGCTGCTCCCATGATCAACTCTCTCTGAAGATGGTGCGTGAGGCATCATCTGTGAACCCCATGGTCATGCCACAACTACCACAGTCCACGGCTTACATATGGTTCACTTTTTGTGTTTTGGACCCCTAAGGCTGAAGCAACATATACCTTATCATGACTTGTATCACTTTATAATTGCCTCCATGGCATTTTTAGACTGAAATTCCTAGGTGCCTCCTCAGCCAGGTAACCACACCTCTTTGACTTCCCCGCAGATTTCCTGCATCTTATGGTGAAGACGGTAGAATTAAGTAGAGTTATTGTTTAACATGTTCAAAGTCCAGTGCCATAAACAAACAAATAAATATTTATTTTTATAAATATTGGATAAAGATTGAATTTTTTTTCCCTAAAAATAAGCATTTAACCTATCTCCTGATTTGTGGGTTAAGAGCTGACTTCTATCACTGAATAATATTCCATTTTCTGGATAAACTCATTTCCACACTGAAAAATAAATAAGCAGGGATTGCCAGGAACGTGTTATGTTTGAAGCTGATTCCTATGCATGAACATTTTTTCCTTTTTTAAGCTGAAAATAATTTTAACTATAATATATTCTGATTGATTTCCGTTCCCTATCTCTCTCCTCCCAGATGTCCTTCACCTCCCCACTCATCAAACTCCATGTCTTTCTCTCTCTCTCTTTAGAAGAAAACATGTAAATTAAAAAAAAAATCTAGAAAGAAAGAGAAGAGGAGAAATACCAGAAGCACAGACACAAAAACAAACTCATGAAAACACAAAATTGGAAACCATAGCATACAACAAAGACCAGTAAGATTTTAAAACAACCAAAGTTACATAAGACAAAAATCTTACATACATACCCTTGAGCTCGTTTTGTGTTAGCCATCTGCTGCTGGCTGCAGAGCCAGCACTTAAAGGTAGTTGATACACTGAGTGAGACTCCAATGGAGAAAATTACTTTTCCTTTCTAGTTTCAATCTGTGCAGGCCCTGAGCACGCTGCCACGGTCCATGAGTTCTTAGGTGCATCAGTCCTGGTGTGTTGTGTCTAGAAGATCCTATGTCCTTGGTGTCATCCATCATCTCTGGCTCTTATAACCTCACCATCACTTCCACATCACCCCCTGATCCCCAAAGGAGGAATTTGATAAAGATATATGAAATCCCAATTTACGACCAAGTGTTCCAACCGCTGTTACTCTCAGAACATTACCCAGTTGTGGGTCCTATATTTGTTCCCATCTAATGTAAAAGAAAGCTTCTCCAATGATGGCCGAGCGAGGCAGTGATTGGCAGTTATAGTTGATGTTCTCAAGTGTCATCTTATTGCTATGTTCATTTAGGAGAATAATAGTATTCGATTTTCCCCTAGGCACATGACCTATCTGGTCTCAGATTATTCTTGACCCCGGGAGCAGGCAGACATGGCTTCCATCTTGTGGAGTGGTTGGCTGCTCTATTGTTCTCTTGAGTCTTTGAGACAAGTAGTTCACCAGCAACAGGAACTACTTCACCAACTGAATGGAAGAGAGGCAAAAGAAATTTTTTAAATTGAAAAATGTCTGTCACAGAACATCCAGGAAATTTGGACACAATAAAAAAATAAAACATAAAACAGTAGGAATAATTAAAGAAAAGAATAGCAGGAATAGAAGAAGGAAGATAATCCCAGGTTAAAGGCCCCAAAATATTTTTAACAAAATCATACAAAAAAATTCCTAATCTAAGATGCCTATAGAGTTACAAGAAGCACACAGAACACCACATAGATTGGAGGAGGAAAGAAAGTCCCCTTGCCATGTAATAATCAAAACAGTAAACATACCGAAAAAAGAAAATATATTAAAAGCTGAAATGACAAAAGACCAAATAACATATAAAGGCAGATCTATTAGAATTACACCTGACTTTCTCAAGAAGACTCTAAACATTAGGATGGCCTGGACAAATGTACCACAGACTCTGAGAAACCACAGTTGCCAGCCCAGATCACACCAAGCAAAACGTTCAATCACCATAGGTCATGGAAATAAGATATTCTATAATAGAGCTAAATGTAAACAATATTTATCTATAAGTCCATGCCTATAGAAGGTACTAGAAAGGAAAATTCCAACCTAAGAAGGCTAACTATATCCATGAAAACCCTGAGTAAATAATCACAGACCAATATCAAAGGAAAAGAAAACACACACACATAACACACCACTACCACCAAATACCAACATAAGAGGGATCAATAATCATTGGCCATGGATATCTCTCAAATATCAGTATTCTCAATTCCCCAATAAAAAAAGACCCAGACTAACAGAATGGATGCAAAAACAGGATTCATACTTCTGCTGCATCCAAGAAACACACCTCAACATCAAGAGTAGACATCACCTCAGGGTAAATGGGTGGAAAAAGATGTTCCCAACAAATGGGCCCATGAAGCAATCTGGTATAGTCATTTCAATATCTAACAAATTAAACTTCAAATCAAAACAAATTAACAGATATGAAAGGATATCACATATTCATCAAAGGAAAAGTCCACCAAGATGACATTTCAGTTCTTAGCATCTATGCCCCAAATGCAAGGGTACCCACCTTTGTAGAAGAAACACTATAACAGCTTAAATCACATATTAACTATCACACACTAACAGTAGGAGTCTCTAATCCTCCATTCTTATCAATGAATAGGCCATCCAGACAAAAACTAAACAGAGAAATACTGGAGCTAACAGCCATTAAAAAACAAATGGACCTAAGAGATTTTTATAGAATGTTTCACCAGAACAGAAAAGAATATTCCTCCTACTCAGCACCTCATGGAATTTTTACCAAAAGGGCCACTTACCTGGATACAAAGGGAGTCTCAGCAGATACAAATTGAAACAACCCCTGCATCCTATCAGACCACCCTGGATTAAAGCTAGATTCCAACAACAGAAACAACAGAATGCTTACAAACTTACGGGAAGTAAACAACTCTATACTGAATGAAAAATGAGTCAAGACAGAAATAAAAGAATTGAAGACTGTCTAGAACTCAATGAAAATAGGGCAGGGAAAACAATACAAAGAATCAATGAAACAAAAAGTTTTTTTTTTCCTTTAACAAAATCAATAGTTGATAAAGCCTTATCCAAACTAACTGAACAGCACACAGAGAATATACAAATTAACAGAGAGAAAGAGGGATCATAAAGAAACAAAAGGTAGGGCATAGCAAACACTGAGAATAGGGACATACTTTAAGATCCTGTACTGTGCCACACTGGAACATCTGAAAGAAAGGGACAGCATTATCAATAGCTGCTACCTGTCAAAGTTAAACTAAAATCAGATAAACAATTTAAATAGACCTATTTACCCCTAGTGAAAGAGAAGCAGACAGTTAAATGTCTCCCAATCAGACCTCTAAAGAAGAGTTAACATTCACACTCCTCAAATTACTCCATAAAATAGAAATAAAGGGAACACTACCAGTTTCATTTTTGAGGCCACAGTTACTCTGATACTCAAACCACATAAAGACTTGCACAGTAAGGCTCTGTCACCAAAAGAGGAAGTACAGGTGTAGGAAGATGGCTCAGCAGGTAAAGTGCTTGCCGCACAACCATGTGACTCCTAGAAGGAGGCAGAGGCAGGAGAATCTGTTGGTGCCCACAGGCCAGGTCCGTTCAGTCAGGAACTGCAAATGGAAAGTGTCCCATATTATGGAGAATGAAGACCAACCCCGAGAGGCTGGCTTCTTACCTGTACATGCACGTGCATGTACTGCAGCATACATGCACCTATACTTACACATGGACTGTGCACAGGTGACCTGACTCCTCATGATCTGTCTCTAGGTCATATCCCCCTTATGCCCATCTGGTACCAGATCAAGTTCTAAACACTCCCAGCAAAGACTGACCTCAAGAATGCATGGCAACTGGATCTTGCACAGATCTTAGGACAGAATGATGAGGTCACAAATTCCCCCAGAATGGCAGTGAAATGGCAGTGGCAAACACTAGGGACTGGGGAGAAAAAGGAGAGAGGTGTTTGTCCCTAATTAGGAGACCCAAGATGTTATTGGTTTGGATCTGGAATCCTTGAGCTGCACTTGTTGGTGTTAGTTTCTGGCTAATGTTTAACCACTGGGTGTGCTCAGTAAAAGCTGTCTGCTTATCCAGTTAAGCCCAATAAAACCTGGTAATTTAAACATGTTGTCACTATTTTGGAACCATGAAAATCAAAAAGGATAGCGATTCGGTGTAAATTCAAGCAATTATTACAATAGCTGTCTCATTTCAATTTTTGAAAATTATTATCCAAGAATGTAAGGCAGTAGTGATGGCTTTACAGGATGCTTACAGGAGCTGAATGCAGCAAAATTTAGAAATGTCCTTCACGTCAATTTCATAGACATGATCGGAATCATTTTAAAAATGTTCTAAGCAGCTGGTTTAGAACGTGGAGCTAAATAGCACTTCTCGGTGTTAGAGCATCCCGGCTTGGACAGACAGACCTTGGGTATTCCCTCTGTGCCTTGAGCATGGTAGCCTGTCAGCTCACCTGCTTTGTGGCCAAGGTACAAGTTTCTAGTCCAGGTATACTTTGCTTTTCAGTGGTAGATGTGTCCGTCTCTTAGGAAGGAACAGAGCAATGCCTGCCATGCCATCCCCTATCCTGGGATGCAGTAGTCCCACCCAGATCACTTGCAGTCAGTTTGCTGAAGGAAAAAAATTAGCTATGGCACAGGAAAGACTGATGCAAATCACCTTCCAAGAAAACCATTTGTGGTACTCATTCATTCATTCATTCACTTACTCATTCACTCATTCATTCATCATTTACTCATTCACTCATCACTTATTCATTCACTCATTCAGTTATTCATTTGTTCACTCATTCATTCACTCATTCACTTATTCATTCATTCACTCATTCACTTATTCACTCATTCATTCACTCACTCATTTATTCGTTTACTCACTCATTCACTCATTCATTCACCCACTCATTCACGTATTCATTCATTCATTCACTCATTCATTCATGCTTTCCTTCATTTCTTTGTTCATGTGGCATTCACTGACATCCAATATATGTCAGCTCTAGACTGTAAGCTGTAAGCACATTTCTGAAGAGCAAGAAGAACACAAGGGAAGGAGGGGAAAGAGGAGAGGCAGACAGGGAGAGGAAGAGGGAAGAGGGAAGGAGGAGGGGGACAAAAATCTGATCCAGGGCACACAGCCCTTAGAAACATTTGCTTTACATCAAAGTCTAGGACGAGCAGATGTCCCACCAGGTTGATGTGTCACTGACCCTGAGTGTGCCTCGAAGTAAACACCCTTGTTTATTCCCACTTTTCAGATGAGAAAGTTGATGTTCACCCACGGGTGAGTGATTGAAAGGCTGGTCAGTGGCAGACTTTATTCTACTAATAAATTTAATAGACTAGCATCACATTATGATTAAAGACCATGGTCTCTACAACAATGGCCAGAGATCAGTCCTGAATCCTCTTCCATTCCCTATTTTATGGAGGTCGGACAGACGAGTTAGCACGCGTGATAGCCTCAGAGCCACACTTGGCTCACAGAACCATGAGTATTTTATTATTCCAAAGTCTCTGCCCACGGTTCTCAGCCTCCTGTCCTCTTGGAGTACATAGATCATCCATAGCAATGCTTCACAACAGCGCAATCAACAGATTGCAAAGGAGGCACACGGGTTAGCAACCAAATCCAGATACGGAAGAAATAACACCTAAGCAGGAAGACCCGGAGAAGGGGAGGAAGGAGGAGGAGGAAGAGGAGGGGTGGTTAGGGATGTATGCAAGTTTCTTAGAAACATAAGCCAAAAATATTTAGTCCAGGAAAATATCTCAAGTAATAACTAATGTTCTCTTAACTCCTGATGCAGGAAACGGGGGACTCAACAATATAGCACAAACAACATTTGCAAATGAGGGCTTAGTGAGTCTGGGATGAATCTAAGCCACAGAGAATTTTAAAAGGAGCCTTGCTTGAAAGGGCACTATCCAAACTGTTACTCTGAGTGGCTGCTCTTCTGGGTACACAGAAAGGCAGCTCACTCCCTCTGTAGCTCTCAATCCTCCCTCTCCAATCCCTGTCCTCCTCTCTACCTGCCTGACCCCCACCCCTGGGTACAGTTCCCAACTGGAATGAATGCCTGCTTTAAACTTCTCTGCCCTGTAGGTGTCTAACCACCTCAGGGATGGCTCTCTGGGGAGAAAGGGCTTGAGAAATGGAAGGGAAGGAGAAAGGCACACTTTCATTTCCCTCTGGTGCACTGTAATGTCTGAAGTTTGCTGCAGATTGCAAGCCTCCTTTTTATAGCCTGCTATAAAAATGTCTCCATGTTCAGAGTATCACGTTTTCATCCAAAACAATGTTAACAATGCAAATACAATGCCAAGCCCTTATACACCCGTGCCTGCTCCTAGGGACACAACCCCAGGCTTGTGGGGCCCATGACTCCCCACTTAGCAAGTGGGGCAACAGGTTTCCCTCGCTTGAATTCAAGGTGCCCCAGAGTCACAAGGAAATGAGAAAGAGATTGCTTTTAAGAATAGCACCCCACACACCTATGGTCCCTTGATCTTTGACAAGGGAGCTAAAACCATCCAATGGAAAAAAGATAGCATTTTCAACAAATGGTGCTGGTTCAACTGGAGGTCAGCATGTAGAAGAATGCAAATCGATCCATTCTTATCACCCTGTACAAAGCTGAAGTCCAAGTGGATCAAGGATCTCCGCATAAAGCCAGATACACTCAAACTAATAGAAGAAAAAGTGGGGAAGAGCCTCAAACACATGGGCACTGGGGAAAATTTCCTGAACCAATGGCTAATGCTCTAAGATCAAGAATCGACAAATGGGACCTCATAAAACTGAAAAACTTCTGTAAGGCAAAAGGCACTGTCATTAGGACAAAACAGCAACCAACAGGAAAAGATCTTTACCAACCCTACATCTGATAAAGGGCTTATATCCAAAATATACAAAGAACTCAAGAAGTTAGACTCCAGTGAGGCAAATAACCCTATTAAAAAATGGGGTACAAAGCTAAACAAAACATTCTCAGCTGAGGATTATCGAATGGCCCAAAACACCCAAAGAAATGTTCAACATCCTTAATCATCAGGGAAATATATATCAAACCAACCCTGAGATTCTACCTCACACCAGTCAGAATGGCTAAGATAAAAAACTCAGGTGACAACAGATGCTGGCAAGGATGTGGAGAAAGAGGAACACTTCTCCATTGTTGGTAGGATTGCAAACTGGTACAACCACTCTGGAAATCAGTCTGAAGATTCCTCAGAAAATTGGACCTGAGGACCCAGCTATACCTCTCCAGGGCATATACCCAAAAAAATGCTCCAACATACAACAAAGACACATGCTCCACTATGTTCATAGCCAGAATCTTGAGAGAACCCAGATGCCCTTCAACAGAGGAATGGATTCAAAAAATGTGGTACATCTACACAATGGAGTACTACTCAGCTATCAAAAACAAAGACTTCATGAAATTCATAGGTAAATGGAATGAACTAGAAAATATCATCCTGAGTGAGGTAACCCAATCACAGAAAAACACACTTGGTGTGCACTCATTGATAAGTGGATATTAGCCCAAAAGCTCAAATTACCCAAGATGCAATCCACAGACCACAGGAAACTCAAGAAGAAGGATGACCAAAATGCAGATGTTCCCACTCCTTCTTAAAAGGGGGGAAAATATCCATAGGAGGGGATATGGAAACAAAGTTTAGAGCAGGGACTGAAGGAACAGCCATTCAGAGCCTGCCCCACATGTGGCCCATATGTATACAGCCACCAAAACTAGATAAGATTGATAAAGCTAAAAAATGCATGCTGAAAGGGATCTCTTCTGAGAGACACATCCAGAACATGTCCAATACAGAGGTCAATGCTAGCAGAAAACCACTGAACTGAGAACAGGACCCCCTTGGGGGGAATTAGAGGAAGGATTGAAAGAGTTGAAAGAGCTTGCAACCCAATAAGAACAACAATGCCAACCAACCAGAGTTTCCAGGGACTAAACCACTACCAAAAGACTATACACGGACTGACCCAGGGCTCCAACTGCATATGTAGCAGAGAATAGCCTTGTTGGGGCACCAGGGGAAGGAGAAGCCCTTGGTCCTACCAAGGTTGGACCCCCAGTGCAGGAGAATATGGGGGGCAGTAAAGGGGATGGATTGGGGGGAATACCCGTATGGGGGAGGAGAAGGAGGGAGGGGGTTTATGGACAGGAAACTGGGAAAGGGAATAACATTTGAAATGTAAGTAAAGAAATATATATATATATATATGCGTGTGTGTGTGTAGTGTGTATATATATGTGTGTATATAATATATATATACATATATACATATATATATACATATATACATATATATATATATATATATATATATATATATATATATATAGAATAGCACCAGCCTTCTCCCTTGCAGCCAAAAAAATGGGCAAATGCTGGGTGCTTGTATTGGTAAAGTCTCAAACTTGCAGATACATTCTAACTTAAATTTTATATTTTCCCTGCAAAATAATTTAACAATAGAAATGCTTTTGTTTTACCAATGTCCCTGACGAGTGCTGGGTAACTTTCTCTAAGCTTCCTTTACTGATTCCAGGGAGTCTCCACTTGTTATCTGTGGGTAATAAAAAGGCAAAGGAGACAGCTGAGCGTTCCCAGCCATGGAGGCGAGAAGAGAGGGGGCACCGCAGACCGTGCGTCCGTCTAACTAGGCTCCCGCTTCGCTTCCTGGACTCTTTTCTACCTTTGTTGATCAGAAAACAAACACTCCCCGATGTGCTTCCCTTTGGTGGACCCTGATAAAGAGCAGACGACACTCACAGTAGCATTTTGCGAGCTGCATTTAAGAACCAGCTATGTAAATGTTTCTTCCGTAGGAGAACCTTGAAGTGTCTTACGATATAAATAAGCAAACACTTCAGGCAGGATTGAAGAGAAACTTGAAAAGCTCCAAACTGGAAGCTTTTAAAATTTGATGGCAAAAATGGAAAATTCCATAACTGACCAGGTGGCACAGAGTCCACTTTCCAAAGCACAGGGCACTACTGACCCCTCCAGACTATGTGTACAAGGTGTATATAAAACATGGATTCAGACTACATACACTTGAGCTTCATCTCCCAAACATCTCACCATGTATATGTGGTCATAATCCAAAGTACTCTGAAAACCACACACTCAGTCCTGGGTTTGCAGACAAAGGAACGGATCCTGAAGTTATTCGATCCATGTTTTAATCATTCTGGACTGAAATTGTATTCACAATATTTCCATCCTACAGATTCATATAAACTTAGACATAAGACCAGTTCCAGAATAAATGCTGGTAAATTATCCTATTCTCATTCATTCTCTCTCTCTCTCTCTCTCTCTCTCTCTCTCTCTCTCTCTCTCTCCCCCCCCATCTCTCCTTCTGCATGTATGTTGATGTATGCATGCACACACACACACGGGCACGCATGTTGAACACGTAGAGGTCAGAGAAAAATCTCAGGCTTTAGCCCTCAACTTCCACCTTGTTAGAGACCTGATCTCTCAAATTCTTCTCTCTATGCCACACTAGGTAGCGTATCAGCTTCCTGAGGTTCTCTTCTGCCTCCCATCTCCTAGCGATGGCATGCTGGGATTGCAGACATTTGCAGCTTGCATGTGGGTCCTGAGCATCTGAACCCAGACCATCGGTCTTGAATCTGCAAGTTTTTTAACCCACTGAGCCATCTCACTGACCCTCAAAGAGTCTTCCCTTTAGCACCAGGGTCTACAGACTCCAAAGCGGGCAGGGCAATCTGCTGGAGCACCTTGAGCGTCACGGGAGTGCGTGCTTTGGGAGAGCAAGAAGTCGCTGTGCGTTATTTTACTGTGTAATCAGCACAGTGATTCAAAAAGTGTGTGCTGGTCTTACAAGAAAGGACCTCAGGCCTCATGCTCTTTGCAGTGATGCTGTCTGGCTCTGTGCAGCTCACTGTTAAGAGCCCTTTCTGCATCTGTGGCTCTTAATCTGCCACAGACCTCTGCAAGAAGGGCTGGTGAGCCCAGGACTGTGACCTGTGTTCAGTGTGTGCCTTGATCTTCAGGGTTGATCTGGAGAGCTGGGGCTTTTTCGGATAAATGAGAGCTCTGTGTGGAGTGGAAACTCGATGTCCGAGAGCATTGCTAAACGTGAAACGTGTTTTCAATTAGGATAATCTGGCCGCCTGTATCCCAGGCATTCCAGGGCTGAAAATGAATTCCAACTCTTCTTTGACATGTACTTGACCAAAATCACATGTTCTTACTATAAAAACATATCCCATATATAGCTTTCTTCTCACCCTGTGCCACATGGTTATTAACTTTTTGCAGCAATCGTTTACAGATCGCAGTATAACAATGTGACCGTGAAAGTATACAGCGTTTCATTTTTCAACACGTATGAACCCGATTTTAGCTAAAAACAAAAACAAAACCAAAAGCCCCACAAAGCGTCTATTTCCAACACTGGAGCACAGACAGAGAACACCGAAACCATCACAGCTGTCCAATCATCTTCTCATTAGGGCAAAATATTTAGAGTCCAAAGCATTTGCCCAACACGTGCTTGGCGGCATCCCAAATAACACCAAGAAACAGCAGGAGGACAGGATGTCCAAAGGCTTCCGCATTCTAACCCTACTTCTGCCACCGTTGTAGGATAGAAACACGCGGGATGCTAAAGCTCTCCCACGGTTACCTTTAGCTTTTATGGCTGATGTGAGTTTTGAAACTTAGGGTAGAAACAGCCAGATAAAAATCTGCTGCCAAATTTCCTGGGAAGATGAACCACAGTGCGTGGCTCTCACCGAAGGCCACTCTCTTTGCAGAACTCTCTGCCTGACTCTGCAGCCCATTTGATCCCGGTCGAAGTGAGAGAACGCATTCAAGTCCCCATCAAGTCCCCACACAGTTCTTTTCTAAAATAAGGGTGATTTTAGTATTTCAACACAGTATGTGCTTAATTCAAGCAATGTGGGAAGTTCTCTATGGGTTAATGTTGATTAAATCCATATCACAAAACAACTGTGCAAAATGAACCCTAGATGTTGGTTAATAGTCTGAAGAAAGCAAATGCTTTTCCTAACCTGACCACTTGGAGGGAGCCATCTTGGATGTTTGGGGGAAGCATCTCTGTGTTCTTTCACATACAGAAGCATCCAGATTCAAACAATCGACTTGTATGTGTTATTTCACAGTCTGTACTTTATTCATTATGTTATACAAATCTTTCTCCCATAATCTTTCAGAGAGCTACAGAGTACAGATGTCTAATCCTGACTTATGATGATTCGATTTAATGGACTTTTAAAAATTATTAGAAGATCAAGTGTTGTTATAATAAGCCAGTGGCTCGGTGGGTAGAAGAGTTCTTGCTGTGGAAGTGGGAGGACATAAGTTCAAATCCCCAGCGCTCACATAAAATGCCAGATGTGGCTGTGCCTGTGACGTTGGTGCTGGTGGGGTGAGGGGACATATCCTAACCAGCCAGACAAAACGGTGTGCCTCACTCTCAGCGAGACACTCTATCTCAAAAGTTAAGGTGAAGAGTAACAGAAGACACCCAATGGCCTCCTCTACATGCTGCACCCACCCCTGTGCCTGTGTACAAACCCCTACAACAATTACACAAATTACGACCGGTACAAAAGCGCACCCATGCGATGATTCCGGTTTTCACCTGAGCTACTCAACACGTCATTGCGAAACGGACTTTGCGTCAGGTGAAGCTACCAGAGGGCTGACCTTGCAGTCGGTGATGCAAACCTGACTGGAGCACGAATGTGGTTAAGTGTGGGCGCGGCAAAGCTTGCCTGTAAACTTTAAGAAGATACAGGACGCAACCTAATTTAAAGTCAAGGAACATCGTACTCCAGTGTATGCACATGTTAGTTGGATTACATACTTTGGGGTAGAATTTCCTTAAGTCGGTATTGCATGTCAGAATGCTGAGGCGGGAATACTGGAAGTTCGAGACCAGCGTGGGCTGTAGAACGAGATTCTGTCTCAAAAATGAGATTGTTTTCTAGAGTCTGTTATTTTAACAACAATATGGCGCCCATTTTTGTACCTTTGCAGGTCTGACGTATCTTACAGGGAACTGAGGAGATTCCTAAGACAAGTTGGAAGACCTGGGCATGCGGACAGTGAACTCCTTTTTCTCCTGCAAAGCAGAGTTGCCATGCATCAGCTCCCATCTCAGATAGTTGATGTGTTCACCACAAGAAACAGTGACTGCTCTCTCACTGCCCCTGCCCCGCCCCCGAGAATCCCCTTTCCATCCACATGGACCTAGTTTTCTCTTGTGCATGCTGCGATGCTGATCTCGGAAAAAGGAAATGCATTTCCTGTGACACAGCCCGGTTACACAACAGCAACTTCGAGTAGACTTCCCTGCCAGCCAAGCAGACCCAGCCACAGTTTAAGGGATTATGTTTAAAGTAATAACGCGATTCTTGACCTATTCGCTCATGAAGAAAGCCCCACCCTCGCCCCTGCCCTCCGTCCCCGAATTCTTGTTAAGAAAAATAAATTAAGAGTTTGAATTGGGAGGTTGGGGATTTAGTTCAGCGGTAGAGCGCTTGCCTAGCAAGTGCAAGGCCCTGGGTTGAATTGTTTGGTTTTACTTGTTTTAAAAACGTGGAAAAAAAAATAAATAAAAAAAAAACTAAGGAAAATGCCTCTAAGCTCCAGAGTGGATTTTAAGCCCAGAAAGAGGCTTTCTGCTAAGGATGGTATAGGTCGGTCGGCGTGGTTGTGGCTGCTTTGTTAAGATTCTCTTCCGTTAGTTAAGAAAGGACCAGTCTGAGGCTGGTTGGTGTAGAAATGCAAGCGTTACTTATGGCTTCCAGGAAACAGATACACCCAATGGGCAAAGCGGTCTTTGTTGATGGTGGAAAGTGAAGTTGGCTGTCCAACCTGCCTCAGGTGGGCTCCGAATGACTGTGTGAGTAGCAGGGTGAGTCCAGGAACAAATCGGGAATGAAGCGCACGAGTGACTCACTACAGACAGTTTCAAGGGGAGAAGGGGTAAGGGGGTCCCCAAGCATGCATCATGGGTGTCTTCCGGTTTCTATTGCTGGGACGAAACATCACGAGCGAAAGGCAAGTTGGGGAGGAAAGATGTCATTTGGTTTAGCCTTTACTGACCATCACCAAAGGAAGTCAGAGCAGGGACTCAAACAGGGCAGGAACCTGGAGGCAGGGAACGGATGTAGAGCCCATGGAGAAGTGCTGCTTACTGGCTTGCTCCTCGTGGCTTGCTCCTCGTGGCTTGCCCCTCGTGGCTTGCTCCTCATGGCTGCTCCTCGTGGCTTGCCCCTCGTGGCTTGCCCCTCGTGGCTTGCTCCTCGTGGCTTGCTCAGCCTGCCTTCTTATAGAACCCAAAACCACTGCTCAGGGGTGGCACCACCCACCATGGGCTGGGCACTCCCCCTGCTCGCTAATTGAGAAAATGCCTTACAGCTGGATCTCATGGAGGCAGTTCCTCAACTGAGGCTTCTTTCTCTCTGATGGCTAGTTTGTATCAAGTTGGCACACAAAACCAGCTGGTAGGTGGGAACATGTGTGGCCATTGCCGATGACTACTGAGGGTTCTTTCCCTCAGGGTAGCTGAGGTTTTTCTAGCGCCCAGGGTAGATCACTGTCCTTTGATTCAGTGCCCTTCTTCCCTACCCTGGGGACTGCCGTATTTAGCACCAAGAAGCAAATCTACAAGGTGCTGGAAGTCTCCCAGACCTACTACACCCACAAAAGGCTGACGACACTCCTGACATCGACCTGCTGCCCCAAACAGTGAATCGTTAATTTTCTCCACGGGGAAATAAAAGGGGCACACAGCCCCATAATGTTCTGGCTTGACCTGGGGTTTTCCTGGTCATCCCTGTGTCTCCTGGGATGGGTCCTTGTTATGTGTTTTAACACTGCTTTCTATGTAAGTTTATATGTCATGAGATAGAAAGAGAAATTTAATTCAACCTTCAGTCTCCAGATAGGGAGGGTTTTTTTTTTTTGCACTTTTTTCGTATTGGTTATTTTATTTATTGACATTTCAAATGTTATTCCCCTTCCCAGTTTCCCCTCCAGAAACCCCCTATCCCCTCCCCCCTCTTCTCCAGGAAGGGACTTTTTAATCACTCAAATTATCTTTCAAAAACTCTGCATAAATAGAAACATTACTTATCTGTACTAGGAGCTGAAGAGTACATTTTCAAAACTTGCTTTCCGGGGGCTCAATGATCTTTTATACAAAACTGGGAGACGCCAAGTGCAAGCTGAAAGTTTTTCATGGCATCTTTATCAACAGCGTTGGAGTTCACGGGGCAGACCGAGTTGGGGAAGAATCTCTGAGGTTTGTATCCCATGACTCTGCTCTGTCAGAGTCTGACTCCTCTCGCATAGCCTCTGCTATGCCCCGTACTGGAAAGGTTCCTGCAAATCAAAAGTAATGGTGTGTTCCTTTTTGAGATAATTACAAAGGATTTTACTTTTGTAATCGCTGTGTAAGAATTTTACATAACTGCCCCGGGGATTTTATTATTGTAATTTGAAGTAATTACAAAAAACAATTACAAAGAAAAGCTGAAGTTTCTACATTTGGCAAAAAAGAAAAAAAAAAAAGAAAGAAAAAGCAGTTGGATTGAAACTGTCAACACAGAAAATGATGAAATTCGTCATTTTCATCATGGGGATAGCTTCGCCCACCATGGCCTACCTTCACTGAACACTTACTGTGTACATTCATACTGCTTCGTGTTTGTGTATAAGTGTCTTGTTTGCCGGGCGAATCCTGAGAGTCAGGTTGGAGGATCATTCAACTCCATATTTTGGAAGAGAAAACAGAGTTGCACAGTACCTTACCCAGTGTGTGCTACTTACTAACTAGAAGTGAGACTCACGTTTACCTCCCACTCTAAAGTAAAACTTAACACAGAACCACTGTCCTGTGCCCAGCAGAGCTGTAAGGTGACTGCCGCCGACCACAAGAAATTATATCGGAATCCTTTTAACTCTAATTTTTTCAAACCTTATTTCTAATGATAGTTCTTTAATGCTTTAACCTCCCTTTCAGTCCATCACACACTAGAGGGAGTGGAAAAGAAAGGATACGGGGAAGTGGACCTGTTGAGAAAGGTTCTTTGGAGCAACTCCCATCTGTGTTGTCTGGAATGGGCAGTGCAGTTCACAGGCTCTCTGGAGGCAAGGAGGATGAAGTCAGACCTGAGGTGTATGGCGGTGGTGATAGTGGCTGTTCTGCCTTGCTCAGCTCTGTTATGAGGTAAAGGGTGACACTGACCTTTAACAGAGAAGATGAGCTACTTATTCAGGTTCAGGGGGCTAAAAAGAATCCTAGGCTCAACCTAGGATTCAAAACAATCAAATGTATCAATTCAGAAATCCCTATAATGTGTCGCACGCGGTCTCTACTGAAGCCCCAGCCTGGGGGTCAGGTCCGACAGGCTGAGACGTTCTCAGCGTTTTCCAGTGACTGTCAGGGGCAAGTCTCAGTTATTTTCTGTCTTCAGCTGTAGATCTCTTATCTGCCACCAAGAATTCCTAGTGGCTTTCCTACTTAGCATGAATGGATGATCCGTCACTGTAGGGAAAATAATAATGGTTGCTCAAAAATGTCCACACCTTGACCTCTAAAAACAGTGGAAAGAAGTTGCGGATTTGGGAAAAAGTCGACTACGTAGGAAACAGGAGATTAGCCTAGATTACGCTAGCAAGACCATGTAATCTCAAAGGGCCCTTATCAGAAGGAGAATAAAGCATCAACGTCACAGACTGAGCCTAATGGAAGAAGCAGAGATGAGAGAAACATGGCTACCTCCTGGGGGCTGTGTATCCAAAAATGACACACACACACACACACACACACACACACACACACACACAGGGTAGCCTGGAGAACCCCAGGAGGCTGAAGGAACGGCAGAGTCCAAGCTTCATTTCAGTCTCACAGTGCAGTGTGTAGCCGGGGATGGCGGTCAGAAACAACCATGCCTCAGCTAAGATTAGCAAACTCCGTAAAGGTCAGCTATGGGTCATCCCATATGCATGGAAAAGAAACAGAATATAAACTTTTTAGAAAGACAATATGCATGGCGTAACTTAATTTTTTGTAGCAATTTCCAATTTTTTTAATAACTGCTTTTAATTCTGGTATCAAGAGCTTTTTATTCTGACTACGAAAATCAATACAGGACCCTTTCAGAGACTCTAGGAAGTGTAAGGGAATGTATGTAAGAAAGAAACATCTTCCTACCACCCCGGCACCTGCAGAAAAATGACTGTCAATATCTTGGAAGGTTCCATTTCTATTTTCCAAGCAGCCAAGTGTGTGTGTGTGTCTGTGTGTGTGTTTGTGTCTGTATGTGCATGTGTGTGTGTATTTGTGTGTGTATGCCTCTGTGTGTGTCTGTGTGTGCATATGTGTGTGTCTGTATGTCTCTGTGTGTGTCTGTATGTGCATGTGTGTCTCTGTATGTGTGTCTGTATGTTCATGTGTGTATGTGTTTATGTGTGTGTCTGTGTGTCTGTATGTGCATGTGTGTGTCTGTATGTGCATGTGTGTATATGTGTGTGTCTATGTGTGTGTCTGTGTGTGAGTGTATTTGTGTGTGCATGCATCTGTTAAATGCAGTGGTTACTAGCTAGACGATCTTGCTTTCTTTCTTGTGTAACTTTCACTGGGTAGAGGCCTTCCCAGCTCATCCTTACCTTTCAAAACCTTTGTGATGAAGGCAGGATATCGCAGTACACTTCCCTTCAATAAGACAAGAAGACTGTCTTGATATTGTCAGTATGTAAAAGACCAGCAGTGTGACGAGCGAGACTGTGTGCAAACCACAAACCACATTTCAGGTTCCTTTCCTCGGATAGATGGTGAGACGTGGGATGCGGATCACTTTCAAAAACAGAAATGAAGATGTCCCAATCAAAGGGCAAAACTAAGACGTGTTCAAAAGGATCTGCCAGGCATTGGATGGAAAGGAGCTCATCTTCCCTCACTTCCCTCACTACTATAGCCTGAGCTTCCTGGGTTTCATGAAAGAATTCATGTGGCTTCAGGTGGGTGGTCTAACCCATCTTCCTTTTCCTTGGAGCTGAAAGGCTGGGGATGTTTCATGGTAGCATGATCTGTGTATGTGATGATTATTTCTAACATGAAGTCATAGTTTCTGACTGTCAGGAGGATAGTGCTCCCATCCCTACTGCAGGAGACATTCCACTCATGCCCCCGAATCTACAATGTCCTTCAGATGAACAGGCACTTTAGTGTAGGTGCAACCTCTCAGCAAGCAGGGCTCAGCGCCTGGAGTGTGGCTGGTCCATCATCTCAGCCTTGGCACAGGATGACCTATACACGAAGACATTTCTCCCAACTACGAACCCCTCTGTGCTTAGCCTTGTGGATGTCATTTCACCGATGCATTCAGAAGAAATAATTGATGAGAACGTTACCGTGGGAAAGGATGACCTGACTTCTCTTCAGAACCTGTCTTGATCTACGTCTCCAGTGCACTCTGCCTTCTGTGTGTCAGTCAGTGCGTTTTGCCAACCTCTTTGCAAACACAAATTCACATGAGAAACGGTCGCTTGCTGCAACGTGTCTGAGGAATTGGCCAATCCTAATATGTGGTGTGGAGGGATTTGAGACAAACTTGAGAATTTCCAGTCTGTAGTTAGGATTGAAACTATATAAAACATATTTTTTACTACCACGGGGAGGGGTACATGTTAAATCTAAGACATAAATAACTGTTTGAATCTTCGAAATAAAGTAGTAACTAACAGCTATGGACGACTCCATAAAATACATTTCCTCCCTAAAATGGCAGAAATATACGGTGCTGTTTATTACAATGTGCAGCTGCAGAAATATATTAAACACATGGCTTTTGGCTCAGGCAAAATTATCTCCCTATAAAAACAGGGACACTAGATTGTAGCCTCACGGTATCAATTATAGTAATCGGCACAGTCGCTCCTATTTAAAAAAAAAAAAAAAACAGAAAGAAATTGGCTTTCTTTTGAAGACAGTGACAGACACGCCAAGTCACTGCAGCTCTCTCTGTAGCTAAATCAAGACTCTGTCATTAATCATTCTGGGTTTGCTGGAAAGCGTTTTATGTCAGGTTGGTATAGCATTAACCCACTATAGTTAATGTCATCTCCCCCTCTCCCTCTCCCTCTCCCTCTCCCTCTCCCTCTCCCTCTCCCTCTCCTTTTCCTTTTCCTTCTCTTTCTCCCCACCCAGATGGTTTTAGAAAAAAAAAAAGGCACAGTAGCTTTTGATGTTGAAGGATGAGTTCATTAGGCTGGTTCTGATGAAAAGAGCTGCCCTGAGAGAAGTAAAAGCTTAAAATATCTCCAGGGAGGGAAATTAGTTCCAAATAATGAGTATAAAGAAAGAAGGAAATCTCTCACTCTGTTATCTCTCTGTTACCAAGTCTTGACGTGCGTACCGTGGGAGAGGCCACCCTAAGCGTGTGCCCATGAATGCTTGCTGAGAGAGCAAAAGAGAAAGATTAACCCGGCTTACTCAAAGTGACAAGGTCAGATGTTGGGCAGGGATCTAGGGGCCTCTCGAAACCAAACACCCTGGCGCTGTAAGTGCTCATACCTGCTAATCACGTGAGGATATCATGTAGATATGTGTGCTGGTTTGGTTGGATTTGAGTACAGATACATTTTCTTTCTCAGACACCGTAAGACTTACCGTGCAGCCTACGCTGTACTCAAGTTCAAGCCCCTCTTGGTTGGTCTTGCTGGGATTACAGGTATGTGTCCACCCCCGGCCCCCGGCTTATAGTCAGGAACTGATCCCACCGACTGCTTGCTTTGTCACACAGCAATCACTGGGCTTAAACGTTAGAATGGTAGTCTTCATCTTATTTCTCTAAGTTGCATTCCCTTACAAACACATCCAGAATATTGGTCAATCAATCGATCAGAACCCTGTTACCTTCTATCCACAGAAGACGCTGAAAGCTCATGACACACATAAGTCAGCCCATGCAAAAGGATGGGCAGTGGAAGTCTCTTATGAGGCCCTTAGTCCTCTGTAGCATGGCAGTTGGCTCGTGTGTAAGCTGAGAGAAAGCACACAGGGCTAGCATTCCCTTCCACATGGAATTCTACTAACCTGTTAAAAAAATTTCCACTTGGACTTGCATCTGAGGTCATGCTCAGTGAATCCCCCTTTAGTGTCTGACACTCAGCCATTTTTGATCGTTCTGCTTCTGTTAAAAAGTGTGGTGTGTGTGTGTGTGTGTGTGTGTGTGTGTGTGTGTGTGGTGTGTGTGTGTTTGCACATGCACCGAGTGTCCTTTTCACAGGGCCCAGATGAGTCTAGCTCCCCGCTTCTGGTGGGGGAATGACTCTAGACTAAATTCCAGGTGGCTTTACCCGAACCATCCCAAGTAAGTACTTTTTGAACATGCATTGCACACCCAGCTCTATGGCAAGAGCTTGGTGTGGTCCTTGTCGACTCCCATGACATTTATTGTTGTGCTTTCCATAGGAACCTTATCCCCAATTCACATGCCCTGCCCTGGTTCACTCATAAAGGTGTAAGCAAGCTCCAATCCCACAGAAGTGGGTCTTTTGAGAAATGATCTGATCTAATCAACAGATCGATACATCATGACTTAATTCATGCCCGATGTTGTCGTAGGAATGTGGAGGAGAGTGAGGAATGGGGCTGAGATGGATGGCTTAAGTCACCGGTGCAGTGCCTGCGAAGGATACAGCTCATCCTCGGCCCTTTCTGCTTCCTCACTACCATGAGTAGAGTTGTTTGCCTCAACTGTGTCCTTCTGTGTTGTTTCTCCTTTGCCACTAAGAGCAATGGAGTCAGCTAACGGTGCATTGAAGCCTCTGAAAACAGGAGCCAGAATCAAATCTTTTCTCCTCCTGGCTGTTTCTCTCAGGTGTTTTAGCACAGCAAAGAAAAGTGACTGATGGAATTTTTGTCATCCTCATTAAATAGGTTGAGCCATCTTGTCTACCAGGAAGTGACAAAGCCAGGATCCACACTCCATCATGCTACTTAAACTAAGTACCTGTGAGCCCGTGGGCCATGAGCTGTATACCCATGAGCCATGAGTGCACATTCATTCACTAACCCCTGCGTGATACGGGTGTGGCTCTCCTTCCTGCTGCACATCCTCCAGCCCTTCTCAGCCTCTTCCAGTTCAGCGCTCTCCTTCTGCAGCCATCACATCTGGATAACGTTTAACCAGAGAGGCAGAACCCAGTGACGGTTCTCATCTTCTGAGAGACCTGATGTACTTGGTGTAACATTTCCCTTGTGCAACCCAGCATCTGATAGCAGGCTGGCGCGGCTCATGTTAGCCCCACAGTGCAGTGCTGATTCTGCAGGGCAGAGGGTGATAAATTGACTGTTCCTTTGGCTGCTTGTTTTAAAAGCACAGCCATCCATCGAAGTCCCCCAGTTTCCGTCTCTTTGTCAAGTCTATCTGATAATGTTTGTGATCCACCCGGTAAGGTGAGAGAGTCTCTAGGATGTCAAAATACCTATCAGGGCACAGTTTTCTAAATCTCTCATTATATTCTCAAGTGGGACTACATAGAAAGACTTGGATACATACATACCATACAGGCATCCGTACCCAGTCAATTCTCATGAGCACGGAGAACTGGTGAACTTGTGAGAACTGGCAAACTTACCGGTAGGTTGCCAGGATGCAGTCTTAACAGCTGCCAAATGCCCAAAGCTTTTGACGAAATTTAGGAGTGCTCTGTAGAGATTCCTATTTTATTTCATTTATTCATGTTGTCCAAGAAGGATAATTCTGGAGGCAGGCAAGACACCTCAGCTATTAAAAGTGGGGATTCTCATTTGATACCTAGTATGACCACCTATACCTCCAGTTCCAGGGAGTCCAATGTCTGGCCTACACACACACACACACACACACACACACACACACACACACACACACACACACAGACAGAGAGAGAGAGAGAGAGAGAGAGAGACAGAGACAGAGACAGAGACAGAGACAGAGACAGAGACAGAGACACAGGGGTTTTTCTGTGTAGCCATGGCTGTCCTGGCCTTGAACTCAGAGAGATCCCCCTGTCTCCACCTCCCGAGTGCTGGGATTAAAGTCATTCCCTACCACTGCCAGGCTCAGAAAAGCAAATCTTAAAAATAAAAATCCAGGTTCACTGTATCCGGCCTTGCTCTTAAGCACACTAAAAGCTTTAGCATCCGCTGATCTGGAAACTTCTAACAAGAATCCACCCACACTTTTCAACGCGAAGATTATTATTCAAAATGTTAATGGTGCTTTGATGTAAGTAGCCTCGCAAAGATTAACTCTACAAGTAGCCATGGACACATGGAACTGTAAGTTGCTATGGCTTTATTCTTTTAAAATAACTTTCATTGAAATTATTTTTTGTACAATATGTTCTAATTATGATTTCCCCAACTCCTTCCAGATCCTCCCCACCCACCTAAAGCTACATGCTTTCTCTCTCATTAGCAAACAAACCAGAATGTGATAATACAAATAAGCAAGCAAAAAAAAAAAATGAGCTACAGAAGAGGCACAAGAAACGCAGTGCAGAGACGTTCGTGCTGGTGCACATAGGAATCCCATAAGGACACATCAGATACCATGCTATATATAAGTGAAAGATTTGTAAGGGAAGAAAAAGCCCACACAATGAGACAGAATCCCTCTAAAGATATCATTGAGTTGATCTTGTGTTGATCGTCTACGTCTGGGCATGGCCTGCCCTTAAGTATGTTTTGTAAACCCAGTGAGACTTCATTGGAAAAAGCTAAATTTTTCCTCTGTGAGTAGCTGTTCATTAGAAATAGCTTCTTGGTTAGAGATGGGCCTCGTGTCCACTTCCCCTCTCAGCTGTGGGACCCCACCTTGCTTGGAGCTACATAGGCCTGTGCTTGCTGCCGCAGTTTCTGTGAATTCATACGTGTCCCTGTTGGGTCTAAAACGTCTACTTCCTTGGAGTCTTCTAACCCTATAGGCAATTACAATCTTACCATCTCCTCCTTCAGACTGAGCATTTTCCAAGGTTTCTCACTCTCTGCACACTGTCCAGTTGTTGGTCTCTGTATGTGCTCCCATCTGCAGCAGGAAGAAGCTTCTCTGATGATGGCTGAGCAAGACAGTGACTTACAAGCATAGCACACTGTCATCAGGGGCCATTTTCTCGCTCTGTTCCTCAGTGTTTGGTTTTCCATTAGGTCTATAGCCGGAGGAGTCTCAGGTTCTTGGTTATCCAGACACTGTCATGCATGGGTTCCGTCTCATGGAGTAGGTCTTAAATCCAGACAGTGATTGATTGCCTAAATCAGATGGTGGTTGGTCACTGTTACAACTTCTGTGCCACCATGGTCCCAGCATATCATGCAGGCAGGTCGCCATGTAGAACACAGGGTTTGTAGCTGGGCTGGTATTTACCTTTCTCCTAACAAAGTATCATCCAATACCATCCTCAGTAGGGGTGAAGGCTCTCATTAGGCCCTGGCTTGACTTTTCTGTGATCAATGGGATGTGTAGCTGTCGTGACTTCAGCAATTGAACCTTACCGTCAGTTCACAGAGAGCAACCAATGGCCTCGGCAATAACCTGAGTTGTTTGGGGGTTTCCACAGGGCCCCTTGGCCAACAACTTCATTAGATGTGACTCATTCCTGGTACTGGGAGGTTTCACTAGGTAACAAAAGAGATCTATCTAATGGGGCCTTCTCTGCCCTGTTATTTGGTGATTTCATTTCAATTTATTTCTAATATGTATATGTTTTAAGAAGCTTTCCTTACAGTAGGCTTCCATATGACCTCTCAAGTGACCCTTAGTTTTATCTGTCCCTTCTTATGTTCCCTGCCTTGCTTCTCTCTTCCCTCTCCATCCCCATGGAGTCCTCCCTCTCCATCCCCATCGAGTCCTCCCTTTCCATCCCCATCGAGTCCTCCCTTTCCATCCCCATGGAGTCCTCCCTCTCCATCCCCATGGAGTCCTCCCTCTCCATCCCCATGGAGTCCTCCCACTCCATCCCTGTGTAGTCTTCTCTCTCCATTGCTGTGTATGTATTCCTCTCTCTCCATCCCCATGGAGTCCTCCCATGCCATCTTCCCCATGTTTCTCTCTATTATTCTATTTCCCCTTCCTTGGGAAACCCGTTCTTTCCTTCTGGTCCCTTACTCTGTGCCTACCTCTGTGCTGATATGAATTGTAGCCTTCTTCTGAAGACTTAAAAGCTAACATCCATATACATACATACGGACATATATCTCATCCATATAATAGAAGCTAACACACATATACAACACACATATAGAACTGCTATAAGCGTAAATGTCACACTGTGTAGCCAGTAAGTGAACACATTTTAACACACACATATATGACGAACATCTTTGTTTACAGAAAATCAGTAATAGGAATTTCAGAGCTCTAATTTCTTAATTTGAAAAATAGTCTTTTAAATTTAGTACCATTTGTTGGTTGCCTTACTTTGGTATCAAAAAATTATTATTATTATTATTATTATTATTAATTATTGTTATTGTAAATGATGCTAATTTTAAAATCTAGACTGGTCACTGGAAAGCCAGTATTCTGAGGCGGGCTTCTCTCTTCGAAGTTTCAGAGGTGCCCACTCATGTCAACGGCTGATAGTGTCAATGTTGTGGAGTGTGTGGTCCATTTGGTGCTGTCACTAGAGGATCAAATTGCTTTGAAAATCAGGTTCCCAGAGCTAAGTGTTCATCCCAGTGGTCTCATCAGCGTCTTTGGATTTGAGCTCTCTCTTCAGCGATCATTACATTCTCACAGTTTCCCATCCTCTCTTCCCCTGAGATGCACAAGGATTTGACCACTGCTAAAGCTTGGACTTGTGAGGTCTAAGTCAAGAGTCAGTACTTGTGACAGACAGGAGCTTTCGTGCTGTATGAGATTTCCAGTTCACACCACCTAAGGTAGCTGGGTGTTCAAAGGGCCATGCAGAGAGGTTTGCTGTTCGATACTGACTGCTTTTGGAGTAGCCAGGCAGGAGCACTTCGTACCCATTCAGATGCCTGCCTTGGGTGGCCTCCAAAAGTTCCCAGTACTTCCTCGGGAGCTGAAAAGATGCATTGATATTGCCAACAGTTCTTATCTATCCGTTGTCTTTGTTGTTACAACCCAGGCCCCATAGGTGGTTCTACTCCTGGCCTAGCCCAATTCTCTCTCAAACTATTTCTTCCACGTGCATTTTCTTGTGCCTGTAGTTGTTGCAATTTATTTCACCTTCTCCAAACAGAATTAAAACAGAAATATATTCCGGTTGCTACCAGCCAAATCTTTCCTGTAGAAGCCAGCAGTAGTATGCTTCCTGACTGCGCACTTTTGAGGCACCCTGGGTTAAGAGTTTGCCTCTGGGCAGCTGCACTGGGAGCCTAGCCACCTGTCTCTACTGCGCAGACTCACAGGACTGTGCGGCTTTGATGATCTGAACTTGGATTCTTCTGCTGTGTCTAATGAGATGAGAGAACCGCAAACTGCTAGACCCGCAGGCCAGAATCTTTCCCATATAGAGGAAGTCAGGGTAAATCTTGCACCCCCGGGATGCCCAGTGATGGTAGCCACGACCAATGTGGACTCGGGTCATTCTCATTGTTCAGAGACCCAGGACAACCTCCGTGTTCATCAGTCTCCCCAGGATACATCTCTCTCCACCACCAGACGGGCCAGTCTCCCACCGTGTTTGCTTCTGCACTGAGCTAGACCTTTCAAGAGAGTTAATGCCAGTACCCATGGTGCATAAAATGAACAGAGCTGCCCTTGGGACCAGTCATAAGTAGAACAAAGTTCTGAGAGGACGGCAAAGATTCAGGCAACCAAGATTTGGAGCAACAATTGGCATCTCCCCCAGATTCAAGAGAAAATCCTGAGTTTTTAGTACATCGTGCCTTCTATGCTATAGAGAGGGGTGGCGGCAAGGACTAGAAAGCAGGAGGTTGATGATCACTGACCAGGTGTGCAGAAAGCTTTGGAGGTCTTAAGGACAGTTCAATAGAATCTTGGGGTTCAGCACTTACACACTCAAAAGTTACCAAGAGCTGGGTTTTACTTTCCGTCCATATGTAATGTCTTAGAAAATGAAACGGTGGAAATTAAGAACATGAACCTGTTTAGATCAGTTATGAACTGCTGCTTTCGGCCCTGGACGGCCCTCCACCCTGACATACTCACCTTTGGGGGTTGGGAATGAGATGTCGAGGAAATAATGGCTGAGAGACTCCAGGAGCTGGTGGGAACTCTGCAGCAAGCTCATGTATTAATCCTCTGAAAGTGCCCCTTATAGTCTCCACCCACCCACCTCCCATTGGTCCCAAGGAAACATGTCTTATAAGTGGCAGTTCCTGATTGGCTGGTATTGTCTGTGTCACCAGTCTTTAGGCTCTCAGGCAATTGGACCTCATGCTGAAGTTGCCTTTGCAGCTCTCCCCGAGTTTATTGGAAGGCCACCACCACTTTGTCAGTAAGGCCATGAACCCCGTACACGAGAACATTTTAATGAAAAATAATGACTTTCAAAAGCAGGGGAAAACCACTGCTTGTATTATTATTTTATTTTTGATTATGTGTATGTCTGTGTGGAGGTGTCAGGTGTGGATGTTCCAGTCCTCTGCAAGAGCGATAGAGATTTCAATCCCTGAGCCCTGGGTATTCTTTTTTCTTTTAATAATGTATTTTTCTTTTATATGCTAGGAATTTCATCCAGGTTCTCTGAAAGAGCATTCAGTGCTCTTAACTATTGAGATATCTGGACATGGACACACACGCGCGCACACACACACACACACACACACACACACACACACACACACACACACACCCTGTATTTACTTAGTCCCACCTCCTGTGCTTAAATGTTCTGGCTGTTAGGGAATCCTCAAAAGGATTCCCTACTAGAAAAGGGAGCGACAGAGGCAGCCCATGGAATAGGCTGAAGAATTACTTGAAGGGGTCTGGGACCTCCGGAACCTTAGGCGATTCTGAGGCGAGCCCATTCCACTGAGACAGGTGCCTGAATTTGGCTGCCATTCTGTAGCATGGGCCTCCAGGTAGGTTTTTCTGAAGTTTTGTTTTTGTTTGAAACACCGAGCTCAGGGCATAATGAATATTAACCATACACTCTACCACTGAGCTGATCTCCCAGCCCAGGAATTCCCTTTTTTAGGTAGTAAACTAACTTCAACAAACTTTATTTTCTAGGTGAAGCCATCGGTCAGGGAAACATTTGCGTGCCTGTGATCGCCGTCACAGTATCAGCAACAGGCAGGGAAGAGAAAAAGCCCATGTTCCACTGACGACTGAAGGAAGAAAAAAACGTGACGCGTGTGTGACGGAATGCAGCTCGACCACAAGAAGGAAAAGGTTAGGCTGTGAGGATACGGCTGGAACTGAGTTTGCTGGGTTAGGGACACGGGCACACAAAGACACGCCATACCGCACATATGTGAAATCCAGGAAGTAACCTGAAAGCAACTGAGAGAACGCCCGGAGTCAATGGCTGGGAAACGGGAGGTCGGCTGGCTGGTGCCAAGTTGTGTTTTGATGGGAGTGTGTTCCCATTTTCTATTGCACGGTGTGTTTGTTATAGATACCGACAGTTGCCGCTTATTTCACAAATACGTTAACGCTGTACCTCAGTGCGAAGGTCTGGTCTAGAGATGGGGCTATAACAGAACGAGAGTGGGACGATGACTCCAGGACCTGTGTAGAGAGAACATGAAAAAAGAACAGCAGGGAGTCTGGCTTTGAACCCTGGGCTCTAAGATCATGAAGTCCAATGAAAGAAGAGAGAGAGATAAGCTAAGCTAGTGGCCATTTGCAGCTTTTTTGCTGAGGTGAGGCCAGCTGAGAGGTGAGCAAGAAGGGTCTGGTCGTCATGTGACATTAGGAAAACAGCTTTACAGGTGTGAAGGTTTGTATGCGCTCAGCCCAGGGAGTGGCACTATTAGAAGGTGTGGCCTTGTTGGAGTGGGTGTGGTCTTGTTGGAGTGGGTGTGGCCTTGTTGGAATGGGCGTGTCACTGTGGGTGTGGGCTACAAGACCCTCATCCTAGCTGCCTGGAAGCCAATACTCTGCTAGCAGCCTTCAAATGCAGGTGTAGAGCTCTCAGCTCCTCCTGCACCATGCCTGCCTGGATGCTGCCATGTTCCCACCTTAATGATAGTGGACTGACCCTCTGAACCTGTAAGCCAGCCCCAATTAAATGTTGTCCTTATGAGGGTTGCCTTGGTCGTGGTGTCTGCTCACAGCAGTAAAACCCCGACTAAGACAACAGGGATGGGAGAGGTGAACACCCAGCTGAGATGTGCTAGAGATAAAACACCAGAGTGGGGAAATAAGGAGAACTGTTAGCAACATCGAAAGCATCAGCTGAACATCATCTCAAATGGAGACCTCTGTGCAACCTCATCTCCCTACCTGGAACCTCCCCACTAATCCTGGCCACACATCCGGCCTTGGTCACACTTCCTCCACACACCCTGGATCTCAGCTCTCCTCATTTAATCAGAGAGAACTTTTCTAAGTCCTCCAGTCTGTCAATTTGGAGGAGATCTTTCTCCTGTTACATGTTTTCAAGCCATATTTTTTTTCATTAAAAAAAATAAAAGTGTGCCTATAAAAGCACACTACACATAACATACGTTAGGAAAATACCATGGTCCTTTGCCTCCTCTCAGTATCTGCTGCATTTAGCCTAGGGATACCAGAGTCTACCAAATGGTCACTGTTTAACGACTTTGCGTTTGTCGAGGAAATGTATGTTGTCTTTTAGCACCCGGGATGGGTGCCGTAGTCTCTCATTGTTATTATTTCTGTAGTTCACTGTCCTTTATACAGATTCCTGGCACCCATTCATTCTTTATAATACAAAGCTGTATCAGGAACACCTCAAGAAGAATCTCTAAGCTTTTGGTCTAAAAACATCATCTGAGAAGGAGGCTGGCACAGTAGACATCTACACATCAGGCTAGACATAGACCTTCCAAGCCTTTACAGAAAGGAACTTGAAACTGATCACAGACTTGAGCATAAAGCACAAAACTGTAAAAATTCCTGGGGGAGGACACAGTAGAAACCACCCAGGAGCTCAGGATGAGCAAGCAGTGACTTTGTGGACAAAGCAATCCAGGAAAGAACTGATGCGCTGGACTTCCTTAAAATTGAAAATGTTTGCCCTGAGAACATGTCATCATAATGAAAAGGAAGCCACAGACCAGGAGAACACGTGTGGCAGACATAGCTGGTAAGATAGCATGAGATGCCCTGACACACCTGTTAGAATGGGCAAGCCCAAATCACTGACAGTACCAGAGGCTGATGCACACACAGAGCAACGGGAAGGCTCATCTGTGACAGACAGTGTCATGGTTCCTTAGGAGATCACCGTCTTCCCATGATGCAGTGTTCACACTCCTGTGCACTCACCTCTGAGAACTGGAAACATCTCCACAAAGACAAGCAAGTGGTGCTGACCAAGATGCCCTCTGCCAGTTAGATGGGCCAACGGAGGCCCACGCTGACAGTGGGCTATGATTCACTGATGAAAGGAGTGAGCTCTCAGGCCATGAAAGGGCTTGGAGAACGCTCACAAGAATATTGCTACATAAGAGAAACCAATCTGAAGAATTCCAACTCTGTGACGCTGTGGGAAAAGTATAACCACAGAGATGGTTAAACGGTTTCCAGAGCCTGAGAGGCAGGTGACACATACCTGGTGTGATAAGGCTATTCTGTGTGAACCATGATGGCAGATATGTGTCCTGTGCATCTGTACAATGTATGCCGATTGTGAGTTGTGGGTGTCAACTGTGGACCTTGAGAGACAGGGACGTCATCGACCTCAGCTCGGTACCACCCTGGCAGTTGCGCTGTTCATGGAGATCAGTACCCACATGAGGGCAGGAGGTACACGGGGTATACACTAATCATATTTCTATCTCGGTGATAAAACACCACGGCCAAGGCAGCTTATAGAGGGAAAGGCTTATCTGGGCTTATGCCTCCAGAGGGATAAGAGTCCATCGGCATCACAGTGGGGAAGAATAGCAGCGGGCGGGCATGGTGGCAGCAGCAGCTGAGAGCTCACCTCTCTAACTGCCTCAGGGAGCAGAGAGAGCAAACCGGGACCGGCATGTAGTATTGAAACCTCAAAGTCTGCAGCCAGTCATGTACTTCCTCCAGCAAGGCCACAGCTCCTAAGCTTCTGCAAACAGTACTACTGACTGAGCACCAATTATTCAAGTGCCAGGGCCTAGAGGGGACATTCTTTTCTATCTATCTATCTATCTATCTATCTATCTATCTATCTATCTATCTATCTATCTACTTATTTATTTATTCATTCATTCATTCATTTTTACACTCCAGATTTTATTCCCCTCCAGGTCCACCCCCACCCCCAGAATTCCACATCCCATACCTCCTCCCCAACCCCCCACCCCTGTACTCCCACCCCATCCCTACAAGGATGTCCCCATCCCTCCCCACAAGACCTCTAAACTTCCTGGGGCCTCCAGTCTCTTGAGGGTTAGGTGCATCTTCTCTGACTGAACCCAGACCTGGGAGTCCTCTACTGTATATGTGTTGGGGGCCTCATCTCAGCTGGTGTAGGCTGCCTGGTTGGTGATCCTGTGTCTGAGAGAGCTCAGGGGTCCAGGTTAATTGAGACTGCTGGTCCTCCTACAGGGTTGCCCTCCTCCTCAGCTTCCTCCAGCTTTTCTCTGACTCAACCAGAGGGGTCAGCAGCTTCTGTTCGTTGGTTGGGTGCACATATCCGCATCTGACTGACTCAGCTGCTTGTTGGGTCTTTTGGAGGGCAGTCATGGTAGGTCCCTTTCTGTAAAAGTCCCACGGCTTCAGTGACGGTGTCAGGTCTTGGGGCCTCCCCTTGAGCTGGATCCCATTTTGGGCCTGTCACTGGACCTTCTTTTCCTCAGGCTCTTCTCCATTTCTTATTTGAACCACCGCAAGGATACCACTGCACCTTTTAATGTTACCAGGGACCTAAAACTGCCCCCCCGAAAAGACTTTTTTAAAAGTAACTTTTGTAACAAAGTTGAAGGGGAAAAGTTCCAAAGTCCGTTCCAACGCTAAGAGCGACATACTGTTGTAGATCTGGTATTCCCAAAGGCCCACAAAAGGCCACTCCTGAAGAGCAAAGAATCCAGCACTGTGTTTCTAATTATTCATTAACTGGATAACATCAGAGGGACACTCTAACTCCCTGGCTTAGTATCCTTATCTGTGAAATGAGGTATCACTACACGCTGTTTTTTTGTCCACCCAACAGGATCATTACCGCCAATTAAAACGAAGTAAGTGAACGCACTTTGAGCGCTGTGAAAATCTGAGCCGCCATCACCCCTCTAGTGGCTCCCAAGGACAACTTCTGTTACTTTGATGGAAAGATGAAAACGTTTGCCTCTCTTTAAAGCTTGTGTCCTCGTGAGGATACTTCCACTAAGAGTAGACGGCCTTCGACCTTATGGCCCACCCAGGAACCGCCTCCCTCCTGTGTCTCCTCACATCAGTTACCTTTCTTCACTCACCTCCCGTGGGAAGAAAACAACCCATCTGGGACCTTGGGCTCTCTAGGCATAAAGCACACTCCTTTCTCTTTAGAAACAGAGAATCTAAAAACACGAAACTCGAGATGTTTACGATGCTGTGGGACTGGCGGGGACCAACATTTTGACTAACAGAAGACACTCTTGTGGTGCAAGCCTTTCTTGCTTGACTACAGAATACGTAGGGTAAACATAACATGATTTTCACGCATCTGGAGGGTCTCCTTTGTTACTTCACCGTCTCTACTTGTGAGTTCCGATGCCAGCTGTTAAGAGAACGAAGGTATAGACACTCGATGATCTTCATGCTTGCTCTCTGCCACCATGCAACAAACAAGTAGTTACCCCGACTTTCACATAGGATGCTTTGTGAAATAAGATGGGAAAGCAATTAGCCCGTAGTAAATAGTCAATAAAGATGACCACTATCAATATATGTATATTATATATTATTCATAATGTGCTTATGAGTTTTGGACTAGCAGTCATATACGATCTGTTAAATTAATGTAAACTTATCATTTCATTGTTTCAATTGAGCATACAGCTAATCTACGTGTAGTACAGTTTCAGTGTCCTGTTGTTGTAGGTCAGTGTGCCCCTTCATTTCCCACAAGGTTCATGTGCCCCAGTCTGAGGCTCACTCCTTAGGATGAGGCCTTACTTAGAGATGTGTCCATTGCCGAGGTCATCGGGGGAAAAAGAAGAGCCATAGGGCGGCCACTCTCCAGCATCACTGGTACTGGATAAAACAGAGTTATTTCAAGACTAGCATATACACAGGGAGATCGTCCTGTGCATATGAAGGCAAAGAAGGGAAGAAGCAGTGGCTCTTGTCCTGACGTACTAGGGACTACATGAAAGACTTGAACCGAGTCCCCGGAACAGATATCAGGAGTTAGCGGCTAGACTGGCAGTTGAACATGGACTTTGTTCAATAACATAAGCAAAATGTTTCTCCTGTCTCAGCACCCCAATCTGTGGTACACACCAGTTCCTCTTCCTCACCGTCTTCCACTTCAGCTGCCTGTGGCTGATGGTGATCTGAGAACGTGAGAGGGAAAACTCCGGAAATAAAAATACGGATAGTCTTTCCATCATGAACACAGTGAAACTTTGTCCACTGTATTTGGAGTGGGAATTGTCCGTTTGTACAGTTTCCATGACGTATATGCTACCACCTGTGGGTGCTCAGTACTGCCTCGGTGATCAGACCAATCATTAAGACATCGCGGTGCTTAAGCTGGGGTGGCTTGCTGTGACGGTAGTAAGCCTAGCATGCCTAATTTATAAACTGTATTATGGGTCTGCACGCACTGTATAGGAGAAAGCATATACAATACACTAAGTGCAGTTTTAATGCAGATACGCATTTATAAATGGAGACCTGTCTATCTCACAAGAAAATTATTCCTGTGAGGTGTGTAAGAATCATTCTAGTTTTCCTGTGCACACATCTGTATCTGGTGTCAACTGCTGTCTGAGGCATCCCCAGGGGGGTGTTAAAAATGTATCCCCCCAAGAATAATGGAGGTTGTGAATCCTTGCTACTGTAGCTGCAGCACATGAATGCGCTTTCAAAGGGAAAATAAGCTAAAGTGACTCTCACTGAATTTTGCTTAGCAGCTCTTACCTCATCTGCATGGGGAGGGGGAGAAGAAGGCGGGGGAGGGGAGAGGAAAGTGGTAGGGGAGGGGTAAAGGTGTGGGGGAAGGGGGAGGGGGGAACTGTTTCCCTAGTTCTTTCCTTTCTGTTTTCTTGCAGAAATTTAATCTTCTCTTAATCTTGTATCTACATTTTGACTGATTTTTCTCCTGGCAGCCCTAAAGGCTTCTGCTGTCTTTTTCACTGGAGTTCCTCAGTTCCACATCTCACCTGATAGTGCAGAGAACCATGGGAAAGCAGATACTCAGTAAATTAAAGTTTGAAGCCAGTTTTCCAGACCCACATTTTTTTTTTTATTAACTTGAATATTTCTTATATACATTTGAGTGTTATTCCTTTCCCGGTTTCGGGCAAACATCCCCTCCCCCCCTCCCCTTCCTTATGGGTGTTCCCTCCCCATCCTCCCCCATTGCCGCCTCCCCCAACAGTCTAGTTCACTGGGGTTCAGTCTTAGCAGGACCCAGGGCTTCCCCTTCCACTGGTGCTCTTACTAGGATATTCATTGCTACCTATGAGGTCAGAGTCCAGGGTCAGTCCATGTATAGTCTTTAGGTAGTGGCTTAGTCCCTGGAAGCTCTGGTTGCTTGGCATTGTTGTACATATGGGGTCTCAAGCCCCTTCAAGCTCTTCCAGTTCTTTCTCTGATTCCTTCAACGGGGGTCCTATTCTCAGTTCAGTGGTTTGCTGCTGGCATTCGCCTCTGTATTTACTGTATTCTGGCTGTGTCTCTCAGGAGCGATCTACACTTCTGCACTTCTTTGCTTCATCCATCTTGTCTAATTGGGTGGCTGTATATATATGGGCCACATGTAGGGCAGGCTCTGAAAGGGTGTCCCTTCAGTCTCTGTTTTAATCTTTGCCTCTCTCTTCCCTGCCAAGGGTATTCTTGTTCCCCTTTTAAAGAAGGAGTGAAGCATTCACATTTTGATCATCCGTCTTGAGTTTCATTTGTTCTAGGCATCTAGAGTAATTCAAGCATTTGGGCTAATAGCCACTTATCAATGAGTGCATACCATGTATGTCTTTCTGTGATTGGGTTAGCTCACTCAGGATGATATTTTCCAGTTCCAGCCATTTGCCTACAAATTTCATAAACTCGTTGTTTTGATAGCTGAGTAATATTCCATTGTGTAGATGTACCACATTTTCTGTATCCATTCCTCTGTTGAAGGGCATCTGGGTTCTTTCCAGCTTCTGGCTATTATAAATAAGGCTGCGATAGAACATAGTGGAGCACGGTCTTTTTTATATGTTGGGGCATCTTTTGGGTATATGCCCAAGAGAGGTATAGCTGGATCCTCAGGCAGTTTAATGTCCAATTTTCTGAGGAACCTCCAGACTGATTTCCAGAATGGTTGTACCAGTCTGCAACCCCGCCAACAATGGAGGAGTGTTCCTCTTTCTCCACATCCTCGCCAGCATTTGCTGTCACCTGAGTTTTTGATCTTAGCCATTCTCACTGGTGTGAGGTGAAATCTCAGGGTTGTTTTGATTTGCATTTCCCTGATGACTAAAGATGTTGAACATTTCTTTAGGTGTTTCTCAGCCATTCGGCATTCCTCAGCTGTGAATTCTTTGTTTAGCTCTGAACCCCATTTTTAATAGGGTTATTTGTCTCCCCTCTTGGTCTAACTTTTGAGTTCTTTGTATATTTTGGATATAAGGCCTCTATCTGTTGTAGGATTGGTAAAGATCTTTTCCCAATCTGTTCCAGACCCACATTTTATCATCTTCCTTACAGGGTGAGGGACATTTTGAACAATGGGGAGTTGAAGTTGTCTAGAGGACTGAATGAGTTGATTTTTTGGTTGAGGTTGTGGAAAGGGAACTTACAATTAGAAGGCAGCCTGGGAATGTATCAGAGTTTGGGGCACAGGCCAAGGCAATGACTTATGTCCCCTGACATGGGGGGATAGGACTTGACAGACAGTTTTAAGGTCAGTCAGTTCAGGATGGCAGTGTGACCTTTCACAGGGCTGGAAACGGTTGCTGTCACTGGGAGAGGAAAGTGTGGCTCTAAATCAAAGTGTCTCAGAGACAAAGCTGCCTTGGGTCTTGGAAGAAGAAAGGGGGCGAAAAGGGGAAGTGGAGATCTGTTTACGTCTACCATGTGGTCAGACCGGAGGAGGGGGCCCATGCCTGCCTAGTATATCTATCACTACCCGCAATAACCGAGTTGTGGCTTTGCTGTTCACCAACAGGGGAATAGTGATACGTTCACACGGTCGAGTCTCACTGAGCCATAAACAAGAACGAAAAAGAAGAAAAATGGTTGGAACCAAAGGCCACCATGTTGAGCAAAATAAGCCAGTGCTGTTCTCAGGCAAAGGGCTTGCCTGTTGCTTGCCTGTTGCTTGCCTGTTGCTGGCCTGTT
Source organism: Rattus rattus (assembly GCF_011064425.1). Classification (NCBI taxonomy): domain Eukaryota; kingdom Metazoa; phylum Chordata; class Mammalia; order Rodentia; family Muridae; genus Rattus; species Rattus rattus. Next base: position 177,677,796 of record NC_046157.1, on the reverse strand, counting down.
GTTTGTATTACTTTAAATAAAGTGTCACTAGGATGTCCAGGCTATCTTCCAGTCAATAAGCCTCCCACCTTAACCACCTAAGAAGCTGGACTACAAGTGTGCACTACCATACCTAGCTTATTTTACATTTGTAAGGTGACACATGCCTTTAACCCCAAAATTAAAGAGGTAGAGGCAGGCAGATCTCTCTGAGTTCAAGTCCATCTTGATCTATGTAGAGAGTTCTGGGCCAGCCTGATCTATAGAGAGAGTTCTAGGCCAGCCTGATCTATAGATATTTAAATTTGCTTCGTAATTTGTACCTGTTCTTGATATATATATATATATATATATATATATATATATATATATATATATATATATATATATTTAACAACTTATCCCTTGGGAATTATCTTATACCATATAGGTTTGACCTAAACAGGGAGTGTCAGGGGTAGACTAAGGTGGAAGTCTAGGCTCAAAGCTGTATAAGATAGCATCAAAGTGTTCTCACGAGAAGAATCAGGGCAGTTCTGAAGGACAACTAAGTAAATAAACATCACGAATCTGTATCGAGAAATAATCTAATGAAGAATTCAATTGCTTCCAACTGATTTTAATGATCTGCTTGAGTACACAAAGATGAATACATTCATGCACACATGAACACACATGTACACACACACACAGAAAGAGGACAATATGTGATATATGAGAGAAGGATTAATAACTTTTTTAAATGACCAAAATATCAACAGTGTATTTATATGGTAAGATAACACAAACTTATCTCATAGGAAGTGATGTCACCACTGGATTTAAAGGATGACGGAGGCTTAATGAAGAGAAGGTGAAAAGGAGGGCGTCCCCACCAAGGGAGCACTTCACTGCACAACAGCAGTCACCATGGTCTTGGCAATGTGCAGAAGTGCCACTGGCTGGCCTGTTCATTATGCTGTGTTTCACTAGAAAGGGAGCAAAGAGAGAATGTTCCTCCTGCCCCACCTCCAGCAAGATGAAGAACTATTTTCTTAAACACGAAGAAGGCCATAGTTTAGGCTTACAGAGGCTAGGATCATCCTCCTAGTTAATCAGTTCTGGATTACGCTTTGAGAAACTGGTGGCAGTCTGCCATTGGCCCATGAGCTATAGTTTGCCAACTTCATTAAAGGTGCAGTGGGGGAGCAAGGAAGGGTACAACGCTAAAAGAGGAGCAATGTCCAGGAAGTGAAGAGAGACAGTGTTTCTGGACATCAAGTCGCTGAGACTTCTAGCATGCCTGCTGCCACTCTGTGACTACCAAAAGAAGATTTGATATTGGATTGGAGTCCTCTCGACCTTCTATTTGAGAAAACGTGAACTGTAGGACTCATGGAAGAGTGACAACATCATTTTTCCTTGGCTGAGTGGGGGCAGGGAAAACTAAGAAAGGTGTGTAATAATCTTCACCCAATTATGAGTGTCTTAGTCAGGGTTTCTATTCGTGCACAAACATCAGGACCAAGAAGCAAGTTGGGGAGGAAACGGTTTATTCAGCTTACACTTCCACATTGCTGTCACCATAGGAAGTCAGGACTGGAACTCAAGGAGGGGAGGAAGCAGGAGCTGATGCAGAGGCCATGGAGGGATGTTACTCACTGACTTGCTTCCCCTGGCTTGCTCAGCTTGCTTTCTTATAGAACCCCAGACTACCAGCCCAGGGATGGCACCACCCACAATGGGCTGGGTCCTTCCCACCTTGATCACTAATAGAGAAAATGCCTTACAGCTGTATCTCATGGAGGCATCTCCTCAAGGGAGGCTCCCTTCTCTGTGATAGCTCCAACTTGTGTCAAGTTGACACAGAACCAGCCAGTACAATGAGTGAGTGTCACCCTATGTCAGGACACCCAAGGGGGACTCTGGCTTCAGAAGCCTTCCTGATAGACAGGAACACCAGTCCTCTCTGTGGGCAATGGACAGATTCACCTAAGCTATTCAGACACCACACACATCAAAGCCCAATGGACTAGATCAGAGGACAGCAGGTGGAGTCTCCTGATGGAAGGCAGTGACTAAATTTGATGGGCAGATGACACTCAAAATACTCTTCAGAATCTAGGACTCTAAAATTTCATAGTTTGGGGCACCAAGCCTCTCAGAGTATTTTCTTGTTTTTTGTTTTACCATCTTCTGTTTTTCTTTTTTCTTCTTTTACTTTTGGGGGCAGAATTCTTTCTAGGCTGCTCATGCCTTCCCGGATTCTTGGATTCTAGCCATGTGCCCACTTCAGTCTCTCTGAGAAACCACTGTGCCCATTGCAGACTGCTTACTATGGCCCCTTGTATCATAGAATGGAGAAGTGCAGTTGGGCAAGTGCAATTTCATTTTGGCAGAGGTAATTATTAATGATATGTATGGATTTCAAACAATCCATCAGCTCGAGTGTGAATCTCATTATGTCACAAAAGTAATGGTTACTTTCAAACTCATTTTATCTTGGAGATCATTTGTTTTAACGATACATCCATAAAGCATCAGTCAAGGAATTGTAAAAGCAAAACTGGTCATTTTCCTGTAGGAGTTAGTGGTCGTTTCATGGCAACTGGTTTAGTCAGCCAACGCATAATGACATGTTAATTTTCAGAATCTGCTAGAAACCAGGAGGCATTTTTTGACCAAGACAGTAATTAGGAACATTATTTAGAAAGCAAACTATCTTTCAACAGAACAAACTTTCATGTTAATTCTACGATTCCCCAAACATTATGACGTATTATTTTCAAAACATAGAGATTAATAACTTGTCTGTTTACATAATTTTAATCTTCTTCATTTAATTTGTCAGAAAAGAGTCGGGTACAAAATATGTTTGGATCCTCCCTCCCCCAGTTACTGCTTGCTCTGTTCCTCTCTTCAGCCCTGACTAGTGTTGAAAAATGAAGTTTTTCGTACTAACACAGTTGTGACTCTACAGTACTGTGACTACGATGAAGGATTTCGAAGTGATCCCTTTCCTAAGCTGTTTATTGTTTTTGAGAGTTTAGATCTCACCTCTGACTGCCACTCACAGGCCTATAATGGTGGGGGATGTGTTTGGTTTGGTGTAGGGGGATGGGCTTGGTGTAGGGGGTGGGCTTGGGGTAGGGGATGGGCTTGGTTGTAAGGAATGGGCTTGGTGTGGGGAATGGGCTTGGTGTAGGGGGATGGGTTTGGGGGAGGAGGATGGGTTTGGGGGAGAGGTGTGTTTGGTGGAGATGAGTCATGAACGGGAGATTGATGCTAAGGCATCATTAACTGAAAGGTCATTTTGTGAGGCAGCTCAGTGCCTGGGTTTCTACTTAAGCAAACTGGAAACCATCTTGGTAGGATTTAATAGATGTTTCTCTGGGAAGGTTCCTGCCCAGAGGAATCACTACTCCTAATTTTAAAAGTTGCTAGAAGCTTGAGTTCTATCCCAGAAGCCACATGAAGGATGGACATAGTACAGTGTGCACATGTAACCTCCGTGCTTAGAGTGGTTCCAGCAGGATCCCTGGGCCTTGCTTCTTCACAACTTAGTCTACCTTCAGAATAGTGAGAGATGTCTATAAAAAGCAGGTAGGAAACAAGCGAGCTCTTACCTCACACAAGTGAAAGGTGAAGATTGACCTCTGACCTCCACACATGTACCACGGCAAGAATCGTCCCTCACAAACACACACATAAGTACACACTGAATACAAAATTACATATACAAAATATGTATTTTTTACATTTCATTGCAATACAATAAAAGCTGTTAGTGTCATTTCCCTTCAAATACTACAAAGTTAAATGTTTTCAAAGGTTAAACTAATCGAAAAGCCACCACAAACAAGTTTTGGAAAAACATAATGATTCCAATGAAAACAAGAGATAGAAAGTGGCCCCAGTAGGACAGGGGCCCCACAGCAGCAGTCCTGAGAACATCCTCCCTAGAAGCTGGCAATACTGGCAGAGAACTCCCTGATTGCTGCTTTACTTTTGTCTCTTCTCAGTGACAACCCTGCCTGAAGGCGGTGACTACCTGACACAGACAGAGGAGGCACCTGGACAGACACCTGCTGGGACAACCAGCCTGACCAGCTCACCCTCCTCCCCAAACTTCACCTTTGTCTCTGCCAGTCCTTTCCAAAGGTCCCACCTAACAGCTGGATATTGCCCGACTCCTAAACCCCTCCCTTTGCACGCTGTTTCCTTCCTTTCTCTGAAACTCCTATAATAAATTCCTCCTTTCTGAAACTTGCCCTCTGTGGAACACGAATTTCATTCCTCAAATTCTTGAGACTAGAATCTGAAATCCAGTGAAAGTTTTACATGACTGTGTGTGATCAGTGATCGGCACCCTAATGTCTGAGCCAAGCCCATGCAAGAGTCCCAAGGAGAACTCTGCTGCTCTCAAAGACACAGTGGTATTCCCACAGCAATTGTCT